>NC_057864.1:117540047-117911714 GCF_019393635.1 Dromiciops gliroides | reverse complement strand
GGCCCAAGTAATTGACATGTAGTCTTTTTTTTTTCTTAAATTTCAATTTGATTTTATTTTGCCTTCTGAATTCTCTCCCACCTCCTCCTTCACCCTACAAAAAGGTAAGAAAAACAAAATCCATTACAGAAGTGTACAGTCATGCAAGACACATGTCTGCATTAGCTCTGTCCCCAAAAGAAGGAAGGGAGGGAGATAGTAATATTGTAAATATAATAAACATTGAAAGATTTATTAATACTCATTCTTCTTTCAAATGATAACCCTTCAAATAGTGAAAGCCAACTACCATATCTTTAGCCTGCCCAAGCCACCTCTTCTACAGGTTTAATATTTCCATTTGTTTCAACAGAACCTTTTATGGCATGCATTAAAGTCTCCTTGCTATCTTGGTCATCATACTCTAAACATGTTATTGCTTGTTAATATCCATCATATTATTTGGTATGATTTTGGTTAATTTCATCAGTCATTTATTTGCTCTTCACTTTGCATGATGAATCCATGCCAGATGCTGTAGATGCAAAGTAAAATGAAAAATCTCCTGCTTTTACACAACATACATTCTGTTGGGAGAGCATCGTTCAGACTTTCCCTGACCAGAGCAGGGTGCATTGAGTTTGAAATGAGTGATAATGCCATTACCTTTTTTGGTTGACATGTTACCATGCTAATTCATATTAAACTTGGAAGTCACTAACTTTCTGGTCATTTTCATGTGAACTATTTACTTATCATTTCTATACTTGTGTAAGGGTTGTATTTTGAACCCACGTGTAGATCTAAACATTTATCACTATTGTCATCATATTAGAATCGCTAAATTTTGTTAATTTTTCAGATATTAGATTCTGAATCCAGAATCCCATGTGTCAGCCATCCCTCTAACCTTTATATGATATTGAGATGTGATAATCATACCATTCAAATTTCCCTGTGCATAAGAACAGATTTATGTAATTATAGAGCCAGAACCACCCAGGTCTTTTAATTCTACATGCAATTCTTTTTTTCCCTATTTCCATAGCATTATCCCAAAAGGTTAGCAGTTAGAACTAGCTTCAGAGTCAGGAAGTCTTGGGTTCAAATCCTGACCTGATGCATACAAGGTGTTTGAACTTGGGCAAGTCACAGCCTCTCAAATGCCTCAGGAAATTTTCTGTAACTAAGTTGCAGACAGATGCCAATCTGTATTTGAAAAGGCAATTTTTTTCATCAGTCCTAGTCTAGATTCTAATGAAATTATAGGCCCATTCAAAAGAAAAAAAAAATCTGCCTCTAGACTCACAATGATATTTTTAAACATTTAATTTACTCTCCTTAATCTAATTCTGAATTCCCTGGCTTATATCAATGCGATCACAAGTCCAGTCACTGTCACTAATTCCTTCTATTTAAGAGATACCACTTTCCTCAGCCTTTCTGAAGTCTGGCACTGTCCATTTCCCTCTGTGTAATCAGAAGATAGAGCTATAGACCAGTGAAGTGAATTGCTCCCTGGTTTTATTTATTATAGTCAGCATGTGGTTGACGGCAGCATGAGTTTTGTGAAGTTTCTGCTCTATTTGAAAGTTTCAGTAGCTAATATGAGGAGGGGCTGCACTTACTGTTATCAAATGAATCTTTAGCTGGTCCTTTTAAATTTAATTTTAGGTGAAAAAGTACTTATATAAATCTAGGAAAGAGATGAGTTAGAAATACATTGGTCTAGTTATAATTTTACCACTCTTAAGAAACCATTATTCTTCTATGCTTTGCAAAGTCCAGTTTTAAAGCTGAAACATTTAGCTAGAGAATTTATCCATCTATGTATTTGATTATATTTTAATTGTCTTGTTTTCAGTTTGAGAGTATTTTATCCATTGTGATGGAAATGCTCATGAATTATAATGCTGCTTCATAGTTTTTAATTGTGCACTGATAAGTGCTTAACTTGTTGACTTGTGATCCCCTTCTCCCACTATCCCCTTGTTTTCATAGAGGTTGATGTTAGGATGTGTGACCAGCTTCTTCCTTTTAAAGAATGTTCTTACTCCCAACACACAAACATGTACCTACACATGTATTTTCATCCTACCTACACTCATTTGATTTTTAGATAGCAGGAAGAAAGACATTTAGAAGGGTTTTTCACATCCTTTCAGAAATCCAACACATTGCTGCCTTCCTATAAGCAGCTACCTTTCCCAAGTGCCTCATCCTCTCCCCTCTGTCATCCCGAGGCAGTGTGCCTGCATTTGTGTGTAGATTTATAGTTTATCTTTATCTATGGCTTCATCTGTAGGTAGCTATTATAGCCGCCTTGCCTGGATATTGTTTGGGCCTGATAGATCTGTCTGTAGTTCATCAAAGGGGAGCTGAGTGCCTAAAAGCCATTGGGTCCAGCTGAGGATGAAATACGAGCCATCAGCCTTGGTAATGGCTGTAAAATTTCATAATTACACGGCCTTTATTACATTGCATAATGATCCTGAAGCAGTATGGAACAATTAATTAAGATTTTCAACCGTAGCTCTTTCAGAAATTAAAAGGTGCTAGTGGCTGAGAAATGGGGAAATGTCTTGTCCTAAAAGCATTAGGGATGCTTAGGAAGGACTTCCTGGATACTTCTTTTTAAAGAGAAATATCTACTGGCTAGATAACCAGCACTGTTGTAACATTCCTTTAATCTTGAGTGTGCTCTAACTTAAAAAATTGAGCTTCTCAAAAACACTGTTTTGCAAAGAAATTGCTAAGTGTCCAGTTATCAACCTTCTCCTCTCTCCCCCAACCTTTGGAAAATTCTATTCAGTCTCTTGCTATAGCCATTTATCATGTTTATGGTTGTTCATCTCTACACATTAAATAAACGCTGGCTATGAGATTGGGGGGGGGGGGGTGTTGCTTAACTGCACACTATAGTATACTGACCAAGAAGTTTCTCTTATATACTCTCTCATATCTTGGGGCATTAAAATTATTTCAAGATCTCTTCACTTTGGCAGTCATCCCCAAAGGAAAACTTTTACTGTTTTCATTTATTTTCTTTGTGAATGCAGTATGTCAGTTCCAATATATGCCCCCCCCCTCCTTTTTTCATAAAATCTGATAAAGAGTACTTAAATTTGGTGGGCAAGTGTAGGAGTCACTCAGCATGCTGTTAAGTAGTAACAGACAAAGCATCAGAAGAATATACATTATGGATCTGCTCAGAGGTACTTATAGAAATTGCAATCAGTTCTTGTCACAGTTTCTCGGATCTAGAATATTGGGATCCAGATGGAGTGAGCCGTACTTTTTATGCCAAATGCAATAAAAATAAATAAAATAAGCCGATTTTGTTATTTATTATTAGTTGCAGATTTCTCTGTCCACTTAACAGTATTTGTTTCAAAGAAATTACAGTGATGCTGTTGATGTAACAGCAATGGTAATAATACCCTAAATATCATTTTTATGTGTATATATTACTCCTAGATATCTGTCCACATTAAGTATTATTGTTTTTAAATTGGCAATCATCATATAACATTTTACAAATCTTAATATTTCATTGGAGTCTAAAACTCCCCTTGGGCATCCCTTATTAAACTTTCAGCAGAAAATTTGGAAAGGATGATGTTCTTCAAGGAGGAGCTGCTACTCAGAGTAAATTTTCTTGTTGAGGCATTTATTCCCTTAATAGGAATTTTCTGATCTGCTGTCATTCTTGTTCACACACTGAGTGTCACTGCCTCTAAAACACTTGTCATTCTTTAATGGAAACAAAATAGTCATTGCAGCCAGAGCCGCAATGTCATTGCACTACCCCTTGCTGCGTCGGCAATAGTGAAAATGACAGAGAGGCTCTCAGTAGGGGTAATTAAAATGTAAATATTGATATTTTATTATTTGAAATTACTTTCCAGTGCGGCATTTAATATCTCTCCATCTGTGCGGCTCTGTTTAGCGGTCACTTTAGTGCAGCTCTGGGATGCCAAGCAGCGGCTTGATCCCCGTTATGTCAAAATGCTTGTTGCTGCTTAATTTTGATATCTAATTAAGTGGAAAAGTACAGTCCACACTGTAATCCATGGCATCTTAACCAGCTGCTTGGGTATATTTAGAATTAATCTCCACTATGGAATCATCCTAATGTATGCAATTAAGAGTCTGCCGATGGCTAATTAGGTGTATTAGAATCAGGCAGCTTTTTTTTTTTTCCTTTTGGACTGTTGCAGACTTAAGACACTGCCTCCAGAGGTAGTCTTAATGCTACTCAAACTGAGTTAGGAAACAGTGCAACTTCTGAATAAATTCCTACATGGGAGATGACAGATGCCTCTTCATTTGCTTATTTCCTTTCACCAGTGTGAGAGCGGCACAGTTTTGGAATATGTAAATTTATTTGCAGAATCTCAGTTATATGAGAGACAGGAAAAAAATAATCAGTGGAGCTGGTCGAGGCCAAACAAATTAAGGAAATCCCTACTCCTTTAGAAGGTATCAAAGCTAGAAAATTAAGAGGTAGATAATTCTTGGGGCCAAACCTTTTCATTTGGAGAGTTAAGTGAGTGATGACTATAAAAGATTTTTAGAAAGCTACCATACTTGTTCCCTACTTTTTACATTTCAATGGAGAGCTTTTGAAGTGGGTTTTTGTACTAGGCACAGGCTTGAGATACAGAAAGAGGAAGGAAGACATCTAGAAATGGATATATTTAGAAAGCTATTTGTATACATATGTGGGAAAGCAAAGCATTCTGTACATGAATACATTTTTGCCTTTGGCTACATTTGTATTTTGGGAAAATTCTGAGGGTTTGTTGTTGTTGTTTTCATTTGTTTGTTTGTTTTTACTTTGACAGATGGAAAGATCAGTTGGGGGCTGAGAGAGTAGTAGAATTAAAAGCTAGTAATACCTTCCCTTCTTAATGAGGAAATGACTATGATCTCCCTGACAAGCTAATGCCAGATAGTAATGATTTAATACAATATGAGTCAGCAAGCACAAATACTAGACTTGGGGTTGAATATTCTTTTTTTTTTTCTTTTTTTTTGGTGGGGCAATGAGGGTTAAGTGACTTGCCCAGGGTCACACAACTAGTAAGTGTCAATTGTCTGAGGCCAGATTTGAACTCAGGTCCTCTTGAATAAAGGGCCAGTACTTTATCCACTGTGCCACCTAACTGCCCCCTGGATTGAATATTCTTAAAACAATTTTCATATTTAAAACAACAACACAAAAGCTGACATTAAAATGATTTGGGATGCAACTTAATGTTGGAATAAATAAAATTTATGGTCAGTGGACCAGTGAAAAGGAGATGTGGAGTAATGAGTCCCAGATCTATCCCCCATTTTTTTTTCTTTATTTTGTAACATAAAGAATATGTAATTCATTCCTCCTAATAAGTATTTTTATGTCTCATTCTGAGTAAAGTTTGCATCTCTACATCAGTGAACTTCTGAGGTAGATTTGAAATGATCATTTGGTTTGCAGGCAGTTCATTCTAAACTAATTAATAAGTTGCCAGTGGGTTACTCTTCCAATTGGCCTTCCAGACCTTGGATTATTAACTCCTAAAAACATGCAAGAGAAACCAAGGAGCACTGATAATGTTTCTTCAGACCATTTGTATAGTATCACATGTAAGGGGATGAGTTCTTAGTACCTTATTCTAAAAAGAGAAGATCTGTACATAGTTTCAAAGCCTATAGCTAAAATATAATGAAATGATTCATGTTCAACTGATACCTGAGTTAAACTCTTCCTGCCTCTATATTTGTATATCTTAACTTTCTGAATGAAACTGGACATTGAAACTACCTTTGCCTACAAATTCCAAAGGCATTTAACTCTTTGAGACATGAATGCAAGAGAATTATGTGACAGCTCCATATTCTGTCCATATAAATGCCATCATTGAATAGGAAGCCTAGCCCCGCCCCCCCCATGACAGTTTTGGGGGGGGGGCATCTCTTTTTTTTTAAATTTCTTGGTTTACAGTGATAAATTAAAGCAAATGCTTATTTATATATTGTGGCTTATTCTTGATTTATCTGATGCCAGAATATTAAAACTTTGAAAGGGGGCAGCTAGATGGCGCAGTGGATAGAGCACCGGCCCTGGAGTCAGGAGTACCTGAGTTCAAATCTGGCCTCAGACACTTAATACTTACTAGCTGTGCGACCCTGGGCAAGTCACTTAACCCCAGTTGCCTCACTAAAACAAAAAAACAAAACAAAACAAAAAAATTTGAAAGGCTCCTGATAACATAACACCATGTATAATCTCTTCAGGTATGGGCAATAGGAGAGGAAACGATTACTTTTTTCCAATAGGAATTCGTTAATAATAAAGTATTCATAGTAGAGGTGTACTACCTGAAAATAGGTTGAAATTATGTCAGCATCGAGTGAAAGAGAAATGAGTCAAAGTATGTTTTAAGGTTTTAGATTTATCATTAGGAGGGTAAAAATAGTAACAATTTTTAAATGTGATAATTATTTCCCCTTGAAACAAATTTAACATTTATCCATGCTAACACAATATTCAGGCACTTGTTTAAAACAGGTTTTCGTTGAATCCTCATTTTTCAGCCTTGAATCCAATTTAACTGGGTCATTTAGGGTCCAGGTAATGGTAATCCAGAGCATTCGGGTCCACCTTGACACTCCATAGATAGCCACCGTAGTTATCTAGCAAACTGATTTTTGAAAATCTGCAAAAATCATTTATTTGGTCCTGAGAAGTAGAGACCTTACTTTTCTGTATTGGTCACTAATTTGAATGATTTGGGATCTACAACAAAAACACTTACCACCTATGTGTCCACATTTCCAAACTTTCATTTGAAAATAAAAGCCACGATGAAGGACATTTCTTCAGTTTCATATTGACAGGTTTTAACTTGATTTCTTTTAGGATACGGTGTGTTCTGATTTGCCCAGTTGCAATAATGGTATGTGAAGATAACTGTGCTTGCAAACACATGACAGGTAGAAATCATTCCTCTTTAGATTATTATGTAAAGCTGTATATACAAACTAGTTTAAAAACCTCAAACATGTCTAAATGGCATTTAAATTACATTAACACCTTTTTTGCACAGCTGCAGTAAAAGGTCAAGGCAGACGAGCACCATCTTTGCTTTTTGTAAATGTCTCATTTGTGGCTCTAAAATTGCCAGGCACCTCACTTAGTATCGTTGAATGAATCCAGTGCCGCAAATACTCGTGACAAGCAAGTATTTGCTTAAGTAAAATCCATTGTTCTTAATGGATCAAGATGGACATTCATTGTGAATGCATTTTTATTGCCATGCCATCTATTTGATGTTAGTTCATAGATGAAAATAATAATGATAAAAGTGAAGAATTTCTCAATCTGTTTGTTTGGTTCTCCTGATTTTTGCTTTTTTGGCAAGATGCATATGAAAAGTACCATACCCAGCAAGTTTGTAATTAATACTTAAAAAAAAAATTAACAAAAGATAACTATTTGCATGTCAGGATAACATCTAAACAATACATATAGAAATACAGATTTATATTCTATAGTTAGTGGATCATTGGTTCAGTACTAAACTACAATGCATGGAATAAATATCAGCACTATAAAATTCACTTTTCCCTGGGCTCCTTTCCTGAAAAATCTTGATTAGAGAAAATGAATTTATACACTGTCAAAATAGTGTCAAATTGAAAAACAATTGGGAGAAATTAATTACAAACACTTCTAAATAGTTAAAAAACCACCTTGTTCTGACATTACCAAGAATCTTCTGGGAATGTGTATTTGTAAGTCTTAAGAGAAAAGCAGCTAGGGAGTATGATTAAACTGTCAACTTTAATTATAAAGGTCAAAGTAGGAATTGGTAGAGGTAAGAGAAAAGCTGTTTGTTGTGCAAATCCCTTGGTATAATCTATATATAACCTATATTTATAAAGGAGGATTGAGTCTTTTTCTAGTACCTGTGTTCAGCGTTCCTTTATTTTTTGCTCCCTTGTGGTTTTTATTTCTTGCCTATCTTTCCTCTCCCCTTTTTAGTTAGTAAGCAACTTGTTCATCTTGGCCTTAATGCAAAGGATTGTACTAGGAAATGTGGGTGAAATGCAAAGAGTGGGGAAAAAGCCAAGTTGCTATGGAAAATATGTTTGAGAGCAGAACGATCACAGAAAGTAAATTAAAGAATGAACTGATCTAGTTCTTTTGGCAAAGCATATATGCACATACTCTCACACATATATACACACATGAAGTAGCCTTAGAACAATTTTACAGCATGTTATTAAAAGCATAGAGCATCATCTTAAAAAGTGAATTAAGCAGTGCAGAGTAGACACAGTGACGGTTTAAAAAGTTTGAGTGCTATTAATCTGTTATGGTTTCTTGTTTTGTTTTTAAATTTCCTAAACAACAGCTGTTTCAGTTCATATCACAGTGGATAAGATGCTTCTGTAACATTGATTTTCTGAAGAAATTCATTATATTTAACTGCTTCATGACCCTGGGCAAGTCATTTAATCTCTGTTTTATTCAAGCAATCCCCAAGGACTAACTTACTAAGTCTCAGATAGATAGGTTACTACTTGCATTGGTAGAAGTGGTTTCCCACATTGCCAGTCCTCCCTTACAATCATAGGTCTTCAGCATGTGTATGTAATTTTAAATGTCTATGCAATTCTAAATTGGTTCCCGGATTGTCAAAGTTATTTGGGTGTCCATGTTGTATTGCCCATGTACAATTCAAGGCCAAACTATATCTGCTGACTCCTGGTCTACTAATCTTTCCTCTTTACCTCCTTGTCATCTTTCATTAGTCTTCTTTCTGGTAGTAAAACTTGGGTCTAATTGTATAGTTTCTTTATCATCTCATTAGTATTCAGCTTTTCCTAAAGTGAGTCCTAAAATGCTTTTTGCCTGGAAGTTACACATTGGCAACCAGTAAAGAGTGACTTTTTTTTTTTAACCACTGTCCAACTTTCTTCTAAAACCTCTACAAAGTGCTTTCTTATTATCTCCAAATCCAGCTCTATAACCAGTGTCCGGATGTTTCCCTTGTTTCTTCTCACTGCTAATGTAAAGGAGGAGCAGTGTTTGGTTCTCTTCTTCCTCCTATCAATTAACTAATCTTAACCTTGTCATTTAACTTTCTCTAGATGAGCAGAAAGGGTAGGAAGCAAACTTAAAAAAAGTATGAGGAAGAAGAGGAAAGGAAGCGTTGAAATAAGAGATGGGGAAGGGAAGGAAGAGAACAATTTTAGTGAAGATTGATTGTAGCATTACAAAAGTAACTGAGCAAGAATTTCCCTCTATCCTAAGTCTTAAATTCTTCATGGTCTGTTTCACAGGTAACCTACACAAAAGAAAAACTTTGCAATATTTTAGAAACTCTGCTCCTTGAGCAGAATACAAGATACTATACACAGCCCTGTGATACTCACTGTTGTACTAGCAATGAAGAAAATAGAGGAGGAATAATGTTGTGGTTAATTGCATTTCTCATCTGAGAGATGAGGTTTAAGTCTTTGTACTCCAGCTTGTCTCTGGGAGGGAGGAAGGCAGGGAATAAGCATTTATTAAGTACCTACTCTATTGTAGGCACTATGCTAAGTGCTTTACAGATATCTCATTTTATTCTCACAATAACCCTGGGAGATATGTGCTATGATGATTCCCACTTTACAAGTGAGAAATATGAGGCAGAAAGAGTTTAAGTGATTTGTCCAGGGTCACACAGGTAGTAAGTATATGAGACTAGAATCGAACTTATTCCAGACCTGGACTGTTAGAACAGGCCCATCGCTGTATCTTCTGTGTCACCTGGCTACCTCACTCTCTCTCACTGCCATTAGTCTATTGATTAGACAAGGGCCTCTTAAACTTCTTCCCCTTGCCTGAGACATTTTTATGTGACCCAGGGTATATAAGTGTATAAAATCGGCATACATAACTTTTTACTGTTGATAAATTTTTTGTGACCCTTCCACCCCACCACCCCCACCCCCACCCCCAACACATACACATTTAGTTACAGGGCCTACAATTTAAGAAGCTAGGGATTAGACAGCACATAGAAATTGGTTAGTTCAGCTGCATTCATTTTTAAGTGTTTTCAAATCTGATCCCTAATCATCAAGCTCTTAAGATATATATTCTGTCTCACAAGTGGAAACCCCCTGTTTTAAACTATTAAAAAAAAAACACAGCCCTTCAGTATGCAAATAATGACCATTTGGAGTAGCTATTGCTTAAATCAGGAGGAGCAGCAAATTTCTCAAAGAATCAACAAATGGCCAATAAGCAGGCCAGATTATCTTGAAAGGTAACAGCTTCTCATTTTTCTCAGTTCTGCTCACATCTGACACAATCCAATTGTGCGTTATAAATGCATAATCTAAATGCATGAAATCTAGATGGTCAGACTGGGAGAATGAGGAATCAAGAAATGGCTTGGGTGGCATGTCACAAATGCTCAAGAGCAAACATTATGTAGGGGATAGTCATTGACTCTGGATTTTATATATATATATATATATATATATATATATATATATATATATATATATATATATATATATAAAATACTTTTCATATCACTTTGTATATTCTTGTAGCTCTCATTTTGGTACTTGACCATCTGTAGCTGCTTAACTCTAGCCCCTAGTGAGTTGGAGTCCATGAAATCCATCTTAATGAAGGAAAGGAAAAGGAAGAGTCTTCAGAAAAATAAATGTTATATACCCTTCTTAGCCTACAACTGTTTACTGTGTGAAAGAGACCAACCAGAAGTTGAACATCAGATGATATTTGAAAGGCAGAGTGAATGTAGAACTGGGATTTGGAGAACCTTTAACTGAATCAGAGCGTGTCACAATAGCTATGAACAAACTGCAATGCTGTTGTCATTTCTTTTTTTTCTACCTCCTGTAAACATTAGGTTTATTTGGCTGGGGTTTATTTAAAGAATCAAGTTCAATCAACGCTCTCTCTCTCTCTCTCTCTCTCTCTCTGTCTCAATGCACTTCGTTAGTGATCTTAGTGAGTCATTACAGCATAATTGCAATTCTGGTATGATATGCTATTCGTTGGAAAGTGTCAATTTTTAGTGGAACAGAGAAACCGCAGTCCAAAAACTGTGAATGGGCAAATCAATGCCATGATTAACTGATATTAGCAGACACCCCGAAGATTTTAAATGTTGGCACTGTAGTTCAAGAAAGCAAGTTAGAGAAAAGAATGCCTGGCAGGGGTTAAACTCATATGCCTGCACCGCAGCCTATTTCTGTCAACACTCGGCTCAGGAAATAAACATTTATGCTTTCTGAAATGAAAGTGTATTTTTGAAGACTAGCCGTCAGATATTTTTTGCCCTTCACACTTTCAAATGCTTAGCCTTTTTTGTAAGTTGACTGCAAAGTGCATCAGTTTGCCAGGCTAAAAAAAAAATGTACTTGACAAATGCCCATGGCGTCACTGTCAAGCTCATGAGCTTCTAGTAGAAGATGGTAGGAGGGTTGGCACAAAACATGCCTCCTTCAAGCCTATTACCTCAGGGGTACCTGATTCTTGAGAAGCTTTTCAATCCCTCCAAATGATGTTACTCCCAACTGTCATCTGGTTTATTTGGAGCACACTGTATTGCAGATAAACATGCTATTTAACTGCAGGTCAAGGTACAGAGTCATTCTGGTTGCAAAATGCCCGAGATACATTAAATGGCACTGACTCAAGGAGGGAGATGAAGAGCGATCAGAGTTGTCACTGATATGCATGGAATGGTCCGTTGCTGGGGAAGAAGAAAGATGCCACTGTATAAGTGTATTTTAAAATTCTGTAATACAGCTGAACATTTAAAACTATAACCTGTCACAGGCCAAAGATTAAGATAGGGTGCTGTGCAAAACCTGAAATTCAGCCACTGCCACAGGAAAGCAATTGGTTTCTATCCATGAAAAGTAAATATTTTAGATGATTGTGTTCTCAAACTTGCAGCCCCATTACCTCTGATCTACTATTAGATGTTGTGAAGTACGCCATGTGTAATTAACATTGTTGAAAAATTTATCTTTGATCAAAGTTGTCACATTTTCTGAGGAATAGTAAGAGTACAATAGATACAACTTAATAAGAAGTACATTCTCCTTTATGCTGCTGGCTTCTAGCTGCCTGCCTAGCCCTATTCACAAAAAATGGTTATTTAATCTCTGCTTCCTTTTACTTGAAATCAAATATACCACCCTGTGCAAAGGAATGGAAAAGCAGCACACAAAATTAAAATCAAAGCTCAAATACATTTTTAACCTCTCTAGTGACAGAGGCATGTAGCAATCATATAAGCAAAAGGCCTTTTTTATTGCTATGTGGGCCTATTGTGTGTCCCTAAATCATCTTCTGACAGTTGGGAGGGTATGTCTGTGACACCTTCTTGCTCCCAGAGGCAGGCATGATATTAAAGGGTTAAAACGAATGTGGGAGACTACATTATTTCTAACCAAAGAGTAGATAACCTATGGACTTTTATTTAGTCAGGCACAGAAATACATGGCATTATTTCTCAGAAGTTTTGTGTTACTAAAACAGTTTGCGAAAGTTATATTATTATCAGTCTCGAGAAATAGAATGGAGCCCATCATCACATTTATTCTATCCTTTTGTGCTATACCCCCAAAAGACTATCTTCTTTGCCTGCCCCAACCTTGCTTTTATTCTTTTTTTCCCTTCTTTTTGGTTTGGTTTTTTGTGTTTTTATTTTTGTCAGAGAGGAGTAGGAAGTCTTGGACGGGGAGGGCAACAAAGGGGAAACTTGTAAGTTTTCAGGAGGGAAGAAAAACAGCTATTGACATAAGACATTGTAGGTTCACCTTTTTTTTTTTTTTAAATCAGAACTGATTTTATTGCTTTTTGCTTAATTAAACCCAACAGAAATGTGTGAAACATTGTTATAGCTGAAAAATTGTTAATTTGTAAATCACAGGGACAAAAAGGCTGGAGTGTAACTTTAAAGTTTCCATGCACGTAAATGTCAATAGAGTGCCTTCTCCATCATCAGCACTAAATTCACATTGATGCCTCTTTTCTTCTCTGTATTGATCCTTCCATGAGAACGTAGATTTGTATCTGTTAATTAATGCGTCCTGAAACAGCGTTTGTATTAATCAGGCAGATAAGAAAAATTGGATGCCTGCACCCTCCTGACAACCGTAAAAGTGCTGGCCCTGATAAAATCGTGGATGGACCTCAATAAAAAAGTTCCTCCTTCCACTCAATAAACTAATCATCCTGCTTTTAATTATTCGGCAGAAAGATGTGTGGAGATTGGAGAATGTGTAAATCTATTTACTAACAGCAGTGTCTGGGAGGGAGAATAGGGCTGTCACAAGAAGGTGCTGCAGGCTACATTCTGTCCATCTGCTGCTGCAGGAAAACTGGTTCTTGGGAGGATGAAAAGAAACAGGAAAAGGAAGACTCGATGTAAATTTCTGTTCATGTTTATAACCTTGTGGATCATTTATTCTCCTTAATTAAAATAACCACTTCCTATTCCTTCTTGCCTTTTTCCCAGCCTTAGATTTTGAATGGACATTGAGAATGGTTGTGTTTGTTTGTTTGTTTGGTTTTGGGGCTTTTTTTGGGTAGCTAGGAGTGAGTTGCCTTTTATGGGTCTGGCAATCAGCAGTGAAAAATGAAATCAAGTGGCTTTACGTCAGTTCCAGGGAGAGAATTGCACCTCTGCATTGAATCTCTTTTTAAAATCAGTCTGTTTGAGGAGTATCCTCTCCCCTTCTCTCCTCCCCTCTTCCCCCCAACCTAGGGTATACAGGGTGAGTAGTGTTGGAATATACTGATTATGCTGTTTATTGGGCTAAGGGTGACCCCCAAATTAAAAAAAAAAAGACTTAGTCAACCCATTGGAAAAAAACACCTTGTCAAAGTATGTGTAAGCTTTATAAACAACCAAATAAAAGCTCTATACATGCCTTAAGACCTCCCCTTAAGAAAAGCTTGACTAATCCCCTTTGATGATTTTATTAAGTACTTATGGCTAATGGTGCCAATTGGCAAACAGCTAGGCTTTCACTACAGCCAAGAAACCATTTCTTTTTGCCTATTGTTCTGCAACTGCAAAGTGTTATTAAGGATACTACCACTTTCATATAGAAAAACAGTATTGGCAAGAAATGTTAACTTGGTGGAAAATGAAGGATATAGAGTAATTTAGTGATTTTGTTGGAAAGTGTCAAGAAAAGCAGGTAAATGTATATTCATTAAGTTAATAGTACTCTGGTTTTTAAAAATAAATTCTGTTAAAAAAATGATCACAGAATTACAGTTCATGGATCTCTCTAACATACAATACTATTTGCTGTCAAATTCCTGGAAATACCATACATAAGGGTGGCATTTAAAAGGAACAGGTCATTTCTAGGACTTTAGCTTCTAGCTGGTTATTTATCAAGCATCTTCTCTGAAAATCTTCTTTATATGTATTACCCCTAAAATATAGTCACTACCAACTTCTGATAGGCTTTATCATCTTAATTCTGTTGTTTTATTTTATCCTACTTAAATAGTTTTTATATATTCTCACACTGATTTGAGAAGCAACAAGCTTGTCAACCTGAACAAATATGAAGTAAAGAATAGAGGAGGCTCAGATATTTCAGATCAAAGAAACTACTTTAGATTCCTGTGTACAGACATTTTAAACAGATTTTTTTTGGTCAAAATTATCAAAATAACATCTCTTTGAAAAATTGTGTCAACTTACAATACCCTTGTTGTTCAGTTGTTTTTCATTCATGTCTGATTCTTTGTGACCCCCTTTGGGGTTTTGTTAGCAAAGATACTGGAGTCGTTTGCCATTTCCTTCTCTAGCTCATTTGACAGATGAGGAAACTGAGACAAACAGGGTTAAGGGACTTGCCCAGGGTCACACTGTCATAAGTGTCAGAATTTGAACTTGGGAAGATGAGCTTTCCCGACTTGAAGGCCCAGGCTTCTATCCACTGTGCTACCCCGCTGCCCATAATTTACAATACAGAGATACAGTATTAGTTTTTTCATAATCATTATCAGTGGGAACAAGATTGCCACAGAAATATGACTCCTCCCTTATTCATTAAGTCCATGACTCCAAGCTTTACCAGATTGTCTGAATCAAAATGCTTTCTTACCCCCACCCCACCCCCACCCCTGTCCCTTCCCTTTTTTCATATTATTTACTTCAGTAGGTATAGAATTTTCAGTGTTTCAGAAATGAGGCTTTGGAAAAAGCTGTGTCAGATTTCCTGGCCAGGAATCAAGTGTCTCCAAAACACATTCTTCTTTTACTTAAAGATATTCTTTAAGTATATTCTGTTCTAATAGAAATATGAAAACAGTTTTTTTTTTCTATTACATCTCTCCCACCCCTGCCATGTCTGTAAATCCCATGGAAGACACTAAGAAGGTGAAACTGCTTTGTAATTTTTACTTTGCCATTCCAAAAATGATGAGTGTAAAATGTAAGGCTTTTTTTTTTAAAGAGTTGCATAATGTACTGAAGCATAATTGACGTACCATATGAAGTTAATATTGCATTACAAAGTTATGGATATATACGAACATGCTTAAGTAACTTTCTCTGTCCGTTTTCCCATTTAGGTTTCTCTACTTTGTCTCTGGCTGATCAGATGAGCCTTCTGCAAAGTGCTTGGATGGAGATTTTGATCCTTGGTGTTGTATACAGATCCCTTTCTTTTGAGGATGAACTTGTCTATGCAGAAGATTATATTATGGATGAAGATCAGTCCAAATTAGCAGGCCTCCTTGACCTCAACAATGCCATCCTGCAGCTGGTAAAGAAATACAAGAGCATGAAGCTGGAGAAAGAAGAGTTTGTCACCCTCAAAGCTATAGCGCTTGCTAATTCAGGTTGGCAGAATGGCATAATTGTTGCTCCATTTTTCATATATGTCACCCCCCCATCCCTTAGCTCCTTCTGCATGGTTTTGCTCTGAGTAGTTTGGAAATTATTGAAAAGGTAGGAATGGAAAATTCAACTTTCAGGCAAAATTTGCTATTTTATTTACTTAGAAGATAGTTTTAAAGTTCGTACCATCCACCAAAAGACTGGGAAGTTTGCAGAGCAAAAACGGTTTTTTAATTGCAGCATCAAGCAGACAGCCTCAGGAATAACAACAGATCTAGCTCTGTTGATTTGCAAAACATCATGGTGCAATGAAAAGGACAGTGGATTTGGAGTCCAAAGACATGCGTCCAAATCCCAGTTTTGCTACTTATTTCTGTGACCCTGGTGTAGTCACTTTAATCTCTGGGGCTTCCATTTGTTCCCTCATCTGTAAAATGACGGTTGGCCTAGATATAATCTCTTAATATCCCATCACTTCTACTCACGTGATCCCATGTTTCATAATCCAGCCTCATAATGTTTGTTTGCCAGCATATTGACTGTTTGCCATAGAGAAAACAATACATTATTCTCACATCTACCCTTTGGTGGGGAAAATAAGAGCTTTAACCCTTTTTAAAGTAAAAACAAAAAACAACAGACTTGAGAGCCTTCATGAAAAATCGCTTATTGTTTTAGCATATTTCTGTGAAAGGTACTACCTGTGCAGAAGGGGTTAAGAATTACAGAAAGAATTTTTCTCTACATTTAAACTTAAAAGTGCTGAAGCAGGAAGCAATGTCTGATAAGTAAAAATCGTTGATGCTTTGTTGTTTTTTCTTTTGTGTCTCCCCTAATGCTTTATTGTGGTCTTAAGTCCCTTTTAGCATTTGCATAAAGTTCAGGATAGATCCCTCTTTAATGACGTGCCGATCATTAGATACCTGTGTGTCAATAACATGCTCTGATGCTATGTACCATTGACAGTCACACCGTGCCCCTCCATCTGCTTTTGTTTTGACCCTATCTTTGAACTTTATCTTGGTTGCTGGCCAGTAGTTTTCCCTTTAATTACAAGAAGGAAACTGTCAATAAAATCTGTTAAATGGGATGCAATGAGTGGCTTGAATGGGCGGACGGCTATTTGTTCAAATTCTGCAGCATTCAAGGTATTGACAGTTTGTTTTCTGGGGCCATATGTGACGATCAATCTCAGGCTGGGCTCAGCCGCGCTGAAAAATGAAAAACCAGATTGCTTTTGCTTACTTGTGGATGACGACTTTGTGATTTGGCGCGGTCCTAGTGAGATGAGACCTTCTGCCCAAATTGCCCCCCTGAGAGCCAGGGACGCGTGACTGTTTTTAGAAATAATTTTAATTGATTTTGTAATTAACAGTTCATCTACAATATTGATGCATGAATCCTTGGACTGATAGGAGGGAAATTGTTTTCAACAATGAAGTTGTACTTTCCTATCTGTCTTTGTAATGGAGTTTAGCATTTTGCACTTTTAATTGGGAACATGGCCTCACAGTGTCCCTCTTCCCCAATCCTCAATAAAAACCTAATATAATATATTTATTTAAAAGAAAAGACAGGGCATAACCCCTTTGAGAATCTGCTGTCCCATGTACTCTCTTAAAAAGAGAAGAGTGGGGGAGAGACAATACAGGAAATCACAAGAAAAGTTGATTAGCCCTAAGCTGAACTTCCCATGTTAAAAAGAAAGGTTCTGGGTTGATATATGGTCAAGATGCAGACTGCCAAAGGTCTGCACTGGGGTGCTTTTTACATCTTATAATTATAAAATTGCTTAAATTTGTAACATTTCTAAAGGTTATAAGTTCAAAGTAAGGAGGGATACTTAACATTATATTCTTCCTGTGCAAAGTTACCTTGAAAATATAATAATTATGGGTAATGCTAAGCAGTACTGTAACTTTATTTTTTAAAAAACTTGGGGTGTATTTTTTTACAAATTGTATTATCTATCATCCAGACAATATTAACATATTAAGTGGCATGACTGCTATGTTCAGCCTTTAAAAATATTTGTTATTATTTTTAGTCTCTATATCTTAAAATCCAGCAGGCTCATTTTTAAAAAAGGCTTATCCCATTTTTAAACAGAGTATTGAAATTTGAATACCTTTACTTTAAGAACTAGTTAACTTTAAAAAAAATAACATCATTAGTAAGTTAAGTCTTTGCTGTAAATTATATATGTGTGTACATCTATGCATACACACATTATGTGTGTGTGTGTGTATGTATAAAACCCTCACATGAATTCTAACCCTCCTATATAATTTTTTTTTTGTCTTTTTTTTTTTTTTTAGTGAGGCAATTGGGGCTAAGTGACTTGCCCAGGGTCACACAGCTAGTAAGTGTTAAGTGTCTGAGGCCGGATTTGAACTCAGGTCCTCCTGACCCCAGGGCCGGTGCTTTATCCACTGTGCCGCCTAGCCGCCCCTCCTCCTATATAATTTAAAGACAATGTTGGCACAGTTTTAAATTCAGTTGAACTATATACAAAAAAGGGGTTTGCTGTTGATTCCCTCTGTTAGTGGATTAATCTATCATTCCTTTTTCTCTTCCTTTATTCAAGAGACAATTAAAAACTTGTAGATTTCATCTTGCTTAGAGATCTAGTGTTAAGTTCTTTAAGCTTTTTCATGCCCATCAAGGGAAAATGCCAATATTAAATTCTTTAAAATTGTGTTAGTTTTTTGGGAGAATACAGAGACTTTTTATATAAAATGGCTTAAAAGACCTACATTACAATTTAAACAGGCATTTTAGCTTTTCCTGTATGGCTGTAGCATGTTTACAGCCATTGCTTCCTAATATGGCATTCATCTAAATTATCAGCTTATTTTAAACATCTGGCTTTATTCAATAATAATAAATGCTGTGTTTATGCTTGGGAAACAGGGAATTGGCTCCCTGATAATGGCTGCCATATTTTCTGTAGCCACGTTTCCTTCCTATATGAATGCACAAGTACGTGGATTACTTACAAAACCCAGACCTGGTTGGAAGCATATTCCCTATCTGTAGGTTTGGAGCCAAGGAAACAATCTGTCATAAGCTCCTGCCTTATTTTCCACATATTAAGGCAACTTCAAAAGTCCCCAAACCATGATTTTATGGCACCAATTATTTTTGTTAGGAGGAAAACTTGCAAGATGACTTTGAAATGAGAGGGATGGACTAAGATAGTTTCTAAAGTCCCTTGCAGAGACACCATGCTATGGTGCTTAAGTACTTCAACTGCTACATATATTGTTATTCTTTTCTCAAGTGCTAAGAGCCTCCTGAGCAATTATTATCTGAGTGATGCTGAAATCCGTTTATCCAACAAACATTTTTTGAGCACCTGCTTTATGGAGGAGAGAGGCAAAATAGCATGGTCTTTGATAATTAACCTTAAGAGTTGGAGGACCTGGTTCATATCTTTCTTGTTAAATGTGAGCTGTGTGACCTTGAGTAAATCACTTAATCTCTTTGGACTTTACTTTCCTCATCTTTAAAATGGAGATAATAATAGTATTTATCTCACAGAGCTATTATGACAATCAGATCAGATGATGGATAATGTTAAAGTGCTTTGCAAACTTCATTGATGTTCAGTCTTTTTGGTTGTGTCTGATTCTTCATGACTCCTTTTGAGGTTTTCTTGGCAAAGACCATGGACTGGCTTGCCATATCTTTCTGCAGCTCGTTTTGCAGATAAGGAAACTGAGGCAAACTGGGTTAAGTGACTTGCCCAGGATTATAAAGATAAAAAGTGTCTGAGGGTAGATTTGAATTAAGGAATATGAGTCTTCCTGATTCCAAGCCCAGTAGTATATGCACTGGGCCTCCTACTTGCCTTAACCTTACGTTAGCACCATAATAAATTTAAGCTCTTGCCTTCTCTCATCAAGTTCCAAAATGTTTCAATTCTTTGAATTGAAAATAAATATGCTAGCTTGATATTTAGTTTGTTCAGGCCCTGCTAGGTTTACTCGGGTTAAGCCCCAACAAACAATTGAAAATTCCATCACTTTCCCTCAGCCCTAAAATGTGGATTATTTTAGTTGTATTATCTAACTCAAGTGGTTGCTGCAAAAATGAAATGCAATCACATATGCAATGTCCTTTGTAGGCCTTAAACTGTTACATCAATGTAAGCTATTAACATTACTGTTGGTAATGTGGGTATCCCAGTTTCTTGATAAAATGAAAGGACTGCTAATGAAAGCTATTTCTTACTTTAAATTTCTATACGTTTGTGAGAATTTGAAGAGAGGAGGGATATGATCTGGTTCTCTTCCTATCTGTCTGGCAGATCCTTCTCACTCTCCTTTGGCTGGATCATCATTCATATTATCAATATCATGCCCTTAACTGTAGGCATTCTCAAGGATTCATCCTAAATGCTCTTCTCTCTGTAGCGCTCTCTCTGTTACTTCATTAGTTCCCATAGGTTTAAATACCATCTTTATGAGATATAACTAACCTCTAGAGTCCTCTCACCTCTTCTTGTTTCACATCTACGATCTATTGGATATTTAAAAATGAATGTTCTGTAGAAATCTCAAACTCATTATGTCCAAGAATGGAGTCATTCTCTTTCTTCCCCACCCCACTTCTATACCAAATCTCCCTATTTCTGTCAAGCACACAACTATCCTTCTGGTCTCCCAGGTTTTTTGTTTTTTTGTTTTGTTTTCTTTTTTTTGTTTGTTTTTGCAGGGCAATGAGGGTTAAGTCACTTGCCCAGGGTCACACAGCTAGTTAGTGTCAAGTGTCTGAGGCCGGATTTGAACTCAGGTACTCCTGAATCCAGGGCCGGTGCTCTACCCACTGCGCCACCTAGCTGCCCCGTCTCCCAGGTTTTTAACCTTATCTTTATCCATGATTCTATACTATTTCACCCCATATATCCCGTCAATTGCCAAATTTTTCCAATTCTGCCCCCACAACCTGTCTTATGTCCCACCTATTCTCACACAGCCACCTTCTTAGTTCATATCCCACTTGTACTATTGGACTAGCCTTCTAATTGGTCGCCCTGCCTGAACTCTCTCCTCACTCCAGTCTGTCCTTCATACTATTTATTTTCTTTTCCAGAATAAAAATTTATTTTCTTTTTAATATTAAAAATATCTTTTTTTCAAATAATGAAAATACATCTTCCTCCTATGGGCACAACCTTCCCATAACTTTGTAGGTGTCATCGAGTGCTACCTCCCCCTAAATTCATCATCCTATGACCAAAGTGTTAATAAAGCTCTTTAAACTTAGCTAGACTGATCCTCACATGAGTCAACAGACATGGAGTAAATTTCGGCTAAATGACCTCCTCCCCTGTTATACCCTCTGAAGCATCAGAGGTATCAGAAGACTTTGATGGTGTGTATATGTATACTTTAAGGCGCTGTAATTCTATCAGTGTGAACACTTCCAAAATACAAACCCAGATTGTAAACCCATCTTTACCTTAGTAGATGGTCATCAGGAGTTACAGCAGTCCTACAGTTCATCATCCTCTGGCCCAGATGGTGACAAGCTTCTTCAAGCTTAGCCATATTGGTCCTTTGACAATTGAGTCCATCACCAGGCCTCTATTTGAAGCCTTTCTCAGTTGACAAGGCCTACCTAAGAGAACTACCTAGAGAGAACTCAGCTTCATCATCTACGCCACAAATAGGCATCAAAATAGGGCTTAAAAGTGCCATCCTTTGTTTTACCGTGTTGCTTCATCTACTGACTTGATTAACTTCAAAAGAACTTAACCCATCTCCCTTTCCAATCAGGTTAGAGTCCAAAGTGGTTTAGACTAGCAATTGTTTCATATTATTTTATTAAAAAGAGGAAACCAAATTAATCAAATTGTATCACTGCAGTAAAATCTTTAAATGCCCAGTTTCCCTAACCTGAAGGAAGAGGTTTTTTGTTTTTTTTTTCCTTAATCACCTTCCAAGATTTGGAAAGTCTGTATATAAAGTTACACATAGATGACACTTCATCCTAATGAGTTCTCTTGTTTCCTCTTTAGGTCAAATAAACTTTGCTTCCCTTATAATCCTACTTTAGTATTTTCCTCTTGATATCAAAATTGGGAATTATGTTTCATTTACATGCATTTTTAAGAACCTGAAATACATTGTCTCAAGAAGTTTACTACCTTAGGGGGCAGCTAGGTGGTGCAGTGGATAAAGCACCAGCCCTGGATTCAGGAGTACCTGAGTTCAAATCCGGCCTCAGACACTTGACACTTACTAGCTGTGTGAACCTGGGCAAGTCACTTAACCCCCATTGCCCTGAAAAAAAAAAAAAAGTTTACTACCTTTTCTCAAGTCATTTTGTATCCTGTAATAGACACTAGCATGCCATGTAATTACCCATCAAAACAACTGATGATTTTTGCTACTTGTGGTCCATCAAAAAAGTTTTCTATTCTGTAGATAGATTTCTACCTCACTTCCGGCAAGTTTACAGTGGGTTAGAACATCCTGGAGGAGATCAAGCTATGGATAAGCCACTGACAGTTAGAGGGATGTTTGAAAGACCTGGTAGGGAAAAACTACGATAGATGGGTTTCAAATATTATTTTATAACAAGAATAACATCATCTTTCTTGAGAGCTTACAGATTTGAGTTAAAGCCTCGAGGGGGTGGGGGGGGGCTAGGTGAATTAAACCAGGATTTATTTTCCATATTTGGTTTTGAATAAGTTTTTGGCTGTTTCTAAAAATCAAATCTGCCCTCAAAGGTGAAGAATTGTTTATCTTTCTATAACCAGTTACATCTGATACTTACATAGAATAAAAGCTTATTGGTCTTTCCTGATGAGTCTAGCATTATGAAAGAGCCATAGTGTATAATTTGGAATGGAAATTCACTGTGTTGTTTTAGCTTTTATTTTTTTCAAGTCATCACCAAGCTACTACTTTTCTAAGTGCTGAGGATACTAAGAAAACCCAACTCTTCTTCCCCCACCAAAACAAAATAGCAGTCCCTGCTCTCAAAAAACTTCTAATCTAATAAGGGTACTTTGTATTCTCAATTTCTAGCACACAGTAATTCCATGATTGTTATCTGAATGGATTTGAAGTCTCAAGTTGGTAAAATTTATCCCTTATAGCTATATCTAAGCTATATCTAAGACAAAAGCCACAGAAAAACCAGCCTCCTAATATTGTTTATAGTTTTCTAATTTTATTATATTATATATTATATTATTATTATATTATATATATTCTAGTGTAAACCTTTTAAATGAATACCCAGAATAGATGAAGAGGGAGATTGAAGATATACAAAATTTTGTTTAGTTAATTTTCACATGTTCACAAGGGAAATCAGACAGTATCAAGATCAGTAAGCCTTGTGGCAAATTGCAAAAGAATGCTAGATCTGCTATCTGAGGTCCTGGGTTTGAATCCTGACCTGGTTCTTAGCATTTTGACTTGGGGCAAGTCACTTTAAACTATTCTTCTCATTTCCTTGTGCAAAATGAGGAAATTGGACTAGATGACTTTTTAGTCCCTGTCCAACTTGTGATCCTAAAATCTGAATAACTATGGTTCTTCTCCCCCCCCCCCCCCATGTAAATACCATTCTTTCAACATCTTAATCTTTGCCTTGTAGTTCCAACAGTAAATGTTGTACTTAATTCAGCTGGTCATCATCACTGTATTACAGAAACTCTATTTTTGAAACTCTATTTTTAAAAAAATTAACATAGTTTCCATTTCTATTGATTCCGCATAAATCTTCTAAACTTAGCCAAAATAACAAACCACAGATCAGAACTACAAAGCCAGAACTTGAACCAGGATCCCTAATGGAGATTAATATTTTCCCCAGCAGTCTGCCAGCTGATTCATGGTCTAATTAAATAGTGCAGATTTAGTGAGTTTGCATTTAAGTATTAGAAGAATTGAGAATGGGCATAGCTGAAATGAGTTAGAATCTTTTCTGTAAATGGGAAGTTAAATTATCACAGTAATTTGATTAAATCATTTTAAAATCTTTCAAGCTAAATCATAGCCTTTAAAGAATAGTTTGAAGTCTTAATTGCTGTTTGTGAGCGTATCTCTCTGCTGTTTGTTCTCGCCTCATTTCCTATGACATACTACAATATATCTCCGAGGGAATAAGAAGACTAGGGAAAGAAAAGACTTAGGGTAAGGGTGGGAACTGAGGCGGGGGTGGGAAGACTGTCTTCACATATTTGAGGGGCTGTCAGTGTGGCAGGAGAATTAAGCTTATTCCTTGCAGTTTCATAACTGGAATGTGGGAATTACAGGGAGGTAGATCTTGGCTTAATGTAAGGAGGGACTTTTTTGACTTCTGAACAATTGGAGCTGTGTCAAATCCAAAGCACAGGCTTCCTTATAGGGGACTTTGTTGCCTTTTACCCAATGTGTCCAAGAAGACATGAAATTACTGATGTTATTGAGAACATATGCATGTATCATCTTAGGGTCTGGACTAACTAGGTGACCTCTGAAGACACTTTCAAACTCTTTAAACAAAACTCTTTAAACAAAAAAGTATCTGATCCATCAAGGCACAGAATCTAGTATTCTAGAATTCTTCTGAGCCTCTTAATTTATTTTTATCTATTTTCTTTTTAAACAGTTTAATTAAAAAAAACTTTCTCATTTTTAGGGGCCAGTAAGGTCTTAAGGACCAATATTGGGCCCAAATAGTGCCTTGCGAGTTCCACCACTGTCCTCACAAATAGTGCAGACAAAACCACCAAATGTGAAAAATCTATTTTCCTTAACTATGCATACTTGTTACAAAGGTTTTCTTCTTCTTCTTAAGTTGGGGATGGGCAATTTAAAAAACAAAAGAGCCAACAGGGTAAATGAAAGTATGTAGAAGAGAAGAAAAAAAGGAATGAAGAGAGAAGCATCTGTAAGAAATAAAGATTTGTATATGATGCAGAGTTTCTATGACATTAGCTACTTTGTCATAGAAGCATTCCTTCATAGATGTACATAAGGCCTGAAATTCAACCCTGTATCAGGAAAAGCTTGTGAACATGACTTCCTTATCTTGAGGAACTTTCTTTTTAAAAGTTCATACAACACTTACAGATTATTTAGAACCCTATTAGGGAATTCATCCATGACTGCCTAATGTGAATGGTTACTGCTTTGTCAATAGTGTGACCAAAAGGGAAAAGATGATATTATAAAGAACAGGGCACAATGCAAAATTAGACTTTAAAACAATGCCAGTGGCACTTAGACTTTTCCTGTCCTTATTTAGATACACTACTTATTGTACTTTTAAAAATCTTTGATCTTTTTAAAATTAAAGATCCCCATTTTTGCATAATCTCTATTCTTTGAATTGTGTGGAGGATTTGACTAACTGCATATATCTTAGGGCCTGCATTCACTGAGAACCAGAATTATTAAACATGTAGAATCCCCAAAGGACTCCATTATGTGTAATTAACAGATAAACTGTCATCAGAATCAATAAAACGTGCTAAATGATTCAAACTTGTATATAATTAAGTGTCTGTTTTAGAGCCGGAGCTGTAACTTTTATTTTTTTTTCTCCATTTCCACGTTTCTTTTCAGAGTGATCATTAAGCCAACCTTTTTTAACCCTTCCTTTGCTGGAATTGGATTTTTTAAAATGATCTATTTTAGAGAAAGTGCCTGTTCCAGAAGTGAAGAATCTATAAGAAAGTTGTCATTTATAAGATGATACCTTTTCCCTCTGTGATTTTGGCCACTTCTAGTATTAACCTGTTGTTGAAAGTATTATAGACCCAGTCATTTTACTGTTATTTCTATAGATTACAAAAAAGCATCACAGTCATAATGCTGCTTACCTCACTTTCTGTTTTGTTAAGACCAGAATTACCTCTTTTTTCCCCTTCTTAATAATACGTTTATATCTCTTGCTCTACAGTTTACCAAGTGCTCTCTTCCCTTCACTTCTGTGGGTTCAGTGGTGCAGATACTGTTAACCCCATTTTACAGATGAAGATACAACTCCAGCAAGATTCAAATGATTTACTCAGGGGCATGTAGCTAATAAGGGTCAGACCCAGAATTGGAACCCAGGTCTCTCTTGACTCCACAGTCAGTGTTCTTTCTGGTATACTAGACTCACTTGGAATTGGAATTGGAATCATCTTGAGGCTGGGACTGAATCTTACATTTTTTATAAAACATAGAGATCTCATGGAAACTTAGAGCTGGAAGGAATTATTATCTAGTCCTTATTATCTATTATCTAGTCCAATGCCCTCATTTTCCCGATAGGGATACTCTTAGAAATAAAGTGACTTTTATAGAATTACAGGGAAAAGCTAGAGTCTGAATCCAGGCTCCTTGTTTACCAGTTGAGTAATCTTTTTTTCTATAGCACACACTGTATTCTGAATAGCATCTAGCTCTCTATTATCCACATAATAAATGCTCAGTAAATATATGGGATTAATGAGTTAGTTACACGTTTCAACATTTGTTTGATTCCTTAAGGAAACAACTTAATTTATGAATGAAAGGTATGATTTGTAAGTCTCTCCTCATCCCTCTGTAGCAATATTTGAAATTATCTATTACCTGTCCGTTATAGAAAATTTTTGAAAAGTCTTAATTGCAAAATAGACTTGAAATGAATGAAAAGGTCATAATCAAATGATAGCCCAGATCTTTGATCAACTTCATTGTCATACTTTCCCCCTTGTACTCTGCTAAAACATGTTCTGCATCTTTGTTTTACAGATTCAATGCACATAGAAGATGTTGAAGCCGTTCAGAAACTTCAAGATGTCTTACATGAGGCTCTTCAGGATTACGAGGCTGGCCAACACATGGAAGACCCTCGTCGGGCTGGCAAGATGTTGATGACTCTCCCGCTTCTGAGGCAAACCTCTACCAAGGCTGTGCAGCATTTCTACAACATCAAATTGGAAGGCAAAGTTCCTATGCACAAACTTTTTTTGGAAATGCTGGAAGCCAAGGTCTGACTAAAAGTACCCTAGACCTTCCCATCATGCACGCTGAAAAAGGGAAAATAAACAGGAGAGTTAATGGCAAAGAAACTTTAATGACAACCACATCAAAGTGACTGCACTGATCATTTAGCAGCAAGACTGTGATGCAGCTTTCAACTTCCTCTGTATCTTTGGATGCAGTCTCTCTACTATATCTCTTATCCTGTCATTCACTTTGTTCCTTTCCTACAAGCATCCCTTTCCACCATCTCTCTTCCCCCTTCTCCTTTCTTCTCTCTCATCAACCTTCCCTCCTTCTTTCCTTCCTTCTTTCCTTCCTTCTTTCCTTCCTTCTTTCCTTCCTTCCACTGAACTTTTTTAAAAAAAGAGGTCTCTAATTGAAGAGAGATGGAAGCCAGCCCTGCCAAAGGATGGAAATCCATAGTATGGATGCCAGTGAACTTATTATGAACCATGATGTCCCCAATGACAAAGGAATCAAAGAGAGAACCATCGTACCTAACAGTCAAATATAACACAATGAATTGACTCAATGCAGTATTAGATTTCATAGGAGCAGTCGCTAATTGGAGGACTTAAGCAACGTGGCATCGGCTGCTTCTTACCATTGCATTTCCATCTAGATCAGTTACAGCCATTTGATTCCTTAATTGTTTTTTCAAGTCTTCCAATTTGTTAGGTTTAGCTACTATGTAACTTTTTCAGGGAATAGTTTAAGCTTTATTCATTCATGCAATACTAAAGAGAAAGAAAAATACTGCATTTTTGTGCTGGCTTTGAACAATGATGAACAATAATGAAGGACAAATGAATCCTGAAGGAAGATTTTTTAAAATGTTTTGTTTCTTCTTACAAATGGAGATTTTTTTGTACCAGCTTTACCACTTTTCAGCCATTTATTAATGTGGAAATTTATCTTATTCAAGCAATAGTTGAAGGGAAGGTGCATATTATCACGGATGCAATTTATGTTGTGTGCCAGTCTGGTCCCAAACATCCAGTTTCTTAACATGAGCTCCAGTATAGCTAAATGTTCACTGACACAAGGGATTAGATTACACCTACGGGGGCTATGAAGAGTCTAATATATAAATACCCCACCTGGAGGACACATCTGTCGAATGGTTAGAAGAGCACATCTGTACCTGAGAGGTAAAGTTGTCGTTTGACTTCTGACCATAGCAGTGAAAAGAGAAATGAAAACTGCTTATTTTAAAAGTTAGGAACATTTCACGGAAGGAGCTGTGAGCCAATATTTGTCAGAGGCAATAAGTTAAATGCCAAAATGAGCAGAAATTGATAAAGAGAGCAAACACCTGACCAAATTCCAAAATCGGACTTGTAGGAGTTTATTCATTTAGGATATTGTTTTTTTGGGGCTTGATTTCAGTGGCAGTTTTTTTTTTTTAACCAATAGCAAACAAGACTACGTGCTTTTCAACCAGTATTGTCACAGCATGAAAGTCAGTCAGGTTCAAGACTGTTAAAGAGGTGTAATCTAATGTATAAATCAATTAGATGCCCCCAGAAAACTACATTCGCTAAATAACCAATAAACAATAACCTCCATCCAATGCTATACCAATGTACCAGTGTTAGTAGCTGCTCCCTGTATTATGTGAACATTCTTATTCTATGTACACAGATGTAATTAAAATTGTAATCCTAACAAACAAAAGAAATGTAGTTCAGCTTTTCAGTGTTTCATGTTTGCTGTGCTTTTCTGAATTTTTATGTTGCATTCAAAGACTGTCGTCTTGTTCTTCTTGTGGTGTTTCGATTCTCGTGGTGTGTGCTTTTAGACACAGGGTAGAATTAGAGACAATATTGGATGTACAATTCCTCAGGAGATTACAGTAGTATATTCTATTCCTTACTGGTAATAAGGTTCTTCCTAATAATAATTAAGAGATTGAAACTCCAAACAAGTATTCATCATGAACAGATACACATCAAAATCATAATATTTTCAAAACAAGGAATAATTTCTGTAACAGTTTATTATAGAATACCAATGTATAGCTTAGAAATAAAACTTTGAATATTTCAAGAATATAGATAAGTCTAATTTTTAAATGCTGTAAATATGGCTTTTACTCAATCATCTCTCAGATGTTGTTATTAACTCGCTCTGTGTTGTTGCAAAACTTTTTGGTGCGGACAAGTTTCCAAAACTATCGCTACTTTGTGTGCTTTAAACAAAATACCGTGGGGCTGATGTTCTGTCAGCCTTGTGCTAGAAATACTGTGTATCTATCATTAGCTATATGGGACTATATTGTAGATTGTGGTTTCTCAGTAGAGAGGTGACTTAGTGTGATTCTAGATAAATCATCATTAGCAATTCATTCAGATGGTCGATAACTTGAAATTTATAGCTGTGATAGGAGTTCAGAAATTGGCACATCCCTTTTAAAATAACAGATTAAAAAAAAGTACAACTCCTGGGAAAAAAGGTGCTGATTCTATAAGATTATTTATATATATATAAGTGTTTAACAAAAATAATAATAATAATAATGTTTATTTTCCAGAAGATTTGTGCTGGTTTTAAGTTAACTACTATTCAACTACATATATATACTATAATATATATGTAATATAGCTAATATATAAACATTGTTTTCACTGTATCACATTAAAAAACCTGGGCTTCAGAGTCAAAAGCCAAACAACCTAAGAGATAGAGATGTATTAAAGGAGTACAGTGCGAATTCTAGTTTTCTTTTTCAGTGACTTCTGGCCATACAAAAGGACAACCTTCTCAAGATCCCGAAGCGAAACTGGTCAAAAGAACCTTGTGGACTTTAGTCGGGTAGATGCTCATCTTAAACCTTGCTGGAGGGGGGGAGTTCTTTCAAGGTTCAACCAAGACCACTTCCTTAATGTGAAGTTTGGGAGAGTTTTAAAGGTGTATGTTTTAGTCATGATGATTCTGATTTCTATGTTTGCTTCAGTTATTCTTTTTTCTTATTTAAAGCAATGATTGTGTGACTCCCAGAAGTTACACTTGCGTTTCAATCAGATCAGATTGTTGTATTTATTCCGCTATTTTGCATTTAAATGATAACATAAAAGATATAAAAAATTTAAAACTGCTATTTTTCTTATAGAAGAGGAAATGGGTGTTGGTGATTGTATTTTAATTATTTAAGCGTCTCTGTTTACCTGCCTAGGATAACATTTTATGGCAGTCTTATGTGCAAAGATCGTAAAAGGACAAAAAAATTTAAACTGCTTATAATAATCCAGGAGTTGCATAATAGCCAGTAGTTAAAAACAAAATGAAACAAAAACAAAAACCATGTCTATAGCTGTAGATGGGCTTCACATCTGTAAAGCAATCAATTGTATATTTTTGTGATGTGTATCATACTGTGTGCTCCAACAAATGTCCATTTGTGTAAATGTATTTATTTTATATTGTATATATTGTTAAATGCAAAAAGGAGATATGATTCTGTAACTCCAATCAGTTCAGATGTGTAACTCAAATTATTATGCCTTTCAGGATGATGGTAGAGCAATATTAAACAAGCTTCCACTTTTGATTGCTCTTGTGTGTTGTTTTCTTTTTTTTAATATGAAAGAACCAAATTGATAAACATTGCTCTTTGTTACTTCAATTCAAAGAGTAGCTCAGGGTACCTGTCCCCTTAAAATAAAGTAGGAGTATAAATAAGAGCTATATAAAGGCTTGTCAGAATGAATTCCAGGGTGCCATAAGACATTTTGCATATTTAAGAGTATGCAAAATGTCTCCTGGCACATTAGAATTCATTCTGACAAGCCTTTATATAGCTCTTATTTAATCTTAAAGCATCTCCACATCAACCTGCATTACTCAAAATCATCGCCTCTCTGTCAATGTCATAACAGAAAACTTTCCTCCTATTTTAAGATCATATTAAAACTGCTAGAGATACCTATTATTTCCCTCCATCAACAATTAAATTCCCCCAGCCCCCCACTCATGAGTTTAGCTTGTCAGCAAACCCACATGTGCTTTGCAGATAGGCTGGCAATGGCTAGCTGGCATTTCAGAATGGGGAGTCGTTGGTAGCAAACCCTATAGAGTGGGAGCTGTCCTCGAATTTCAAAGGGTTAAATAGCTCAGCTTAAAGTGACAGTCACTGGCCCTCTCTCTCCCTCCCGCCCCCTCCTTGCCTTCCATGTTTGGAAAGGTCGAAGCCCTTGCTGCTTGGGGTCAAACTGTTCTTCCAGTGGACCCTTCTGGAGCCATCACAGAAGTGCTAATGTGTGCTTTCCTGGCCTTTTTAGCCTATCTTGATAGTATTTTGTCATTGTGCTGGCCCAGTATATTTCTCACCTTTCAGTGGCAGCTGGTTCTCTGGAGAAGAAAGCTGATGACACAAAGAGGGCTAAACTGAGTGGCATTCGGGGACTTGAAATTACCTAAATCACTAGAGCTAGCTAGCTACTGAGATAACTTGGAGTGTTGGCTTTTTTCCCCTTCTATTTTGCTACGTTTTGAACAGCAATACTAAAGTATGATATAGAGGGTAACTGCTCTTGCCTTTAATATTTTACTGGTACTTGAGAAGACCTCAAATAAAAAGTATGATAGACAACTCTAAAAAGGCAATCATGCATGAAATCTTCAAATGAAATCCCAATTTTTTTCCCCCCAAGAATGGCACTGACAGTGTATCAAACTTTGTCTAGCTGAATCTTTCTTCTCAAATACAGAGGTATTGTTCAGGGGTTTTCTACTAAGGCATAAGTGATCATTGCAGTCTCTCAGACTGAGAGGGAAAGCATCATTAAAAGAAATGGCTCTGAGGACTTAGCATATTGGAGTTTGCCAAGTGTAAACAATAGTCTACTTTCTAAGATGCTCGAACTTTTTTTTTTCAAGTTGGTATTTTTTACTTTTTTTTTAAAAACTGGTTTCTTATTGATAATCCTCTTAATAGCTCACTTTCTTTCACAAATACAGCACCAGGATGTTAGAGGAAAAAAAAATTCTCCATATAACTGGATTGAATTATAAGAAATTATAAGAAAAAGGCAAAAAAAAAAAAAGTCGAACACTCGAAATCAGAAAACTGGTGAAATATTGCCCTCAACTTCACTGACCTCCACTTTCCCCTCCCCCAACAAAACACATTTTATTTCATGACTCCCAAGCTGCATCTTCTGGTTATGCCCCATATAAAAACAGAGATGCCTGCTCACAGACTTGGTCTGCAGAATAGCTAACGATTTTTTTTTTCCAGTCTCTCCCCAACTCCCCCATCATCTCAGTCCTCAACCTTTTCCCCTTCATTTGGCCCTTGACAGTTCTTTGAAGGCAATATGGGAATGGCTGAAAAATCCCTTTCCCTGCAAACCTGAGCACAAATCTTAGTAAATTTGGATCACTCTCTGGTGTCTCTTACTCAATAAGTTGTTTTTGGGGGGAATTAAGATGGAATGTTTTGCTCAGTCTTGTCCTTTTGAAATGCATTTTCATTTCCATTTACTAGACACCTTTTTCCTATCACTCCTTTTTCCCCCCAATTAATTTTGGGCCAAACCCTAAAAGAAAAAAGGGACTAATTTTAGCTTTATGTTTTGATTATAAGTGAAATGTTTTCCAAAGTTCAACAGTTCCCTGAGCCCAACATTTTCATCATTGTTCCTAGAGGGTTCAAACCCTCCCTCCCCAAGTCAAGTCTCTGATGGTCCTTGGTAATATGGTGAGAAACAACATAAAAACAAGTAGTTGTGGATTGATTACACACAGCATCTTAATAAGCAAAATAGAAAAGAAAGGAATTTCAAAATATAATCCTCCTTTCCCAGGGGTATTTGTCTTGTTCTTCATGAAGTTAAAGGTCTGAAATAATGTGCCCATCAGGAACTCAATGTTGCATGTCCATGCCAGTTGGTCCAAGGGCTTGTTATGATGGTAATGACCTGCTGAAACGTGAGCTCCGATGGCAACAATACAATTGCTACCAGCTCACCCGCTGGGAGAAATATTTTATTATTGTCAAATGTCCTCCACAGAGATTTGTTTTGCCTGTTCCTGTTTAAATTAAATTCAAAGCAGAACTGCATTATTATTTCTCTGGAGTATATTTGAAATAAACAACTAGGCTCAAAATTCAGGATTCCTGGCTAGCTCAAATTTGTTTATTAGCAGAAAAATGACGATAGATGACAACATAGCTGCAGGAATATTTTCATGGCTATGGTAGCAGGAAGAAGATTTACACACTGAAATCATTGCCTAACAGCATTGGAACTCCCTCCTTCATTAGAGACAAGCCAGATAAATAATGGACTCTCCCATTGGTTTTACAAAGTTAAAAAAAAAATAATGCCTCACAACACTGCAACTTTTGGGAGATGAACAGAACTTTGGGCATGAGAAACTTTGGACATGAATTGTTCCTAAAATTTTAAATTGAGGTTGAGTTGAAATGTGTTGCCCCCTCACCCCCCTTAAACCAGAGCAATAAAATCCCTGACAGACTCTTGTCACTGAATGAGAAAGTATAACTGGCAATATGACTGGAATAATCTCCGGGTAGACTCATATTCCTCTACTGAATACTTCAACATTGTTTTTTAAGAGAGGAAAATACTTCATGGATGAGACCACTTGCATTATCTAACCTATTTTAGACATGTGCTAGATTTAGATCAGGAGAGCTTTTTGTAATTATGTCCTAATCCACACAAGCTGAGTGTCAGATTTAGTTTCAGAGGACCTCAGTTCAAATCCAGGCCCTGACACATTACTGTGACCTTCAGCAAGTCACTTAATCTCTGGGCCTCAGTTTCCTCATGGCTAAAATGAAACGAAAGGTAACCGGATTACATCTAACTTCCCTTCCAACTCTGAAGCTATGATGCTATGGTCTTAGGTACAGACCAAAGTAGAAATGGGGCCACATTTCTTGCAAAAGTTTATTACCTTCCTAAAAATAAAAATGAACTGTGCTTTTCAAGTGAATGTTTACAACTGAGGAGGTGAATCTTTGTCAAATATGAACAAAGATGGAAAGGTTTTTTTTTTTTTAATTATCTGAACAATATAATAGAATCAAAGAATTTCTGAGTTAGAAGGAACTTTGGTAGCTATCTCATCCCAATCATAGCTAAAAATGGATTAAAATTTCAACATATTTAAGAAGTGGTTACCCAACCTTTCCTCTAAGGAAGGGCAATCTACTATCTTCCATGGCAACCCATTCTAATTTGGTATAGCTCAAATTATAAGGAAATGCTTCCTAATATTAAGCCTAGATTTTATTCTTTTTTACACATAACCATTATGACCAGTTCTGTACCCTCAGGCAAAAATAAAATCTTAACCTTCTTCCATGTAATAGTCCCGTTGCATAAAGAGATTATTTCCCTCAAGACTTCTCTTGCCCATGCAAAATATGTCCCTGCTTCAAATGATCTGAACTCGAGGTCTTCACCATCCTGATTGCTCATCTTTGTAAATTATTTTATTGGTGTCTTTCTTAAATGTGGTACCCAGAACTGAACATAATATTTTAAATATTCTTTGACCATGGCAGAATACAATAGGATCATCACCTTTTTTCCTGAAAACCTTGCCCTCTGAAATTTGATTGTATGTCAATAAACTTTTCACATCAGATCCCTTCCTCCCATGATTCTTCCCCGGCACTTACTGAGACCTGGGTCCCTAAAGAAGACACAGCTTCCTTGGCTATCCTTTCTCTAACTAGATGCATGTTTATTCATTCCTCTTCCTCCTGCATGCTGGACCAGGAGGAGTAGGTATGATTTGTTCCCAGTTTTCATTTCCAGATTCCTCTATGCCACTATTAAATCCAAAGGGCAACTATTCACTAGGCCCCAGGTCATTCTCCCTCTTTTCTCCAAGACATCATACTTGCTTCAAACTCTTCTTCTACACCCTAGTCCATCTCTTCCCATTCCCTTATGTTGTAGTTGTTATTGTTTAGTCTTTCAGTTGTGTCTGATTCTCTGTGACCCAGTACAGTATACTGTCCATGGGGTTTTCTTGGCAAAGATATCATCGTGGTTTGCCATTCCCATCTCCAGAGGATTAAGGCAAACAGAGGCTAAGTGATTTGCCCTGGGTTACATAGCTAGCAAGTGTCTGAGGCTGGATTTAACTCAGTTCTTTCTAACCCAGGCCCAGCACCCTATCCACTGAGCCAGGTAGCTGCTTACCCATATTTCAAGGGGACTTTAATATACAAGAGGATGCTCCCTGAAAATCCTGTCTTCATCAACCTCTTCAAATTACTCACAAGTGAGCCATCCACTTGCATGATCAAGAATCCTGACATTTCTCTATCTGACCCTAACTTCATATCATTCTATATCTCCCCAGGCCTCTGTCCTCCTAAATCTAGTCTTCATCCTATCATTCAACTTCAGTCCTCAGTGCTTTCTTATGCCATCATCCCTCCTCTGGCTCACTGACATTTCTCCCTTCCCAATTTTCATCCTTCTTGATCCAGCTCTACTCTGTAAACCCTCCCTTGCTCCTTTGTCCTATTGCTACTTATCCTTTCAAAACAAACTCTAACCTCGATTATCCCCTCTATCCATGTCCTCTGCTCTTCCTCAAAACCTCTGAATAGTGAAGTCAGGTAACTTGTGCTGCCTTGGTGCAAGTTGTCAGAATTCATCTGGGACCGCACTGCTACAAGGCAAATCTCCTGCTCTTTCCTAATTACTATATTATACTTATCATAGAGATTAAAAAAAAAAAGGTTTTGACCCCCCTCCCTTTTTTTCTCCTCAAATCTCCTACACTAATGGTGTCAAACTCAAATAGAAACAACAGCCACTAATTCATACATAAAAATCCTTGCAGGCTGCATATTGACTTCATTTTCAAATGTATTGTTATCTATGGTTCATTGTACTTTTAGCTATTTTGTTAAATATTGCCCAGTTACATTTTAATCTTGTTTAGCTCCACTCAAACTTGGTTAGTGTTTGTCCTTTGTTCTGGAAGAGGACCATGACATGGGGGTGATATCATGACTTGCACTGAATTGGATTTAAGTGAGGGAGGGCTGTGCAAGGTTAACAACCTTACTTTTTTCCTCCAGAGCCATCTGGGTCCAGTGGTAAGATATATATCAGGACTACTGGAGATGGAACCACATGTTTTAAGGCAATTGGAGTTAAGTGACTTGCCCAGGGTCACACAGCTGTCTGAGGTGAGATTTGAACTCAGGTCCTCCTGACTCCAGAGCGAGTGCTCTATGCATTGTACTATCTAGCTGTCCCCAATTAGTCCACTAAGACTAATACTAGCATGGGCTCACTGGCCTGTGTTTGACACCTCTGTCTCACACAATCTCCTTTCCCTCTCAATAGAGAATCTTGCCTCCTTTCCCAAGAAAATAATAATAATAATAATATTTATATCATAGTTTACAAACATCTCATTTTAACCATCATAACTCTGGGGTAGGTGATATTATTATCCCTATTTTACAATTTTTTTTGGTGGGGCAGTGAGGGTTAAGTGACTTGACCAGGGTCACACAGCTAGTAAGTGTCAAGTGTCTGAGGTCACATTTGAACTCAGGTCCTCCTGAATCCAGGGCTGGTGCTTTATCCACTGCACCACCTAGGCTGCCCCACTATTTTACAATTGAGGAAAATGAAGCAAAAAATATTATTTTGCCCAGTGTCTCACAGCTAGTAAGTATATGAATCAGGATTTGAACTCTCGTCTTCCTTATTCCAAGTCCAATGCTCTATGTACTATGCCACCTAGTTGCCTCTAGAGAACATTTATTATTAATTTGTACTCTCCTCTCCATTTCAAAACTTCTTAATATTACCTACCCCCATTTTCTTCTTCTATACTCTGGCTTCTAATGAAGAGTGGCTCTTCATTTAAACAACCCCAACACTTGTACTCTTGATTTTATCTCCTCCCATCTGTGGCTGGTTTTCCCCCATTATAATACCCTTTCTCCCTAATTTTCAATCTCTCCCCTTCTACAGTCTCCTTACTGCTGTTTACAAATGTGGCCAGATCTTCAAGATCCTTTAAAAACCTCACTTGTTTCTATCATCTCCTTAAGCTACATTCCTTTTCACTTTCATAAACTTCTAGAAAATGTTGTTTACTCTTGCTGCCTCCACTTCCTCTATTCTCTTCTCATTTCCTTGCAATCTGGTTTACAATCTCATTACTGAGCTGAAATTACTTTCTCTTCAACTTCCCCCAATTCCCTGATTTCTCCCAATTTACTGCCTACAAACATGCCAAAGTCTCCCTCATCCTTAAACAATCCTCATTAGCCCCTACCATCTCCACAAGCTATTATCTATATGTCTTTTCCTCTTCTCAGTCAAATAACTTGGAAAAGCTGTCTTCACTCCTTGTTTCCCCTTGCTCTCCTCTCATTCTTCTGAACTCCCTTCAGACAGGATCCTGACTTCATTTCTTAACTGAAACTTCTGTCTGCAAGATTACCAAATGACTTTTTGATTGTCTTCTCCAGATCTAATATACTTTTCTCAATCCTCATCCTTTTTTTTTTGTTGTTAGGCAATTGGGGTTAAGTGACTTGCCCAGGGTCACACAGCTAGTAAGTGTCAAGTGTCTTAAGGCCAGATTTGAACTTGGATACTCCTGACTCCAGGGTCAGTGCTCTACCCACTGCACCATCCAGCTGCCCCAATCCTCATCCTTCTTGACCTCTCTGCAACATTTGACACTGCTGACCACCTTCTCCTAGATATTCTCTTCTTTCTAGGTTTTCATGTCATAGCTTTCTTTGTTTTCCCACTTCATGGCTTGAAACTCCTCTTTAGTCTTTTTTTCCTGGCTCTTCATCCATGTCACTTAATGTAACTTTGGGGGCTCTATCCTACACCCTCTTTTTGTACCACTCCCTTCACCCTCCATTTCCCTACCAAGTCAAGAACAACTCAGAACTTCCTTCTGTGGAGTCAGAAACATAGACAAGCAGACAGAGGCATGGGTAGAAGAGCCCTCAGAATGTTGTGAGGATATCTGTATCCCATCCCTCCATTCCAGTTATGGAGCCTCCACTAACTTGCTTATGAAGTTTCACGAAAATCTGTATAGTATCTCCACCAACACCCTCTCACTCTCAATACCCATCTTTTATAGACATTTTTTCAGTTGTTGTTGGAGTCAGCTACCATCTATAGTTGCTACTATTTGTTTTGTGCCAGATGCAGGAAGCTAATTTGTTCCCACCATTTATTTATCTTTCTCTTTTTATTCCTTCATTCTCCCTTCAGCAGAAAGTTTGCATTCATTTCATTTAGGCAAAAAGGCAGAAAACATTTTCTTGAGAGAAATGAAATCATGGTCTTGTACTCTATCTTTGTCCATCCAAACTCATTCAGGTAAAGGGGTGAAGGGTTAGTTTACTTAATCCAAAAGGAATGGCATTTAATACACTAGAAAATAAACACTTCCCTAGCTGTTGGGGGAGGATGTTTTTTTCTTTTTAAACAAAACCAGTGACAAGATGATCTCTTTATTAAAATGTTGGCATCTTTGACTTTCATTGAAGGGATTTTTTTCTTTTCCCTTCAATTCCCTTCTCCCAGGAAAAGAGAACCCAGGCTCTTAAAAATACAGCCAAAATTATTTCTTTATTAAAAAGAAGTTTAGGGGGCAGCTAGGTGGTACAGTGGATAAAGCACCGGCCCTGGATTCAGGAGTGCCTGAGTTCAGATCCGGCCTCAGACACTTGACACTTACTAGCTGTGTAACTCTGGGCAAGTCACTTAACCCTCATTGCCCAGCAAAAAAAAAAAAACAAACAAAAACCCAACCCCCCCCCCCCCAAAAAGAAGTTTGACATTCACTTAAGTGAATTTTTAAATACAGGAAAGGAGAACCTGAGTTCTTTAAAAGATAAGCAGAAACAAACCAAAAAAAAGAATTAAGGTCAAAAGGGGAAAGAGAAGATAGAAAATAAAGAATGTTTCTATAGTACCATACAGAGAAATTGACCATATCCAGAGGAAGGTAGGGAGCATAAGCTTCAAATTAAGTCATATAATAAATGGTTAAAGGATCAGTTTCATTTTTTTTGTCCCCTTCAACTTTGCTTCTCCTGAACCCCATTACACCTGCTTCTCCCACTGTGCCCAGGGGATACATTTATACACTCTCCTCTCATTTACACACTTTCCTATCATTTACATCCTCTCCTTTCAGCCTTTAACTTTTTCTCTTACACTCCATCTCCTGGGACACCCTGAAACCTGAATCTCCCCTAAAGACACCATATCCCCAAACCTTGCCAACTCTCCAATGCTGGTCCCACCTCTCAAGTTCTTTCAGTATCACTCCATACTCCCAGAGCTGGGGAAGAAGAACCAGCAACCTCCACTGCCCCTTCCAGATACTTACTCTGTCACCATTGCTTGATGACATTACCTCTTTTAAAAGTGACATGGTATAATTGTATTACACTGACCAGATCTTTGTCACTATCATCTATGGACCTCCAGGTCATTTTTCCACCTTCTACAATGGCTTTATCCTTTGGTTCAGTACTCCTCTGTATCTTAGCCCTTGTCATAACACTTTTCTCCAATTTCAGCAACTATCCGACTTCTAGTCCCTATTTAATAATTAAAATAATAATAATAACTAACATTGAGATAGTGTATTGAGGCTTGCCAAAAGCTTCACATACCTTATTCCCTGTGATTATCACAGCAATGCTTTGAGGTAGATACTATTATTATTATTTCCATTTTATAGTTAAGCAACTTGAAGCCCAGAGAGGTCATGACTTATTCAAGGTCATAGCTAGTTAAGTGTGTGAAGCAAGATTCAAACTCATATTTTTCTGACTCTGTTTCTGTTGTTCTATCCATTATGCCCCCCTAGTTGCCTACTTCAACCAGGGATAGGTGTAGTCACACTTTGCTGCACCTCTGTGTAAGCCAGATGTCACATCCTAGCCTCTAATAGCAGGATTAGATCACTTTCATAAAAATTCTCAAAAATGAACATTTTTTTGGTTTGTTTTACTCCTGCCCAAGATATTAAAGCTGTGGAAAATATCTCTAATTTGCTCATTTTTAATGTGTTTAGTTGACTCATATGTAAATAAAACAAATGGCAATGAAACATAAAATCAGTTATTCATAACATAAATAAACATAAACATAAATAAATAAATAACATAAATAAAGCAAGAGATCATTATTGTAGCCTCTAATCCTGGTCAATACAGTCACATTCCTATTCCTACAATGGTAGTTTGGGTCTCACTTCTTTCCAAATACTCATTACTTCAATTGGGGAAACCTGGGTAAAGCCAGTCAGTTAATAACATTTATTAAGCACCTGTTATGTGCCAGGCACTTTGTTAAGTCCTAGGGATATGAACTAAGGCAAGAGACAGGCCTTTCTCCCAAGGAGGTTACAATCTAATGGAGGAGACAATAAGAAGAAAACTTTGTACAAACAAGACATAGGCAGGATAAATTGGAGATAATCTTTAGAGAGAAAGCATTGGCATTAAGGGAAACAAAAAAAAAAAGGTTGCTTGTGGAAGGTGGGATTTTAACAGAGAGTTGAAAGAAGCCAGGGAAGCCAGGAGGTAGAGACAAGAGGAGTAAAAGAATTCCAGGCAAGCCACTAAAAATGCTTGAAGTCTGGAACTGGAGTGTTTTTCAAGGAACAGGAAGGAGGATGGTGTTCCTGGATCTTACAACATATGAAGGTGAGTCAAGTATAAGAAGGCTGAAAATGGCATGGGGAGGGGAGGAGGAGGTTATGAATAACTTTAAACTCCCAACAGCAGGAAGGGCAGAATGACAACATATTATGATCAGATAAGGAGATTTTAGAATTCCTGAAGATGTAAGTGGTGCATTTGTGGGTGATAGTAAGATCAAGGGTATAACCATAACTCATAGTTAGGGCTGAGATGGGGTGCAGAAATAGGTCATGGGAAATAAGTTGAGGAACTGAGAGGTAAGGGTATTTGAGGGAATACTAATACATATACTGAAGTCCCCTAGTATGAGGTAAGGAGTTGGGGAAGAAAGATGGTATGTCAGTCACTGAACTAAGTGAGAAAAGAAGGGTAGTGTCCTCAAGATTGGTAGACAACAGCTAAGAATTTACTCTGCAACTGGAGTAGGGATTTGGAACTTTCAGGAATTACAGTCAGTTTCTCAAAGATTATGAATGGGGAAACCATTAATATTTTTGTTTCATGGGTTTTTATGAACAAAAGTTTTATCACTAAGTAGCCAGCCTACTGGTGACAAGTCTCTATATTTTGCTTGGTTGGTCTTCAGAAAGCTGGCACAGTTTCCTACTGGGCTAGTCTGTTATCATATAACTTTTTAAAGTCAGGGTCACCTCTGTTCCATGTTAAGATATTACAATAGTGCTTTCTGAATATATGCAAACAAATCTTTTAAATATATAATGCTACCATAACTCCTCCAACCTTCTCCTTTGGACTCTTTTTCTTTTGAAAAATGTAGATGACCCTCCAGCACCATCCTCCAGTGATGAGTCCCAACCCATCAAATTTCAGATACCTGCTAAGATACATGCTGCATTTTATTAGGATTTCTAGCTCTTATCTTGGGAGAAAGTGTGGTACAATGGAAATAATACTGCATTTTGAGTCAACCAAACTGGGCTCAAATCCTAACTCAATCACATAATATTTATATTATCTTCAACAAGTTACTTGACCTCTGTAGGGCTCATTTTCCTCATTTGGAAAATGAAGGAGTTGAACTGCAAGACCTCTAAGGTCCCCTTCCAACTCTGAATCAATGATCACGTGACCTTGTTTATGACTTATACTTTGTGAATTTGTTCATAGACATTAGAGACCACGATTTTTATGCCTACCTGAAAAGGTAGAAAGAAGCCAGACTGTGAAGAGCTTCAAAAGACAAACAGCTGATTGTTTTTTGAGCAGGGGACTGACATGATCAGATCACCATTTTGGAAATAATTCAGTAGCTGTGTGGAGGATGGAGTGAAGAGGGAAGAGACAAGAGGGAGAGATAACGATTCAGAAGCCATTACAATATTTCTTTCTGATAAGAGGAAAAACAGGTAGACAGAGAACCAAGAGGGATCGGTGTCACAAAAACTAACAGAGAGTATTTAGGAGGAGATGGTACTTAACAATGTCAAATGCTACAGAGAAATCTAGAAAGACAAGGATTTAGAAAAGGTTATTTAGAAAAGGTTAGAATAAGTTATTTTTGGTAACCTATATAGTTGACCCCCAATAGAAAGTAAGGTTCTTGAGGACAGACATATTTTTTTCTTTATCTCTCAGTGCCCAACACCAATCCTGGAACATGGAGGAGAAAAATAAATTCTTGCTGAAGGAATGAATGGATAGCTTTAAAAAGGGGGTGGTGGTGGTGGTGTGGGGATAATGTCAGCAGCAGATATACATAATTCAGAAATTACAGCCATCTCAGTTCTTTCCACCCCTTTTAGGGTAGAACCTCACTTTTTATTCATCCCATGGAATCAGAAAGATCTGAGTTCAAATTATGCCTTAGACACAAGGTGTGTGACCCTGAGCAAGTCCCATGACCTCTCTCAGACTCATTTTAATTATCTGTAAATAGAACAATATCTTCTACTTCATGGATTGTTTAAGGATCAAATGAGTGCCTTGAAGACCTTAAAGTTCTTTATAAGTGCTTGCTATTATCCCATTACACAGCTGAAAGAAATAGGCATTTCAAGTCTTTAGACACTTTCCATTTCCTAATAATGCCAGGAAGAGGTGTATTTGAATCACTAAAAAACTTAGTATTTACTGTGGGCACAACAATTCTTGAATGGCACCCTAAATTAGGCAGGAATCTTGATCCTCTCCTCAGCTGCCTCTGAGATGTTTGCTTATCAGGACCTCAAGCTCTCTTCTGCTCAAATTTTTTGGCTTCTCTGCTAATGTAAAGGGAAGGCTGCAATTCAGGGAAAGAAATCTTCAAGAAACCATTTCTGCATATTGCCACATCTGATCTTCTTCCAAAAATCTAGTTCCCAGAGATGTCCTAAGATGATACATTTAGATCTGGAAGGAACCTCACAGGTCAACTAATATGACCTCCTCATTTCACAGATGAAGAAACTGAGGCCCAGAAAGTTTAGTAGGTTGCACAGGGTCATACTTCTAAGTGACGTACCTAGTATTTGAACTTATGACCCATGAATTCTAAACACAGGACTCTTTCCATTTCCTTTTGAATACAGCACAGCCCACTTTGGTGGATCGAGGTGGGGGAGGTCTGTGGGGGGGAGTGGGGAATGGGCTGGACATCTAGGACTGTCAGCCTCCAAAGCTTTGTTAGGTAGATGGTTCAGGGAAAAAGCTAGCTATTAGGTAGCTCCAAACAACTATGTTTTTACTAGATCTCATTAAGTATACTCCATTCATATGTTAAATTATAACATACAAAATCTAAATCCCCATTTCAGAAATGGCTCATTTTTATGGACCAGCACAAAGGCTGTCTCCACCCAACACAGTTCATCTTTCCATGAGCCTAAATGAACTATTATTGGGGACAGCCTTAGTTATTGAAACACATCCCTAAGGAGGTAGCATAGGAAGAGGTATTTTCTTTTCTTTTCTTTTGGTTTTGTGGGGCAATAAGGGTTAAGTGACTTGCTCAGGGTCACACAGCTAGTAAGTGTTAAGTGTCTAAGGCTGGATTTGAACTCAGGTCCTCCTGAATCCAAGGCTGGTGCTTTATCCACTGCACCACCTATCTGTTCCAGGTAGAGGTATTTTCAAAAGCCCCTTTGCCCTATAAACCTGACTGGCCATAAGGGATGGATGTTTCAAGAGTAGCTGGTAAGTGTATGACTTATCTGGTCAAGTCTGTGAAGGGGGTGGAAAACCAGAACAAGGGTGATGGCTGGGAAAACATGGAGAGGTTAAGGAACTGGAGGTCATGGTAAGGATTCAGATTACCACAGGTTTAACAGGAGTGAGACAATGGTGAGATGGAAGAACAAGCGTTTGGGTCAGAGAGGGATGTAAGAGTTCTGAATCAACAATGTGAACCAGTCTCTGTCATTATTATTTAAGAGATTGATGAGTCGGGAGACAGGGTTTATCATATGCATTGAAGTTTACCAATAATGAATGCAGATTTCTGGTAGAGAAATCTGGTAGCCCTGGTACTGAACTTCTTGTGAAAGGAAGAGGTATGATTTGGGTAGTCAACAACAATGCCAAGTTGTTAGGCTAATAAAGATGAGTGGAGAGAAATTCAAAAAAGAGGAGTTGCTGAATTATCAATAACTGGAAAGGGACAGTCTAGAAGTGGCCAGAGCAAGGTATATGCCTATTCTGTTTCCAGGTCCAGTACTTCAGGGGTCACTAGAAAGAGATTACCCAGTTCTAGAGAAAGTGGGTAGGGATGTTGTAATTTCTACTGTCTATATCTTTTATTTCATTTAAAATTTTAATAAATTTATTCATTTAGAATTTTCCCTAAGTTATAAAACAAATTTTCATGTTGATTTTTTAAAAACTTTGTGCTCCAAATTCTCTTCCTCACTCTCTCCCCATCCCTCCCTAAGAAATCAAGTAATTCAATATGTTATACATGTGCAGTCATGCAAAACATCTCTACGTTAGTCAGGTTGGGACAGAAAACAGACAACTTTAGAAAGAGGAACTAACAAAAAATTATACTTCAATCTGTATTCAGATACCATCAGTTCTTTCTCTGTAGATGGTAGATGTAGTGATTTCTAAGGAGTGGCAGTTTCCTACTCTTTTTAAAAAAAAATCAAACATTTAATTAATTATTTTTCAATTAACAATCATAATACCCCCTCCCTCCACCCCAAATGAAGAGAGTCAATTCAAGTCAAGTCAAAGTGAAGAGGGAATATTGTGCAGAGGAAAGAGTGAAGGATTTAGAGTTAAAGCACTGGAGTTTAAATACTGCCTCTGTCTCTTACTGCTACTTAACCCCTCTGGGTGTCAGTTTCCTTATCTGTAAAATAAAGAAGTTGGACTAAAAGGTCCTTTGACATCCCTTCCAGCTCTAAAGCTATGATCCCATGACCTTTTCTGTGTGTGAAGTGAGGAGATTCAGGATAAATGGAGTTTGTCAACACTTGAGTGAGGATTTCAAAGGGCACAATGGAATGGATGAGTAGAAGAGGCTATGGACTGTGGAGGAACAGGGATGAGATGGATGAAGATGAGAATATAGGAAGAAATAGGAAGGAAAGAGAATTTTCGCATCAGCAGACACTGGTTCTGAAACACAGGAATAAGGGGAGAAGAGGCTTCTAATTTGCCAGCCATAGGATGAGGAATTACTAGTTGATGGGGGGCATCCACCCGCTGGGAACCTGTGATGACTAAAGATTGAGACAGTGTAGGCTCTCTGACTCCTAGAGACACTAGGTTGCCAATTCCTCCTTGTTGATGAGGAATCAGGTGGTGATTAGTCGATGGGGGCTAGAGCTTTAACCCAAGAGGCACATTTAAAGATGGCCTACCCATGTCCCAGGCACCAACCTCCCAGACACTGAATCCCACGAAACAAAGTCACCCTGCCTAACATATGAGTGAGGCAGCCAGAGGATATAATGGAAATCAGGTCCTGATTTATAGCATTTGCTGGTTTATGAGGTTTAAATGCACACAGGGACAGCTAGGTGACTCAGTGGATACAGCACCAGCTTGCAGTCAGGAAGATTCAGTTTTGTGAGTTCAAAACTTACTAGCTATGTGATCCTGGGCAAGTCAGTTAACCCTGTTTGCCTCAGCTTCCTCTTCTATAAAATGAGCTGGAGAAGGAAATGACAAACCACTCCAAGTATCTCTGCCAAGAAAACCCCAAATGGGCTCATGAAGACTTCGACACAACTGAAAAATGACTTGACAACAAATGCTCACGCTGAAATCAACAGTAGGCTCTTACAAGGTGGTTCGAGCTGGTTCCAGCACACCCCTGGATGGATGGTTAGATAACTGAATGTTCAAAATAGCAGGCCTATCCCTCTCTTTTTCTTCCTCTGCTCCTATTGAAGAGAACCCTTTTTGTCCTTCACTTTCTGTATAACCAGCAGTTTATTCTGGTCTTTAGCCTTCCTGACATGATCTTTATAGATATGTGCCTCTCTATTCTACTCTTCCTAGACTATGTGCCCCCTTTTCCAACTTTTGTACATGTCCCTTTTGAAGCTGAGCTCATTGGGGAACTCCTCATTCAACCACACCAGTCGCTTTAGATGATTGCCCTTTTTCTTCCTCCTTGGGATCATTTGCAACGACCATCAGAATTTCATTTTAGAGAGCTTGCCATCTCTCTCGAGCCATCTTCCTTTTTAGAGTTTCAGGCTCTGGGATCATGCTATCTTTCTTTTCTGAACTTTTTGAAAGAGAGAATTTGACATGAAGAACTTTTCATCTATAAGGATTATTCAACTTTGGAAGAGGTTACTGAGAGGAGGCTGTTGGGCTTTCTTCCCCTAGAGATCTTTAAAAAATAGGGCAGGTCACCATTTGTTGTAGATAGTTTAGGTACTGAATGACCTGAGGCAGGAGAGGGGATCAGACAGTCTCTGGAGAACCCTTCTGGCTCAATGGCTCCGTGATCATGGGGATCAAATTGATAAATTCTGAATACAGATGACTTTTTCTACATTTTTTGCAGAATTCACCTTTAAAGGCCCAATACCTAGCACTTAGAGAAATAAAAGTTCTATTATGTTTCCTCATGTCAGAGTATACAGAAGGTTTATGCGCTTCTCTGGAAAGGAAAGGAAATACAACTGTTTTGCAGGTAATAACAGTTTATTTTATGTCCTATTTTCTTTAACAGTGATTGCTCTTACTTGGAAACTCTCCTGGCATTTTGTAGGCCATAAAAGGGTAAAAGAATGTTCTTTGCTGGGAGTTTCATAAGCCTGGCCCTCTGTTTGTAGTCCATGGCAGAAGGCCCACCAGCTTGGTTCCCAAGTACTTTGCCAATACATTCAAAAGGAAAATAGGGATCAGGGTGATTTTCCTGACATGCCCCAGGCTACCATGACCATTATTCACTTAGTCAGTGCTGTTGTAAGGAAACAAAAAGCTATGAGAATTCAGGGAAAAGATGAGAAAAGATTTTCTAATGGATTGGGAAGTGAAACCCTTATTACTGAAAAGGATTTTCCCCCCCTTAAATCTGATATAACTCTAAGAAAGGCTTATTTGTCTCTAAATAAAAATTATGGCTATGATACATAATTAGTACTTATGGAAAGTTTTGAGTTAGGTGATATTTTCTTGTTGTGGTTCAACTGTGGGGACCTATATTTTTATAGGGCTTTTTCATGCTAACTTTTATGCCCTCATGAATGACTGAAGGAATAAATGAATGAAAGAATGATTGAAAAAACATTAGTTAAGCACTTACTGTGTGCAGAACACTATGCTAAGCACTGGAGGTATAAAGATAGTTTCTGTTCTCAGGGATCTCCCATTCTTTCTTTTCTTTTGGGAGGGGGGAATGAGGGTTAACTGACTTCCCCAGAGTCACATAGCTATTAAATGTCAAGTGTCTGAGACCGGATCTGAACTCAAGTCCTCATGAATCCAGGGCCGGTGCTTTATCCACTGCACCACCTAGTTGCCCCCCAGGGAGCTCCCATTCTAACAGGAAAGACAGGACATGTAGAAGATTTCAGATGCAAGCTGTATGCGAAGCTCCAGTGGTCCTCAGGATGTAGAGATAAGCAGGTGGTAATATTTCTTCTTTGATGTCATTTTCACTGATAAAACCACTTTAATTTCTGATACCCAATCATTTGATGGTGCCAAAGACTTTGATGGGAAGAACTTTTTCTTCTGGGTCTTGCATGGTTATAGCTGCCGTGGTTCAATGAGTGCACTCCATTGGGATACCCTACCTTCATAGGTCCTTTCTGAGCAGTTTTCCATTCTCTGATTCTTTCCTTCTCCATACAAAAATTGAATTGTCCTGTGTCCAATTCCTTTAGGGTCCTACTTTCTGCTGACACATTAAAATAAGCCAATTAATCAATGAGTATCACTGTTATCTCATTCTTAAAATTTTAAACAAGGTTCTGCTAGAGACGATGCCTTAACCCAAAGGAATGATGAGCATTTTAGATATGTGACCTGAGGAGGCTAGGAGGATGAATATATTTTGGGATAGCTGGGTCCCTTGGTACTTCTAACATCATACTGTAACCTTTTTAGAGTTGAAAAGAACTCAGAAATGGTCTTGTCCACCATCTCTATTTTTATAGATCAGGAAATGAAGGCTCAGAGAGGGTAAATAATGTGTCCATGGTCAAACAGGTAGTAGAACCAGGCAGCTAGGTGGGGCAGTGGGACAGGGGGTCTATCCAGCTTCAGACACTTACTAGCTGTGTGACCCTGGGCAAATCAATTAACTTTTGCCTGCTTCAGTTTCCTCTTCTGGAAAATTAGGATTAAAAAACACTTACCTCCCAGGATTGTTGTGAAGATCAAATGAGATATTTGTAAAGCACTTAGTATAGTGTTTGGCATGCAGTAGGTGCTTAATAAATACTTGTACTCTTCCCTTCCTCCTTCCCCCCTTTCCCCCCCAGGTTCTCTTAGTACAAACCCAATGTTCTTTCCATTAGACCATACTGCCTTTGCCTACCAATGAGGTCAGACCTGTTCAGATAGGCAACCCAAATCATAGAACTATGGAGCTGATTATAAAATTTGTGCATTTTCTAAACCTTCTATTTCTCCTGCCTATACATATATCTATGTCTACATGTATGGCTGCTGTTTTGCATACATGCCTACATCTAGCAAAATGCAGATTATTATAGAGATCAACTACCAGTTCCATTAGCTAAGTTTGCTATTAGTTAGATGCTCTGGTTGAGAAAAAGGGCTATTTAACCTTATGGCTAAAATGAGCTGGTTGTATTATCTGTGGATTTGGACTGTTCATGCTCAGTCTGTTGAGTTGAATTAAATTGAATAATTGAGATTTGACTTTAATTGTATTTAGAATTTGCACAGTTGTTTGAGTTGGAGGCTGCCAAGTGAACATTATGATGCCTATTTCACAGACAAGTCTGATGCTTTAAGGATCCATGATTTTGTCAGTGTGGGTGTTCCTGTCAGTCAATCAATAAGCATTTATTAGTCTCTTACTCTATACTAGCTACTGTGCTAATTAGGATATAAAAAGATGGTAATCCTCTGTGTCTTACAATAGACCAAGCTCTGTGCTAAGTTCTGGAGCTACAAAGACAAGATGAGTCCCTGACCTCAAAAAGCTTATTTTCTATTGTGGAAAAAGTTATATTTGCTCTGGAGCCATTTTCACAACAGGGCACTTGCATTCACAGCTTGTAGTTCCCGGAGAGCAGCTGACTTCTACTATTAAAAGTAGCTCTGAGCCATGGGTGGCAGGTAAAGATTGTAAACATGTCGGGATGATCTCTCCATTCTTATGTTGGTTAGAACAAGGTGAAGTATCGCTTCAGTAAGGATACTATGTAAACATGAGCAAAGAATCTAAAAGGGACCAATATATAAAGTGTCCTCATGAAGCAAAGGGATGCTCAAAACTTCTGATTATTGGAAATCTTTTTCTTTCTTCTTGGACTCCTAATGACATTTTACTTAGGTAGGAGAACATAGCTCCCTATTGGCATCTAAGAGTCAGTACCTTTATACAGTCCAAGTCAGCATTTTTCTCTATGTTTCCACCTCTGTCCAGGTAATTCCTTTGATGTTGTTCATTACTCCTCTAGCAGCTATTGCTACAGTCTCTGGTCACTGGTCCCTATTTTCTCCAGGATTAAAGATAAAATGCTCTTTGAATGGTTTGGCATTCAAAGTCTTCCATAACCTAGCCCTTTTCTACCTTTCTAGTCTTCTTATACAAAATTCCCTGACATGTACTCTTTTTTGTGTGTGTGAGGCAATATGGGTTAAGTGACTTGCCCAGGGTCGTACAGCTAGTAAGTGTCAAGTGTCTGAGGCTGAATTTGAACTCAGGTCCTCCAGAATGCAGGGTTGGTGCTTTATTCACTGTGCCACCTAGCTACTCCTGACATGTACTCTTTTATCCAGTGTCACTGGCCTCCTGACTGTCCCACAAATAAGACATTCTGTCTCTCAGCTCCAGGCCACTTCTCTGGCTGTTCCCCATGACTAGGGTGCTGTTCTTCCCCTCTGCCTACTGACCCTCCCTGTTATCCTTTAAGTCCAAACTAAAAGCTCATCTTTTAGAGGAAGACTTTCCCAACCCATGAATTCTAGTGTCTTCCCTCTGTTAATTATTTCTTATTTATCCTGTGTATAGTTGCTCTGTATATCTTTGTGCATATTTGTTTGCATATCCTTTCCCCCATTGGACTGTAAGTTCCTTGAGGGCAAGGACTATAGTCCTTTGTATCTCTAGGGGCTTAGCACAGTGCCTGGCACGGAGGAGGTGCTTAATAAGTATTTATTGTTTGATTGATTGGAGGGCCCTCTGAGAAATCTCTATATCCCTATTCACAAGATTGTCTAGGCACACCCATGTAGAAATAGTCATTCATCTAAGATCTGGAAAGAAGAAACACACACACAACAGAGTGCCCATGCACACTTGGCAATTAGAAAAGGGAATAAGCCCAGCTGTTCATTCCCCACCTACCCAGGAGCTCAAAATAGTCCTGCTTCATTCACTAGTAGGCAGGAAAAGAGACTGACATATTAGTAGGTCAAACCTACTAATATACTAGGCATAATACTAGGCATTTCAGCTCAGCCAAGCTAGAACCATGTTCTTGTACTTTTACAGCCAATTAGAAGACTTTTCAATGTCACACAGTCCCAGACCCTCAAGTCACAAATGACTAGAAACAGACTTCTATAGTTCTACCTGTTGGATTGGAATCAGGCAGGGAGTATCTAGTAACTAGATGTTGCAGTGGATAGAATGTGGCATCTGTTGATCATTTCACATATGTAGTAGCATATATGAAACTTTGTGATCTACAAGACTAAGTAGAATTTATAATGGAAATGAACCAATTTTGGGACATTCTACTCTTGCTCAGACATCTAGAAAAACATATCAGTTACAATAATAATGATTGTCCAGCAAGGCATGAGCTAAGAAAGCTTCTTGGGTTAGTATGTCATCATGGATATAAATTGTTAATAGACTAGGATGTCTTTTGGGAGAAAGGTAGGCAGGGTACAGTGCTAACTTGGCATTTGGTTCGTTGTTCTCTGTGCAATAGAAGTTTCTTCCCCTGAAATCTTGGCATATGATAATGCAGTTTCCTAGGTAGTCTTAATAGCACCATATATAGATCATTTAAAAAATTAATCGGCAAAATAGGATCACCAATGGTAATAGCTTGGCATGTACACAGTCTACTAGGATGGAGGCCATCAGCAGTTGGATTATAATATCACTCCACTGATAAAGTTTTCAGGATGCTGTCCCCCAAACCATTATTATTATGGTAAGCATCGAAAACAAGGCAAGCAAAAGAGACATTTCAAAGGCAATGACAACCAGCTGGCAAAGAACAGTACCAACCTTCAGGTATTCATAGTAGAAAAATGAATGTTAATGCCGCATTGATCATAAGACCATAGATGAGAGCTGGAAAGAACTTTATTGGTCATCTAATCCAACCTAATTTTACCACTGAGGGAATGGAAGACCCAAAGAAATGAAGCAACTAGACAAAGGTCATGCAAGTATTAAGTGGTAGCACTTTAATTCAAACCTAGGGTTTTTTTCCCCATTTATCAAATGCAGTAGAAGATGGAATAGAAAGGGGAAAATTTGGGGGCAGAGAAACCTATTTTTAAAAAAAAAAAACTATTGCAACAGTCTAGGTGAGAGGTAATGAGGGTCTAAACCAGAGTGGTGACTATATTAATAGAGAGAAGGGGTTGAATATGAGATAAATTATGGTAGGAAAATGGACATGATTTGGCAATTGAATGTGAGAGGTGAGGTAGAGGGAAGAATTGAAGATGACACAAAGGTTGTGAACTGGGGTGACTGGAAAGATGTGGTACCTTCAACAGAAATAGGGAAGCTATAAAGAAGGGAGTTTGGAGGGAGAAGGAAGATCTATTTTGGACACATTAAGTTTTAGATGCCTATGGAATATTGGATTGGAGATGTACAATAGATATGTAATGATGCCAGACTAGAGTTCAGCAAAGAGACTGGATATACAGACCGCAGTCATTTGCATGGAGATGATAGCTGAACTTTGGGAGGTGATGAGAACACTAGGAGGAAAGGTTTCGAAAAAGAAAAGAATTGGTCCAGGACAGAGCCTGAAGGCAATAAATCATTATGAAGTGGGACAATGAAGAAGATCTGGAAAATAAATGTGAGGAGTGACATTGAAACAGGTGGGAGGAGAACCAGGAAAACTAAGTAACATGAAAACTCAGGCAGGAGAGAGTATCTAGGAGAAGGGGGTTGGTCAACAGTGCTAAATGCTATAGAGTGAGCAAGAAGACAGATAACGGCCTATGATTTGCCAAATAATAGATCGCTGGTAATCTTGGAAAGAATTCCATTTCAGCTAAATGATAAAATTAGAAGACAGTTTACAATATGATCAAAGTGAGCATGATGGAAGCAATGGCTATAGACAATTTTTCCTCCCACAGTTTGGCTTTGAAAGGAAAGGCACATAAAGTATGGGAACTTGCAGGATAAAGTGAAGATTGTTTTTTTTTTTTTTAAAGACAGAGGAACTTTTGGCATGTTCATAAGCAGGAAAGGAGCTACTGGATGAGGAAAGATGGAAATTTAAGTCTAAGGTGAAAGGTAGAATGGTGATTTCATCACTAAAACAGGGAAAGTTAGGAGTAGCTTCAGGTTTGGGGAAGAAGATAATTTTAAGGTACACATTTAGTAACAATGTAAAGGAAGGTCCAAAGAATAAATGACAGGTTTCTATTCCTAAATAAATTCAGTTTTGAACATGTTTAGTTTGAGGAATGATAATACATCCAGATGAAACGATTCAGCAGGGAGTGAAATATGAGACTGGACCTTGAGGGAAAGTTCAAGGTTCAATATATAAATTTGAGAATCATTTACATGGAGGTGAAAATGGAAGCCCCCAGAGTGAAAGAGAGACTTCCAAGGTAGAAGAAAGGAAGGTCAAGGACAGAGCCTTAAGGGATGCCCATATTTAAGAAGATGAAGAAAAGAGAAACTGTAACGGAAACAGAAAGGAAGCAAAGGATTGTATAACTAGAAGAGTTCAGTCCATGGAAGCCAACGGGCTAGGGGCCAGTTTTAAGATGAGCAAGTGGCCAATCATGTTGAATATAGCAGAGAAAAGAAGGTAAAGAAAATGAGGGCTAGAAAAAAGGGATTGGATTTGGTGATGAGGTCAATAGTAACTTTGGAGAAAGCATTTTTAGTGTAGTGGTGAGAATGGTAGCCAGATACCAAGCAGTTGAAGGATGAGTGAATTTTAAGAAGTGTGCATATCCCACTCCATGCTTTTGCATAGGTTATCCTTAATACCTAGAATGTGTCCCCTCATCTTGGTCTTTTACAGTAGAATCCCTAGCTTTCTTTAAAACTTAGCTCAAGTGCAACCTCTTGCAGGAATCTTATCTTGATTTTCCCTTCCTCCCCCCAATTTGTTACTACTTCTCTTCTCCCTCTAATTACATTGCATTTATCTTGTATATATTTATTTTCTTTTTACTTATGTGCATACATATTATTTCCTCCCAATAAAATGTAAGCACCTGAAGGGCAGGAATTGTTTAGTTTTTACTTTGCATTCCCAGCACCTAGCACACAATAATAAAGTATTCATTATTGTTGTTATTAGTCATTTAATACATATTTAATGAATGAGTGAATTCATGAATAAAATGAAGAGAAAGGAGAGAAATAGAAAAATAGTTTAGGAAATAGCAAGGTCAACAGGAGGACTTGGTTTTTAATGTTTGTTTTGTTGGGTTATTATTATTATTTTTAGCATAGAAATACGTGTGTGTGTGTGTGTGTGTGTGTGTGTGTGTGTGTGTAAAAGCAGAGAGGAGAGAGCCAGTACAGAAGGAGACATTGGCAATGAAAGAGAGAGAAGTGATGATTAATAGTTTGAGGTTCCAAAAGAGAGGGGATGTGATAAAAATCAAGGACATAGGGGCAGCTAGGTGGTGCAGTGGATAGAGCACCGGCCCTGGAGTCAGGAGTACCTGAGTTCAAATCTGGCCTCAGACACGTAACACTTACTAGCTGTGTGACCCTGGGCAAGTCACTTAACCCCAATTGCCTCACTAAAAAAAAAATCAAGGACATAGGCATAGGATTCAACTTTGGCAAGGAGATCTTATTTCAACCTCTGATTCAGCAGTTCTCAAGCTTTTTGAGAACCCTTTTAACTCTTAAAATTATCAATGACCCTCCCCCCCTCCAGGACTTTTATTTATGTAAGGTTAGATAGACATATAAATAGATACAGATAGAGATAAATTTACCTTATTAGAAACTAAAGTGTGTTAATATTATGAAAATAGTTTTGACCTCACAGATCCTCCGAAGGGTTTAGGGGATGCTTAGGGATCCTTGAAACACACTTTGAGAACCACTGCTCTAAGACTAGAAGAAGGAAGAAAAGTAAAGGCAAAAAGAGCTTTTGAGGTTTCAAATAGTGCAATTTCAGGAAGCCCCTATTAGATAATCTTGATAACCTTCAATCCAACAACTATGTGTTAAGCATCAGTTATGTAGAAAACACTATTCAGGTCCTGGGAAAACTAAGAAAAACTCCCCACAGTAAAAGAGGAGACAAAGTTGTCTGTTGAGGGAAAGAAAAGATTGGAGATGGAGTTGGGGATTTGAGTATAGGGGAGATCATTTGCAACATCTGCTGTGTGACAGAAACTGAGAGAATAAATGAAAAATGACTATAAAGATTATTGGGCACTGGGGAGGGCCAATTTTTTTCTAGAAAGCATGAATTAATAGTTAACCATTTCAGAACAATTTTGTGATTTTCTCCAATATCCCCCTATAGGAATAAGAGCAGACAAGGCAGATAGGACAATTTACTGAGTTGAGGTTTATCAGGGTATGGGTGATCCCGGGGTAAAAAGGAAAGATTCACTGATGAAGAAAGCAAGGCTGAAATGACTGATCATTACATCAAAACTGAATTGGAAAGGGGAACAAAGTTAGAAGACTGGCTAGATTTGGATAAAAGATATGGATCTAATGAGTACAGGTCACGATAATGGTAAAGAGCAGGACAAGTCAAGGAGTAGGAGAGATGGAAATAAAAAATAATGGTAACAAAACACTAAAATAATAGTACTCTGTTAGTCTGTTTAGTCTATAAAAGACTAAAATAAAAGTACTCTAAAGTTTGCAAAGGACTCTACACATCTTATCTCCTTTAAACCTCACAACAGCCTTGCAATGTAAGTACCAGAGATATTATTATCTCTATTTTACAGATAAGGAAACTGAGTCTCAAAGAAGTTAAGTGCCTTACTCATGGTCATATACCTAGTAAATGTCAGAAGTTCGATTTGAACTTCATCTTCTTGACTCCAGTTCCAGAACTAGAAATATAGGAAATGATGATTAGTGAAGAGAGTTTCAGAGCTCTTGACAGTGACAGCTTTAGATCATGGTGAGATATAAGATGTGTCCACCCCAAAAGTTTTTTGAAATAGGGAAGAGATAGAAATCATGAGAATTGAGCCTATGATATTAGAAAAGTCATTCATGTGACTATAGAGATGCCAAGGATTACCATGCTCCTAAGGATGGTGACAGGAGACAAAGTGGAAAGAAGACTAGTCCAGATTCTAAATCTTCGAGGAATTTAGAAAGTTACATGGAGATGAGCAAGAATCAGGAGAAGTTGGCCTAATTTGATGCCATTAACTTCAAAGGAGGGGAGCTCATCTAGTGAATGGGCCAGAACAAGGGTGCCTTAAAAATCAAAGCTACCAAAATTGCACACAGGTACTTCAAGAATTAGCTGGAAGACAAAATCATTTCAAAGTAAGAGTTTGCTGAAATGTTATAGTAAGAAGATGAGAAGTAAAATCCTTTCTCCATAAACCTGGGGCACTCTCCCATAACTATAGACAATATCTTTGGTAAGAATGCCTCATCTTCGGAACAGTCCTGGAGAGATAGTCACATGTGTGGGCATGGAAAACATGTGAAGAGGCAACTGTCCCTTGGCTTCTGGTCTTACAGACTCTGCTGGATGTTGCTCAGTCAGACATGAAAAGTCTGCCAGATGTTGTTCTGCCAGCCTCATAGTCACTGCCCAACATTGCTCTGCTGGACATTTGTCTCTGCTTGGGCGCTGCTCAGCTATAATCTCCACTACTGTCATTATTCTCTGAGTACAAAGTGACCATAGGGAGGCATTCAGGAAGAATGCTGACTGGTCCAAGCAAACTGGCTTGGGATTAAACATTTATGAGAGATAATTCACAAAGTGGACAGTCCACATGCAGACAGTCAAGAGTTGGCTGACTGTATATACACACACACACACACACACACACACACACACACACACACTCCATTAAACACTCTATGAAAGCCAATTTATTCCCATAGAGCAGCTAAGAATCTCGTTTGGGCAGTACTTGAACCAGTGATTTACAGGAGGAAACCTATTATTTATCCCATGAACCTTCTTGTATGGTTTGTTATTAATCACGTTTCTTAAAATGAGCTGCACCAGTCAAAGAAGTAACCATTCTTTTCATGTTTTAGTATAAGTTTCAAAGAGTAAGATGAAAACAATCTATAAGAAATGCAAGGAACTAGGTAAAAGTAATCTTTGCAGATTAATTTAGTTCTCTTGCCCCAGTTTATGAGGCAGCAATCTTGCCATGCTTATTGATTATCAGACAAGACTACTAATCCCCTTAAGGTCATTAAGTGTACTTAATTAAAGAGCAGTTAGCAAGCATCTCTTTACTAAAGTAATAGTGGCTGTTAAGAGTGATTTGTACATTACCAATATGGTAGCTATTAATCTAAGAGTCTATTTGTCATTTATATTTTCCCAAACAAATACATTTGGTAGGTCAAATGGACACTAAAATTTATCATACACTCTCTTGACGCATTGTATCTGTAATTGTCGACTGGGAAAAGAAAGTTCCAGCTACTTTTTTAGCTACAAAGACATAGAATATGTCTATCCTATGAGGATTGCAGCGCCACCTTCATTATTATTTTATTTTTCCAACACTCCTACTTTTTCCTAAAAAGTGCTATATGGCATACATTGAATTTGAAAAATAACGTGAATTAAGATACCCACTTTTTAGAGAAATATATAGAGTCAATTTTGAGATAATCCAATATCTTGGCCAGGTGCAAGGCATTGGTTAAATTTTTTTTTTTTTGGTGAGGCAATTGGGGCTAAGTGACTTGCCCAGGGTCACACAGCTACTAAGTAAGTGTTAAGTGTCTGAGACAAATTTGAACTCAGGTCCTCCTGAATCCAGGGCTGGTGCTCTATCCTCTGCGCCATCTAGCTGTCCCTGGTTATAATTTTTAAAGTATTTAAAAAAAAATTTTTATTTTTTTTGGTGGGGCAATGGGGTTAAGTGACTTGCCCAGGGTCACAAAGCTAGGGCATTGGTTATAATTGACTGGTGTATGATTGCTACATCTCTCATGAATTACATTTAGTGTTAAGGTGGAGTCGAAGTAATTCACACATGCCATATTTCTGTTGGTTTGCCCTGTACAAAGCTACTCTCCTTTTTCATGGTGATCATGTACCTACTAAGTGAGGCAATTATTCTGAACTATCATTCTACACTGGAGTTGGCTCTGGTTATATTATTGAGAGGTTTATTTAGGTGATATTTGAGAGATTAAAATAACACTGGCAATGACTGATGAGACGGGGAATACCCAATGTTACCTGTTGACTAAATTTCTATGGTTCTTCTTCTTCTAGACTTCTCTTCGATGTTGATTGGGAAATTAAAATGTTTTCTGACCTTTCTCTTATTTGAAGTTAGAATAATGACACTTTTGGCACCTTGACGGGATATTCTCACATATCCTCTACACACAAACAAATCAAGCAGAAGCAACACCCACAGTACCATAGACATTATTTCTAGTCTGAATGTCTAACTTGCTGTTGTAAAGGTTAGGCTATGATGATTTTGTAGAGGGAAGCTTTTGTACATATGCTAGAATGAATTGTGGTGAAGTATCATATGGTAATTTCCTTTGAGGTCCTCAGTGTTTCATACTTTTTGAATTATCATAGTTATATTGTAGTAATCCCAGAGTAATTTCTGCAGTAATGAAGTTCATTCAGCTAAAGGTTTACATATCCTTGCTGTTACTAATACCAACATGTTGCTCATTCCTTCTTTCAATGAGTCTGCCTTCATGTTTAAAGCCAGACAACTGCAGATAATGTAATCTGATTCTCAAGTATGTTAATAAGCAACTGATTTAAAACAAACAAACAAAAATATTTCCGCTTTCCTTTTAGAATTTTAGACCTCAAAAACATTCTATGTTTAAAAAGGCCTATTTGGGGGCATAATGAAGAATTTGATTTGCAAACCTGATTCCGATAATTCTTAGGTAGAGAAATTGTGCTTCTATTTTGAAACAAGCAGGCTAGAAACATGCTGTTCTGAACGTCTGTGGGACTGTATATGCCACAATATGATCTCTAATGGTCCCTGCTTGATATGAAAATAAAATATCCAATGAATTTGTGGGGCCTTTGAAAGGACACCTTTCACACCATCAGTTATTGTTTTATAATTGATTTACAATTGACACTCCAAATGAAAAGCCTCACGAGGACATTGCTACTAGTATATACTGTGTCTTCTGTCTCAATATTGTAATTTTAGGGATTTCTTCGATGAAGTCCCTAATAGTATGAGCTAATATTTGAAACAGTTTCACATAATGGAAAAAGCAAGATCTGGCTTTAACTCTAACCTTGACATTTACTAGCTCTGACTAGGAGAAAGTCATGTGACTTTCTGAATCTCAGTTTCTTCATCTGTAAAATGACAACAATAATTATATTACTTATCTGTTAGTCGTATAGTAGTTATACTGCTACCTGCATTGTTATGAAGAAGGTGCTTTCTAAATATTAAAATGTTATAAAATATGTACTATTGTTACAGGGAGATGTTACATGGAGGAGTCAGTGATGACGCTTAACTCTACCAAAATTGACATTTGTAATGATGGAACCTAAATAACTGCAGGTCATAGAAATTTTAAAAGCATCATTAAATATCAATGCTATTCATAATACCCAGTCAGAGAGCTCTTACTAACAGGGTCAGGAGAACACAGGAAATGCATGCTCCACAATATCTACAGATCAGTTCAACTATTCAAATCTCTGTTCCAACTGCAGAGACTTACTCTGACACTCCTTATAGATTCAAGAGTGTAGAGTGAAGATTTGGCAAGGACCATCTTAAGAAAATGTCACTCATAGTCTATCAGAAAAAAGCTCAGAGATTGTCAGATCACCTGGTATCTGGGTGCTGCTTACTATAATCACATGACATTAATGTAGAGGAATTGTATCATCTTCAGAGGGTTTAATAATAAGGCAATTTAGAATTGGGTGATATTAGCAAAAATTATGGATAGCTATTAATGCATGTTGAAAGTTAACCCCAGTGTAGTAGTGAGTTAATGACAAGCAGAAAAATACAATCCATAGTATTTTGTTTTGAGACTTAGCATGGTAGAGTGGATACATAGGTAACCTCAGTTTCAGGAAGACTTGATTTCAAGTCCTGTTTTTGACACATACTGGTTAGATGACGCTGGGAAAATTAGTTAACCTCTCAGTAATCTGGGCAACACTTTAAGACTATAAACTGCAGATTAGTTCCTGAACTGCTTTGGTTGCCAAGGTTGCCAAAGTCATCAAAAATTTTGGAAGTTTACAACAATCATTTAGTTTACAACTAAATCCCTTTGCTAGCAACTGGTTAATCTTCATCTTCTATTATCAGGTCAGCTAAGAATTGGTTTGGTTAAGTATTCTTGGAGGTTAGTGGTGTCAGTGTCTCTTCTTAGACTTTTTTTTTTAAGATCATTGTTAACTTTATTTAAATTTTTTCTTTCTTTAACAAAAATTTTATTTTCTTCAAAATTTTTCTTTTTCCTTTATTAAACAAAAATTTATTTTCTTTCTTTTTTTAAATAAAAAATTATTTTCTCTATCACCTCCCCTCTCCACTAAAAAAAGAAAGAAAAAACACCACATTTTGTCACAAATATGCTTAGTTGAACAAAAGAAATTCCTGTATTGTTCTTGTTAAAAAACACGTGTGTCTCAGCATCTTAAGTCCATCATCCCCTTTAGGAGGTGGGTAGCATATTTCCTCATGGGTCAATCACTCAATCAATAAACATTTATTAAGCACCTACTATGTGCTAGTCACTGTGTTAGGTACTGGGAATACAAAAAAAGTAAAAGACAGTCCTTATTCTCAAGGAGCTTATGCTCTAATGGAGGAGACAATATGCAAACAAATATATACACAGTGAGCTGTATATAGGAAAATTGGGAAATAATTAAAAGAGAGAAGGCACTGGACTTACGAGGAGTTGGGTGAGGCTTCCTGTAGAAAGTGAGATTTTAGTTAGGACATAAAGGATATCGTTGAGGTCAGTAGTCAGATTTGAGGACAAAGATCTTTTCAGGCCACTAGGAATATGCCCCTGAGCCAAGAGATGGAGTGTTTTGTTATTGGGACAGCCAGGAGACCAATGTTACTGAATCAAAGAGTGTGGGTTGGGGAGTAAGGTATCAGAAGACTGGAAAGCTAGGAAGGGGCTAGGTTATGAAGGGCTTTGAATGCCAGCCAGAGCATTTTGTATTTACTCCTGGAGGCAATAGGAAGACACTGGAGTTTATTGAGTAGGAGGGTGACATGATTGGAACTTCATTTTAGGGAAAATCACTTTAGTGGCTGAATGGATAATGGATTAGAGTGAGGAGAAAATTGATGAAGGCTGACCCACAGTAGGCTATTGCAATAATCAAGGCATGAGGTGATGAGGGCCTAGGCCAGAGGATTCTCTGGAACTCTGCTTAATCATTGTGTTGATAAGAGTTCTCAAATCTTTACAAAGTTTTTATGATAATAGAAATTGTTCTTCTGGTTCATCTCATCATTCTGCATCAGTTCACACAGGTCTTCTCAATTTTCTCTGAAACTGTCTTAGTTATCATTTTTTACAGTACAATAGAATTACATTCATATACTTGTCTATCTTCCCTTAGCTCTTGATGCACCAATCACTTTTTACACTACTTCTGTGAGTTTCCACTGCTTCCTTAGCCCCACCCTTACCTCCCTTTATTACTCACTACACCTGTGTCACCTGGGACAAATCACTTAACATCTTTGACCCTCAGTTTCCTCATCTATTGTGTCATTTAAAATGTTGGGGGGCTAGCAGGTTTCTAAGTTTAAAATGAGGGGGTTGAACTATAGCTACTCTGAAGCCCCTTCCGACTCTGAATCTATTGTCTTATGATCTACTTATAAACATGCTCTGATTTCCTTATCTTAGACAGCATTCTTACTTCAATCAGGTGCTCTCATTTGCATTTCTCTTCTAATCTTGACAAAGTGGCTACATCTGAGGTCTCCATTGCATCACAACCCATTTTTTATTTAATTCTTTGTAATCACAAGAACAAAGAATCACAGAATCTCTGTGGGAAGAGACCTCAGAGGCTGTTTAGTTCAGCCTATTTCTAAACACAGATGCCATCTATAACACCCCTGACAAGTCATTGTGCAGCCTTTATTTGAAGATATCCAGTAAAGGTAACTCCTTTGGTTTCCAAATATTCTAGGACACTATGATGTGGACCTAAAGCAGCTTTTCCCCCTCATGCCCCACCTGAAAGCCAGGTGCAAGCCGTTTGGGTGGGGATTATATTAGGACTGCCCACCTTGTTAGGGTTTGTTTGTTTTGTCTTGTTTTGTTTTGTTTAGACCTAAGGGTTTTTTTTGGGGGGGGGAGCTGGGTCTGACCCTGTGACCAAATACAAGGAAATCTATGTTTATTTCTACCTCTACTTAGTAAATCAGCTTTTTAGTTGAATCCTTAGGAAAGTACTAAGAGGGTAAGTAATACCCAAGCCTGAAGTAGCTGGGGCAGGGGTGGAAAAGGCATCTGCCTTAGAGGAATGGTGAATGGGACAGTGATATCCTAGTTTGTGTACAGTAGCAGGGGGAGGGGACCTAGGAGAGTGGACAATTCGGCAGGCAGTGGCAGGGATGAGGGCAGCAGCAAAGTCAGTAGAAGTGGCAGCAATGCAAATAGGCCTGAGGTTTACTACTTATTATTTATTTGTTTATTGTTACTCTTCTGATAAGGCTCCTTCTACTTTCCTGCAAGAAGGAGGAGGTAGGAGATATGTTCCCTGTGGACTGGGAGTAGATGATTGTACTAGGGAATGTCTCAATTTTCACATCTTGATATAGGATGCTGCTCAACATTGTCCTACTGCTCAATCCTGATTTCTTTATACTGTTCCCTCTTTAACTGTAAGTTTCATGAGGGCAGGAACCTATGTTTTATTTCAATTTTTCTTCTTTGTTTTTTCAGCATGTTTGTTGAATTGAACAGGGATTCAGTGATGAGACAGGGAGCTGAATATAGGAAGTAGAAAGGAAGGAAAGGCATGCATTTATTATGCCAGTCACTGTGTTAACTCTTTACACATATTATCTCATTTAATCCTCACAATGACCCTGAAAGGTAGGTGCTATTATTATCTCCATTTTACAGTCCAGGAAACTGAGGCAGACAGAGGTTAAGTGACTTTGTCCAGGGTCATACAACTTGTGTCTGAGGTCAGATTTGTTCTCTGGTCTTCTGACTCCAGGGTCAGTACTCTAGCCATTGCACCCACTGGCTGTCTTCAATCATAGAGTTTAGAGCTGGTAGGAAACCTAGCTATTTGGACCTCTCCATTTTAAAGATGAAGAAACGGAGGCCTAGAAGAATGGAGTGACTAGTACAAGGCCATGCAAGGCATACATAGCAAAGGTGGGATGTACTAGTAAAGCAGGCTTGGTAAAGCTAAAATTTAGGGAACAGGTAGCAAAAAGAACATGATCCTGATTTCCACTGAAATGATGTGGCGAGAAGAAACTGGTCAACCCATCTGAGAACTCTTAGCTACCACATGAAGGTGGTCATACCTTCTCGAGCCACTGCACCTGTTAAAGAAGAGAGATTTGTTATTTCTACACTGCCCAGGATACTGTGGGGATGGCTCTTCTCAGCTGAAATATTAAGTTGACCAAGTAGGAAAGGTTGCAATGAATGTGTGCAAGATGATGACAGGATTTCCTTTCAATATGCTATGGAAAAAGGATCATAGACACTAAGAGCCAGAAGAGAAATCAGAGACTTTGTAGTCCAACTCCTTTATTTTAAAGGTGATAAACTGAGCCCTAGAATAGAAGGGGAGGGAATAAACATTTATAAAATGCCTACTATGTGCCAGGCACTGTGCATTTAACAGATGGTATCTCATTTGATTATTGAAGCAATCTTGGAAGGTAGGTGCTGTTATCTTCATTTTGTAATTGAGGAAACTGAGGCACAGGCTAAGTGACCTGCCCAGGGTCACATAGTAAGTGTCTTAGGCTAGATTTGAACTCGGGTCCTCCTAACTCTAGGTTTGGAACTTTATCAATTGTGCCATCCAGCTTGCTTCGAGTGATGTGGCCTCAGTCACATGATGGGGTATGCTCTCATGTGGTAGGCAGACATCAATCCCTGGAGGTTGGAGATGGGAAGAGGAATTGGGACAGTAGCACCTCACCGCTCACTGTATGTGGTGGCATTCTATTTTAACTCTTTTGTTTTTGTAAACTAGATGCTGCTTCTTGTTTCTAGGTTGCTGAAGAGCTACCAGTGCCCTCTAAGCTCACTGTGTTGGGGCCAAGCCTATTCCCCACCCCTAGTTTCCAGCTGATCAGAGGAAAATTTTATCAACCTGCCCTTTACTTGGAAATGGCAGAATGTTTCTCCTTCTCTTTTGTGCCCATAATCTCTCCTTTGTCACAGTCTGCTGGAGACAAATGGTTATAGTCACTCCCTCTATATTCCATTGGAAGCTAGGTGGCACAATGGCTAGAATGCTTGGCCTGGAGTTGGAAGCCCTAGGTTAAAATCTGGCCTTGGGCACTAGCTGTATGACCTTGGGCAAGTCACTTAACCCTGTTTGCTTCAGTTTTCTCATCCATAAATTGAGATGGAGAAGAAAATGGCCACTCCAGTATCTTTGCCAAGAAAACCCCAAAGAGGCTCATGAAGAGTTGGATAGGACTGAAAATGAGTGAACAACAACCACATGCAGTGATGCTCTACCTCATGGTAATATTAATTCTTGTGCCCTTCCAAAAACATACAAAAAATGTAAAAATTCATTAGTTAGAAGGGGCTGTCTTAAACCCAAATTACCTACCTAAATTACCAGGATCATAGCTCACTACTGGGCCAGATGGATTAATTTTATCTAGGACTAAAGTTACCTTTAGTAGGAGAAAGTCTACTTATGAACTTTTCACTGATGCTCAGTATTTTATTGTACATATTACCAACCATATAATGACAAAAATAGAATGTAATTATGTAATACTTTAAGGTTTACAAATTTCTTTGCATATATTAACTCATTTGATCATAGATAAAGTGGCTCTGTGCATGGGAATGGAGTCAAGTAGACTGGTTTCAAATCCTGCCTCAAACATTCCCTAGGTAAGTTATTGAACCTCTGTGCCTCATCTTTAAGATGGGGATAACAACAGCATCTACTTTTTTTTCTACTTTTCATTTCCTAAGTACCTACTATGTGCCAGGCCCAGTGCTAAGCACTGGCTGTTGTGAAGATCAAATGAATTATCATATATAAAGTGATTTGCAAAGTTTAAAGTGCTATATAAATGCTAGCTATTATTAAGAGCCTCTCCTAAAATATCTTTCAAAAGCAGTCATCTATTCTCTACCTGAATGTCTAAGGATGCCTAAGACCAAGAAGACAGCCACTCAGGGGAGACCGACAAGATCATCCTTAATCCTTTTCCCCTCCAAATGTGGACAATAATAATAATATAAGGTTTATCTGGTAAATAGGACTCTTGCAGAGGGAGAGAAGAAGGGATAAAGAGAGAAAAGGACAAAATGTGTCAATAGGGGCTATTTCCAAAGGGAGTTTTCCCCCCCCAAATTTCCATAAATAAAAACTGAGGACCCTCCTACAGAAAGCAGCACTTCTCAGGTAAAAATGACCAAATTATAGAAAAAAATTTTCTCAATTCAATTTTTTTTTTTAGTGAGACAATTGGGGTTAAGTGACTTGCCCAGGGTCACACAGCTAGTAAGTGTTAAGTGTCTGAGGCTGGATTTGAACCCAGGTACTCCTGACTACAGGGCCAGTGGTCTATCCACTGCACCACCTAGCTGCCCCTCAATTCAATTTTTTAAACATCTGTTGTGTGCAAGGCACTGGGTACACATAGACAAAAATGAAAGAAGTCCTGCTCAAAGGGCTTGTATTACATGAGGTGGTAGGGGAAGGGGACACTGTATTTTCAGAGAAATACAAAGCAATTTATAGACAGTGAATATACCAGTTTGGGAAATGGGGGAGGAGGCAAGGCCTCCTGAGGGTGGCAGCAACTGAGCTGTTCTTAAAAGAAGCAAGTTAGAGGTAGTAAGTTGGTGGGGAGTGGAGCATTGGAGAGATGGGGATCACTTGTACAAAGGTGCTGCTATGGGAGAGACTGTCTTCTATGGTGAAGAGCTGGAGACATGATTTAAGCCTGGTAAGGGAGGTAGGACCCACATTGTAAAGGGATTTAAATGCCAGGCTGGGGGCAGCTAGGTGGCACAGTGGATAAAGCACTGACCTTGGACACAGGAGGACCTGAGTTCAAATCTGACCTCAGACACTTAACACTAGCTGTGTGACCCTGGGAAAGTCACTTAACCCCAACTGCCTCACAAAAAACCCAACAACAACAACAAATGCCAGGCTGAAGATGTGCTGTTTTATCCTGGAGGCAAGAGAGTTTTGTTTATTGAATGAGGACAGGGTGCAAAGAAGCTAAAAGCATATTATAATATTTCTTGTGTCCAATACTAATGTATCTAAAACAAGCAGAGACTAAAGTTTGATGCATGTTTGACATTCATTTCTCAATTTGCTCTACTGGTTGTTATTCTTAGCTTCTCATTACCTCTTCTTCTAATTGTTGATATTTGGCAATGTCTTGGTTATATCCATCTCTTCCCTTTAATATTACTACAGAGATGGTTAAATTTGATTTAAAAAACACATTAATTTGGATATTTTCAAGCTGCTTACCAGTTAGCAGTTTTTAAAATGTCCTATTTATTTAATACAGTTGCTTGCAATGTTTTTATAATCAGATAAAGGTCATTAAACGGTTTTTGAGATTAAATAACACAATGCTATTTATTTGGTTTACTTACCCCATTACTATTTCAGCTTATGCCTACCATGGCTTGATGTTCAAAATTTAAAAAAATACCACTTATGTAACTATGAAAAAGCTATATTATCTAATTGTAAGGATTATCCCCTTGACTTTATCCGCCATAATGATGGGACATATTGGTTTTCCTATTTACTCATGCTATTGTCTTTTAACCTTGGGCATTGTTAAGGACACCAATTTGGTATTTGGTATTTACTCCTAATATATATGTGGAAAGCCTGATATTTTATTACTTAAAATATATCAGATATATTACCTTTAATATTTAGGTGATCTTTGCTTCTATATGGTTATTAGTTGTTATTATTCAACTTTAACTTTTATGGATATAGTTTCAGTCATCAGAAACATAGTTCATAGCATTATTTGGAAATGCTCAATGGGTGAATGGTACATCTAATTGCTGACTATGTGCCCTTATAATTCAATCTTGAATTAAAACTTTTTGAGTCCAATATCTTTCCTCTCTTACATTCCCTTCACACAGGTCATTAAACCTGTGGAGCTGAATTACTTTCCTGATGTTTTTAATACAAACTCTACCTTTTATATTCTTCAGAGAAAGTATGGGTCAGTAGATATGGTATTTAATAGGTGTAAGATTTGTTTCCTTGCTTGCACCTTACTTAGACTCACAGCATCTGAGTTGGGAGGAACCTCAGAGTCTATTTAGTCTTATATATATCTATATCTATATATCTATATGTCTATTTATATCTATATCTATATCTATATATCTGAAGGAGAATTCCTTTTACAACAAGCAAAGGAAGTGGTCATGAAGTCTTCACTTGAAGGCTTTTATTTTTTTATCTTTTTGTGGGGCAATGGGGTTTAAGTGACTTGCCCAGGGTCACACAGCTAGTAACTGTCAAGTGTCTGAGGCTGGATTTGAACTCAGGTCCTTCTGAATCCAGGGCTGGTGCTTTATCTACTGCACCACCTAGCTGCCCCTGAAGGCTTTTATTAAAGGGAAAACATGTCCTAAAAAATCCCATTTAACTTTTGGATTACTCTAATTTTTAGGATCTTTTTTTGTACACCAAACCTGAAACTAGCTTTGACATTTCTACCTTTTGTACCTAGTTTCTGCTTCTGCAACCAAATGGAACATATTTAGAATCCCCCTTCCATCTTAAAGCTCTTCAAATACTTGAAAATTATATCACCTGTAGAAGTCCTTTTCTCATATGATGCTACCCAGGTTCAAGACACTCTTTAAAGCTGCATCCACTCAAAGTTATTGCTAGTGAACCCCTATTAATGTGTTTTAGTCAGTCAGGACATGATTAGTTCAATGCAAACATATTTAATAAAATGGTTTAATAAGAAAAGCAGCAATTGATGTGCCTCAAACCTTTCCCACAATCATTAGAAATAGTGAACATTCATAGGGCTATGGTATATACTCAACATGCCTGTTACCAGGATATATGCTTGTTGGGATATTCTTTTTTTTGCAAGGCAATGGGGGTTAAGTGACTTGCCCAGGGTCACACAGCTAGTAAGTGTCAAGTGTCTGAGGTTGGATTTGAACTTAGGTCCTCCTGAATCCAGGGACAGTGCTTTATCCACTGCACTACCTAGCTGCCCCTTGTTGGGATATTCTTATAGGGAACAAGTGTGGCCAGGGCACATACACAGAGGTCATACTAATGAGGATCACCAAAGTCTTTTATTGAAGTCATTGGCATTGTTCTCTACTGGGCATAACATTGCTAGGCATTGAGTCTCCACTGCTTTCTGCTGGAAGTGTCAGCATCACATATCTACTATACTCTGCTTTTCTTCCTCTGATGTACTGTTCTTGCTCCTGTCACCCACCTCCCTTTAGTGGCAGTCCTCAGCTGAGGTGTTCCCTCTTCTCCCCAGAGTAATCTGTCATCTTTCTTTTCACTTAGAGTTCAGAGGCTAAGCTTAAGCCCTTTGAGAATGATAGGGTCCTTATATACTCAACCTCTATACTCTTTTAGAAAGTTCTATCAGTTTTGAGTCTGCTGCGTGAGATATACATATTTTTTTGGAAGATAGAATATCTAGAAAACCAGTTAGAGTATGAAAACATTTTATCTTTCTTTTGGACTTGTCTCTTCCTGCTAAGGAAAATGGAGTCTCTATACTAAAGGCAGATAAGCTAGATTTTGATTACCAGAGAAATCCCAGAATGTACTATTAAAGAGGTTAGAGTTGTAGTGAACATTTGCAAAAGCAACCAATACTCATGGATTCATCAATAATAGGCCATACCAGAATAAACTTATTTCCTTTTTTTTTTTTTGGACAGGATTACTACACTTAGAAAACAAGGATATTCTATAACTATAGTTTCCCTAGATTTAAGCAAGGATTTTGATAAAATATCCCCTGCCTCCTTTGAGGTATATATGAAGAGAAATGAAATAGATGACACTAGAGTTAAATGGATTCACAATTGACTAAAATGATTCCATCTCAACTTGGAAGCAGGCCTCCAATAAATCACCCAAGGATTCATACTTGATTCTGTGCTTTTTAATAATTTTTTCAATGACTTGAATTAAGGCATAGGTGGCATGCTTATAAAGTTGTCAGATGACATAAAGTATTGAGATATAGATGATATACTGGATGATAGCAAATACAACTTTCTTGAGAGGCTAGAGAACATGTTAAATACCCTGTCCACTGGTCATTGTAGCCAGAATGGAACTAGATTAAAATGTAATTGGGAAATGTTTTACAAAATAAATAAAAGATAATACAGCTAAGATAAAGTCAATATGTTGCCCATAAGGATTCTTATGTACGTTTTAGTGACCCTCTTTCTTTTTGAGTTAGATACCACTTGGCTAGAGTGTTCATTTTTTTAAATAAACATTTTAAAAAAAATTTTGAGTTCCAAATTTTATTCCTCCTTCCCTTTCCCCCCCCCCACCAAGGCAGTATGCAATCATACAGGTTATACATGTGCAATTTTGTATAATATTACCATATTAGTCATTTTGTATAAGAAAATGAATAGAAGAAAAAAATGGGAAAAAAGAAAGTGAAAAATAGCATGCTTCAGTCTGTTCAAACAATATCAGTTTTTTCTTTGGAAATGGATAGTATGCTTTATCATTAATCCTTTGGGATTGTCTTGGATCATTGTATTGTTGAGAATAGTTGTCATTCACAGTTCATAAGACAATATTGCTGTCTCTATGCACAATGTTCTCTTGGTTCTGCTCACTCCACTATACATCAGTTCATATAAGTCTTTCCAGGCCTTTTTTATTTTAGTGAGGCAATTGGGGTTAAGTGACTTGCCCAGGGTCACACAGCTAGTAAGTGTCTGAGGCCGGATTTGAACTCAGGTACTCCTGACTCCAGGGCCGGTGCTCTATCCACTGCACCATCTAGCTGCCCCCTTTCCAGGCCTTTCTTAAATCATCCTGCTTGTCATTTCTTATAGCACAATAATATTCCATCACAATCATACCACAGTTTGTTTAGCTATTCCCCAATTTATGGGTATTCCTTTGTTTTTCCAATTCTCAGCAACCACAAAAAGAGCTGCTATAAACATTTTTGTACAAATAGGTCCTTTTTTTAGAGCATTCATCTTAATCTAATAAGAAAATTTAATTAGGGAAAATGTATACTTGTGTTCATCCAAATAAGATAGAAAGTATATGTAACCTATGGCTAGAAAAGACCTGGGGCTTTTAGTGGAGTGCAGGTTCAATATGAGTCAGCAGTGTGATCATAGCAGTCAAGAAAACTATTCAGTATTGGGCTACAATAAGACACAAGCAAGGGTTCTGTTGATATGGTGATGGTCTTTCTCTATTCTTCCTTTGTCTTAACTGTAGGATTGTGTTCAGATCCGGGAATTACACTTTTAAAAGGACATTGGTGGGGCAGCTAGGTGGCGTGGTGGATAGAGTCAGGAGGACCTGAGTTCAAAATCTGACCTCGGACACTTGATACTTGCTAGCTGTGTGACCCTGGGCAAGTCACTTAACCCCAATTGCCTCACAAAAAAAAGGACATTGGTAAGCTTGAGAGCATTTAAACCCAAGCAAACAGAATGGTGAAGAGCCTTAAAATCACATGATGGAGGGGGTTGGTTGAAGGAACTGGAGATATCTAGTCTGAACTGGGAGGGAACACAATAGCTTCCAAGTCATTAAGTACTGAAGGACTGTCATTTGGGTGAAGGATCAGGCTTATTCTGTCTGTCCCCAGAGTGCAGAATGAGTAGCAATGGGTAAAAATTGCAAAGGGTAGAATTCAGGTTTGATGCCAGGAAAAACTTCCTAACAATCAGAAATATTCCAAAATAGAATTGGCTGCCTGAAGTGGTAGAGATCTTTCCTTCATTGGAGGTCTTTGAATGAAAACTAGCTGACTGCTTGTCCCCAATATACTGGGGATTCTTTGAGTGATATGGCTTGTAGAGAGAAAGTGTTATGTGCTTACTATGTGCCGTGCACTGTATTAACAGCTGAGGATAGCAAGAAAAACAGTTCCCACCCTCAAAGAGCTTAAATTCTGATGGGAGAAGAGAACACCTAAGGGAGCACTGGAAAGCTGGGGATGGGAGAGAGATGGGTGAGGAAGAGGAGTCTGGAGAAAGAGTCTAGAAGAAAGCCTTAAGTATTATTCTCCTCTTACTGCTCTACTTCAAAGTTTGAAGGGTGGGGGGGTGGGGAGGGAATCAGTGTATTATTCTTCTGAAAAGTCTGTTCCAGTCACCTCTTGTGAATGAAAATCATGTCAGTCTTCCCCTTCTGCCTTCTTCCCTACTGCTATTGTGACCCACTCAACATTCTCAACTCTCCTTTTCCTCTTCAAGACTGTTATTTGTCCTTTGTTCTCAAGGAGGACCATGACATGAGGGTGATGTTATGACTTGCGTTGAATTGGCTTTAAGTGAGGGAGGGTTGTACAAGGTCACAAACCTCACTCTCTCCTCCAGAACCATCTGGGTCCAGTGGCAAGATATATATTGTGATGACTGGAGATGGTCCTGGATGTTTTAAGGCAATTGAGGTTAAGTGACTTGCCCAGGGTCACACAGCTAGTAAATGTCTGAGGTAAGATTTGAACTTGGGTCCTCCTGACTCCAAGGCTGGTGCTTTATCCACTCTGTGACCTAATTGCCTCTCTCCAAGACAAATCAGAAATGGATGGAGGAATATGATCAATTTATTAGCTGTTGGTGTTGAAGAAGAGTTATTTTATTTGTATGCTTCTAAATTGTAAGTTTGCATGACTTACAGTGTCTCAAATATAATGCAGCAAGGAAATGTACTTGATCAGGAGACTTTAGTGTAGCAAAGCAAGCGTTTTTGGAACAAAAGGTTTTTGATGACGCTTTCCTTAGAGTGGTGCAGGTACTTCCCATATTTTATAATCTTCCCCCTCTGCCCAGCTAGGGCAGTGAAATGGTGAAGTGGATAGAGTGCCAGGCCTAGAGTCATCTTCCTGAGTTCAAATTGGGCCTCAGACTCTTAGCTGTGTGACCCTAGGCAAGCCACTTAACCCTGTTTTCCTTAGTTTCCCCATTTGCAAAATGAGCTAGAGAAGGAAATGGCACATCATTTCAGTATTTTTGCCCATAAAGCACCAAATGGGACCACAAAGAGTTGGACACAAATGAAAAACAACTGAACAAGCAACAATATCTCCATCTCAGAAGAGATTAATCCCCACATTTGCCTCTTTTTGAGTTGTGGTAAGAAGTAGAGTCTATACACTATGAGTTCTATTCCCCAAGCATATTTTTTGCAAGGCTCCCTACAGCCTCTTGTACTTTTCTAAAAAGGGATTTTCTTTTGCTAGCATTATGCCTAAAATGTGTATTCCTATCTCCATGCACACTATCTGTCCTCTGTCTCCTTGGATGAATATACAATTTGCATGTTTCTGATTAGAATGAAAATATGAACACATAAAGAATATCTGGTCACATTTTAAAAGAAGGTCTCAAATGCTGACTAAATACACCCTCATTCTCTGCATAAGCAAAGAGCCTGGGTTCATGTGGACACACTAAGCCTTATGCCATATCTTTTAACAAAGAATGAACCTGTGTATGAACAACAGCCAGAAATAGTTTAGCTTCATGGCTTTGTGTGGCACACACACCCCAGGAGGGATTGTTTTTGCTTCTGATACTGTCTCAATCCTTGGCTGCTGGTGTCTTAACATATGCTTAAGTGGATGTAGCAATAGGGTTCCATGGGATTTCCACATGGCAGAGAAAAGTCCAGTTTCAGATTCTGGTCTGAAACCTGAATGCTATCACTCAATTTTACACTGCATCTTTGAAAAAGGATTGGAAGGGTTGGGGATGGGACAAAAAAATGGAGGAGGAGAAGATGTTATACTCTGTCACTTTCCTGAATTACACTGAGAGACCATGAAGATGTACTTTTCTTCTCATAAATGTTTCTTTAAAGAAGTGGGAGGTGGAGAACTCGACAGCTGCTTCTGATGTGGTCAGAAGAGGTCATTTTGCATACATGCATCTTAGAGTATAATTAGAGAGGTGCTCACAAAATCCTTAACTGTTGGCAGTAAGTGAAAGTTCACTATTTGCCTAGGACATGTCAGTGTTACAAAAATGGGGGGGAAGCACCATCTTGCCTTCTAATTCTGAAACTGATCAATAATTTCAGCCTCATCAAGTTTCTCATCCAGGTAATTTATTCAGCTTCAAACTAAGTCAAGTTAGGATTTGAAAGGGCTAAAGGGCAAAATGATTTACACCTTTTCTAGGAGAGATGGGAGTGGTAACCGGCAATTGGAGTTTATTTTAGGCCCATTAGTCTTAGCTATACCTCTGATATGGAGTGAGCTTAGAATATTTCACCTAACTGCTTCCTTTGACCAATGTGTAAAGTGGGAATAACAATTCTTTACCCACTAGAACTTTATGAGACAAGCCATGTCTGGAGAGTTACCACATGGACAATTTTTGGGTCATTTGGTGTTTTTTTAGATGTTGTAGTGTCTAAGCACTAATCAAATGAATAGCTAACAGTTCAGGGGTTTTTTTTTTAAGATAAAGTGAGAACTGTTCAGTTTCTGATGCCATATTGAAAAGGTTGAATTAATATTTAACATACAGTAGAGCCTTGTGTTCCTTTCTGAGAGTCAGCCTTGTTAAAGTACTGCAGGTAGAGTCAGGAAGATGCTGGTTCAAATTCAACACTTCTGGCTGTGTGGCCTTGGATAGGGCACTTACATACCCTTAGCTTTCTGTTGCTTCTAGGCTAAAATACACATGTCTCTGGCATTTAAAGCCCTTCAAAATCTGGCTTCCACTGACCTCCATGACTTATTGCCCTTCACTGTTCACTCAGACCTTTTTAGTTCCTACTAAAGCAGCCTCGTTGCTGCTTTCTGAAAGAATTACACCACCCTTCTGCATTTATATTTTCAGTGGCATCTTACAGCAGAAGTACAGGGCTATAGGAGACATGCTTGCATATAGTTTAAGAGGGGAATACAAGGCCTTTGCAGAATTCTAACCTTCCATGTAGGACTGCTAGGTGTCCCAGTGGATAGAGCGCTGGGCTTGGAATCAGGGAAGACTCATCTTCTTGAGTTTGACTCAGTTTACTCATCTGTACAATGAACTGGAGAAAGAAATGGCAAACCACTCCATTATTTTAACCAAGAAAACTCCAAATTGGATGACGAAGACTCAGACACAACTGAACAACAACCACCTTCCATGTAATTAGAGGAAAGACATTCAATTCTCTCGCTAGCATGATCCTGTAACTGCCCTTGCTGTAGAGAAAAGATTCCTGGGGCAACATCAGCTTGAGATTTGCCTTGGGAATGACTAGAACTTTGAGAGTTTGAGGCTCTGAATCCTCTAGAAAGAGAATATTTATATACTGTTGGTTCCTAACCCCTGAAGAAGGAAGAAGACATTCCCTATGGTTCCTATACCACATCCAACTTGGAGTGCAAAGCCACTGAAGATTTCAGCTGACCTAGAAGCTGGAGGTGTTGGAACACAAGCAATGTATTCCGGCCCAAGCCTAGCTCACACCAATTCAATGATTTAGGTTCAGGATTAAAATGTAAGGAAGGGGGGCAGCTAGGTGGCACAGTGAATAAATCACTGTCCCTGGATTCAGGAGGACCTGAGTTCAAATCCAGCCTCAGACACTTGACACTTACTAGCTGTGTGACCCTGGGCAAGTCACTTAACCCCAATTGCCTCACTAAAAAAATGTAATGAAGTACTTATCAATCATATCGTGTAATAATAATAATAATAAAAACCTCCAGCTTTGTGCAGAATAAGGTTTAAAAGAGTACAATTCTTGAAGTTTAAAGGGATATTAATTTAGATAAAACACTGCTCCCATCTGCCTCCATGTTCACCATGGCAACTGGCTGTACTGGGTCAGAAAGGCTTCCTCATAAGCCAATGGGAATTCTTTTAAAACTGCTGACAAAAAGTCTCTGTAGGCTGGGGCTTTTATGACTGAGAGAGAGCAAGGAAGCCAAGCCAATGATGATGCCCAAAATAGCCTTTCTACCCCTAAAGGGAAAGCAATACAACTTATATAAAACAGTTGTTGCTCCTACCACAAAGTGTCCTGCAGGTATGGTGGAGCATCAATGGTTCAACAGACACTAGGAGGACAAGGTCAGTTGGAGAAGGCTAAAGACATTAATGATCCTGTAGAGTCAGAGGTGTGAATGCCTTTCCTTTCTGTTCCTTGGCTGCAAATGTTCTTTGTGTGTACACCCCTTTTCACATGTTCCTGGCTTGTGTACTTCTCTATTTGTGATCTCTGTTTGTATCTATTCTCTTTGCTGATGCTGGGGCATGGCTTTTTTTGTTTTGTTTGTTTTTTTGAGACCATGCCCTGGATTTATGGAGAAGTTGTTTTTTGCTTTTCTTTTCTTTTTTCTTTTTCTTTTTTTAGTGAGGCATTTGGGGTTAACTGACTTGCCCAGGGTCACACAGCTAGTAAGTGTTAAGGTCTGAGGCCAGATTTGAACTCAGTTACTCCTGACTCCAAGGCCAGTGCTCTATCCACTGCGCCACCTAGCTGTCCCCTTTGCTTTCCTTAATATGTCCTTTATTTAATGAATTTTTTTTTACCTAATTGTGTCTTCTCCCTGACATTGAAAAGTCATGGTAAATACATCATTGGTGATTTATGAGTCTTTCAAGAATGGACCCACAAAATACCTTGAATCTGGACTTAGCCTTCTTTTGGAGGACCTCTTATAATGTGTGTGGCCTAATTGGATGCTACATTTGTATTTGTTTCTCTTCAACATAACAAAAGTTCTTTGAGGGCCGGAACGGTTTTGTTTTTGTATTTGTTTTCTTATCACTTAGCATAGTGTCTGGTTCAAAGTAAGGACTTAAAACATTTATTTTTTCATAGTGAATCAGAAAATCATTAACAAACGTGAACATCTCCATATACTAAGAAGACCTGAAAAATAGGACCATATGTTAAATGGTAAATTGATTGTAGCTTGTTTGTGTAGAATTGGCTATGGTAGCACCATTACCCATTGCCTGCTTATCTCTGCCCTGTTCTGAGTCTTCCCTTGTAAAATAAGTACTTAGGGGCAGCTAGATGGCGCAGTGGATAAAGCACTGGCCCTGGAGTCAGGAGGACCTGACTTCAAATCCAGCCTCAGACACTTAACACGTACTAGCTGTGTGACCCTGGGCAAGTCACTTAACCCCAATTGCCTCACAAAAAAAAAAAAGTACTTAATAAATACTTATTAAGTTAAAGAGCAAACTTCAGCTTCTTTCTTCATAGGATGGGGATAATATGTATAATACCTACTTTGAAAGGGTGGTTGTCAGGCTTAAATGAGATATGGAAAGCACTTAGTTACATGGGAAGAGGTGACAAAGTGAAGACAAAACCTTAAGAGAAATGGACAAACAACCTTAGCTTAGTCCAAAATACAATCCCTTCTCTGTCTTTTTATTTCTCTCTGTCCCATGACCCCAACAATGGCTAAGAATGTGTGAAGTAGGAAAATGCCACTTTCACTTGCCCTCACCTCTTCTGGAGACTATCTGCACTTAGATGCCCCCATTACTGAAAGGAACCAGGTAAGTTGAACTTGGTCCCTAGTGGACATTTGTCCAGATCACCAAATTCCAATACAATTTAGCACACATTGTCAGTCTGCTCAGGAGACTAGCAGAGCCTCGTGTCTGTCTCCGTCACGATTCTGGTTCCTTTGATGAAGCTGTGTGGGGAAATTGCGGCACTTACCAGCACTAAACCATTAGTCAGCATTTCAGTTGGCCCTATCCTACTCTGTCTTTCAGGACCCAAAAGAGCACAGCTGTCTCCCCTTCAAGCAAATCAGGGAAAACATGGAGCAAAAGGGAAAACAATTAATTTCATGAAATAATAACAAACACTAAAAAGGTAAATGAGATCATGACAACAAATTAAGAAGAGCCTTTCACTTTTTTCCTTAGCACACAAATTTGTTTTTTATAAATTAGGGCATTAATGTATATATAAATCTGGTGGCCGCTTAATGCCATTAATTCATTGCTCCCTTCTCCTGACAAATGATTGCTATTTAGAGTCTATTAAGTGCATTAGTTAAATTTCAAGCTGGTTTCTGGAACTGAGACTAAATATCAAAAGAGACCCACCAGCTCATGGTCCTTTTAAAGATTAGCATTCAGTCTATAAGCAGTTAAGTATACACTATATGCTGGGCACTGGAGAAACAGACAAAAATGAAAGTGTTTGACCTCAGAGAGCTTCCATTCTATAGTGTAAGAGGTCTTGACCTTGGGTCTATAGACCCTCAGAGAGTCTAGATAGATTTCAGGGGCTCTTTGCTAACTTGGGCAAAAATATTCATTTATTTCCACTAATTTCTCACTTAGAGATAGTGCTTCCTTTAGTTATGAATTGAAAAAAATTCTGAGAAGTGATGCCAAAGGGGTCCATTAAACACAAAAGGTTAAGAACACACACACACACACACACACACACACACACACGAACTCCTGCTATAGAAATAGACCACATAGAATGATTAGATTATAGAGAGTTAGACCTGGAGAGGATCAACGAGACCACGCGATCCAAACCTGTAATTTTACAGATAAAGGAACTGAAGCCCAGGGTGTCTTTATCTAGCTCAAGGTCACATAACTATTAAATGGCTGAGGCAGCAAGTCACTTAACCTTTGTCTCAGTTTCCATATCTGTGAAATAGGGATAATAGTAAGCACCTACTTCCCAGGGTTGTTGAGGATAAAATGAGATAATATTTATAAGGTACTTTGCAAACCTTAAAGAGCTACTTAATTGCTAGCTCTTGTTATTAAGTATATGCAAAATAATTTTGGTGATGGGAGAAGGCCCTAACACTTTAAAGGAATTTATTACTATTTTTACATGTTGATATTAAAAAGAAGATTCTATCGTAAGGACGGATGAAAAAGACTAATTTTAGCTATAATATCTTTATATTAGAACTGAAAAATATAAATAACAGCCTTATGTAACTTAAATTTGTGATAAGCTAGATGGTTTTTACCTGTGTAAGATATTATAGAAACATATTATAGAAAAAATACTGGTAGAGGAATCAGAATAATTGGATTTGTTCAGTCACTTTTCAGTCTGGCTGACTCTTTGTGACCCTGTTTTGGGGGTTTTCTTGACAAAGATAATGGAGTGATTTGCCATTTCCTTCTCCAGCTTATTTTACAGGTGAGGAAACTGAGTCAAACAGAGTTGCCTAGGGTCACACAGCTACTAAGTATCTGAGGCCAGATTTGAACTTGGGAATATGAGTTTTCCAGGTCTATTGCTTTATCCACTGTGCCTCCTAAATGGATTTAGGTTTTAGCTCTGCCCCTATTAAGCTGTGTGACCTTGGGCAAGTTATATGACTGTTTTGAGCCTGCCTCCCCATCTATAAAATGAACTTGTTGGACTTAATAATTTCTGTGATTGTTTTTTATAATGTACTTGTTTTCTCTGGTCATCATTCAGTTCAAATAAAGCCATCTTCAAATGTGTGATTTTTTGTAAATTAATATCTCATTTATGATATTGTCACTGGACAATTATAGATGGGATGAGGGAACTCAGTATAAATATCTTTCTTCATGAATATTTGGCCTTGGTTATAATAATCTTTGAGATTTGACTTTGCAGTGTCTGTTACCAACTGAAAATGTCACTATGGGGGGAAAATGCTGGATACGGAATGGTTAAGAGGATGTGGGTTTGCAGTTGTGATCACTAACCTAATCACTTAATCTCTCTAGGCTTAAAGTTCTTCATCTATAAAATCAGGAGACTGGGTTAACTGATCTCCAAGGGCTCTTACAAGTCTAAATCCTTTGATAAATAGTAAAATCTTTTGAAGAAAGAATGTCATCACAGAGGTTACAATCTGATAAACTGTCTTAGTTTAAAGGAAAGGACCCTTCAAAACTCTGCCTAGAATTTACCCAATCTGGAATCATACTCAATGGTTAGGTCTTCAGAGAACAGTTTCTACCTTACTTTCTAGGTGGTAACCTGTGGATTTATACTTCTAACACTAGATCTCCAAAGCTGCTATTGGTGTGCTTCCCATTAAGCCATGCCAGTAGAAATAATTCATGCCTAGAAAATGCATTTACTAAGATGGTATAATAGAAACTGTAGTTACAAACTCTGAACTGAGGGTGCGTTGTTCTACAAATACACAAGGTATGATTGAAAAGAGTAGTCTCAAACTGAAATTATAATTCTAGTCAGACATATATGTATGATACATGTGTGACAAAGGCTACTCACAACTCCTGGTACTGAAAAAACTGGAAGTTTTTTCCTCTTTCTAGAGCACTCACTTTAGGTTTCTAGGGTCTGCTTATCTCCAGGGCTTGACTCTTGATTTCCTGCCAGGAGTTGTGTTGCTTGAAGCTGCTTCCTCCCTCAGGTTTCTCTGTTTGTCTGGAGTTACTATAGGTCCTCTCTCAGACCAATGAAATCTTGAACTGCTTTATGGGGTGTTTCATTTGCTGTTGCTAGATACCAAGATTGGTGTTGGAGGGACTGGGGAAAAAGGAGAAAGAGAACCAAATGATCATCTTCTTTTCCTTTTGGCTATCTTCCTCCTTAATTATTCTTATCCTTGACGGCCTTGAACTCCTTAGGCTTTAGCTACTTAAATCACCCAGCCTAATAGTATTTAATAATAAATAGTATTAAATGATAATTTAATAATAGCTAGCATTTAATAATAATTTAATAATAGTATTTAATAATATAGTTAATTTGTTTTCTTAGTTGGTCATTTTGTTCCCTTTTTGACTCAGCTATTTGAGCATCATTTAAAAAAAGTATGTGGATACGGCTTTTAAAAATATTAAAACTCTATCATGTGTTGTTATTCTGTGATTACTTTCATCAACCAAGGGTATGTATGCGTATTGCAAAAATTCCCTTTCTTACCTAAGACTGTCAATAGTGAAATACTATAGTTTAAAAAAAATTGAGATTGAGGATCATTTAAAGGACAATGGAGAAGTGCATAGTGGGTATGAACAAGCAGTGAAATATTATAAATGAGGAATTATGCAAGAGAAGCAGTATCAAGAATGCCTTCAGAGAAGTATATGGCAATATCACATGATTAACTCTGATCCCAATATCTTGGGGTTGGGTTTGTTATATTTCTTCCCCTACTCATTCCCCTACTTCTCAAGTACCCTGAAGATGATGGGGAGATCTTTCGTCTGCCATTGACTTGAGCCCCTATGATGATATTTCTCCTTCTTGTATAGGGCCATAGTGACTTACTTCCCAGTTCCATTTAACCACTTAGAGTAGCTAGATGGGGCAGTAGAGTGCTTGGAGTCAAGAAGGACTAAGTTCATATATGGCCTCAGACACTTAACTATCTATGTGACCCTGGGGAAGTCACTTAACCCCTGTCATCTTCAGTTTCATCAACTGTAAAATGGGGATAATAATAGCACCTACCATAGAGGTTTACATTCAATGATATAATATCTGTAAGGTGATTAGAATAGTACCTGGAACAAAGGCACTTAATGTGATCTGCATCATTGCAATAGTGCTCACATTGATGGAATTAAAGATCCATTGAACTACTGAAGTACATATTGAGTCCTTTCTCCAGAATGTAAGCTTCTTGAAGACAGGAGTTACTTTATTATTCCTTGCATATCCTTAGTGCCTTACAGCATCTTGGACAAAGTAAGCACTTAAATATTTGAATTGAATACTATAGAGCAAAACCATGGCAATGACAAACAAGAAATGGAACGGGGGGTGGTGGAGCTCTTTATTCTGCCTTTCTCCTCTTTGACTTAGAGAAAATAAGAATGATATGGGACCCTTATTGGAGCATCCCTAGTATTTGGAACTCTATTTCTGGAAATGTATGTTGGGAATCTTTCAAATGAATGTTTACTCAGGCACCTCTAATTTTTCCCCTTATAATAAAACTTTTTTATTGTGAATATGGTATATCTGTGACCACAAATGAGATTTTTTTTCTAAATATTCTGGAGGAACTAAGATATAGATTTTCCCCAGATATTTGGGGCAGAATTGAGAAGTAGGAAAAAAACCCAAAATTCATATCTGAGCCCTTTGTGTCATTAGATTCTTTGCCATTAGGGTTACATTTTAGGGGCATGGGACCATCCAGAATACCATTGAAACATGCCTCTCATACCAGTAGTAGTTTTGACTTCTCAGCATCACTTGAAAGTATTAAGGCTGACAGTAGAACTAAAGCCAAACTACTGGCGTGCACTCTTCTTCAACTTGGCTTCAAAAAATGGTTTCTTGTTTTTTAGAGGACCAGTCTCCACTGGAGTTAATACAAAGTGTACTCCTGGGAAAGCTGTGGTGTGATAAGAAGGTGAAAAGAAGAAGGCAAAATGAAAAAACCTATATGAGAGCAAGTACCTGGTTTGGTGCTTCCACAGTCAGTCAATAAATATAAGCACATACTATGCCAAGAATAGGAGAATACTAAGAGACTTTTCTTCTGCTTGTAGTACATGGTCAGTATCACAAAGCGTTTTGTTTTTATTTGTTTGTTCATATATTTATTTTTCTTTTCTTTTCTTTCTTTTTCTTTTCTTTTCTTTTTCTTTTTTTTTTTTGGTGAGGCAATGGGGGTTAAGTGACTTGCCCAGGGTCACACAGCTAGTAAGTGTCAAGTGTCTGAGGCTGGATTTGAACTCAGGTCCTCCTGAATCCAGGGCCGGTGCTTTATCCACTGCGCCACCTAGCTTCCCTCATGTATTTATTTTTTGCCACAATAGACTTCTTTTGGCTTTTCTTGGCAACAGTTTTTCTAAACGATAGAGCTCACTATTGGGAGTGAGGTGGCAAGAAATTCAGGGGGATATCTGCTAGAAGCTACCAAGAACTGCAGGAAACAGGAACCTATATATTTCAGACTGTAAGAGACTGGTATTATTGCTTAAATCTTTGTCAGATCTGTTAAATATTTCCTATTTACCCTATATATAGCTTGCTCTGTGTGTGTAATATACACATATTTGTATGCTGTCTCCATAAGATTGTAAATTCTTTGAGGGCAGGGACTTGTTTTTGCCTCCTTCTTTGGTATCCCTAGTGCTTAATAAAGTATCTAGGACATAGTAGGTGTTTAACTGAATGTATATTGAATTGAGAGAGTTCCTAGTGGTCAGGTTTCTGTTTTTTTTTCCAAGTGTTCTATTATGTTTTCTCTTGATTTCAATAAAAACTCCATTTCTCAATTTTGTGAACATTTGGCTTGCAAGAGAAATTGATGTCTGTATAGTGAGTGGCAGCAAGCAGGGAGCAATTTTCCCAAATTTCTTTGGAATGTAGGTGGCTTGTGAGCCAGAGAAGTAAAAAATTCTTCGAAGTATAGCCACGGATCATGAAGGTCTATGTTACATTTGTTTTTTACCAAGAGGTTTATTATGGCCCCTCCTACCATCTTTGATTTGTTTTCTTCTAGGCATGTAGTTGCAACAGCTAATCTATGTTGTGCCTTTTCTTCCTTCCTTCCTTTCATTCTTTCTTTTTCTACCAATTTTGGAAGTTATAAATGTTAGCTATAGAGATCAAACCTAATGTCAGAATAAAAGAGTATTGTCAAACACTCACAAAATGTCTAGAAAAATGTCAAAATTTAGTTGCAACCTGACAAATTTTTGAAATCTGTAGACCAAAGAAAAATATGGTGTTTTATAGCAGTCTTCAATGACTGGTAATCAGTAAGTGTTTTGTTCTTCCCTGTGCTGTGTAAATGTTTTGTAGTGTGATTTAAACATCAAAAACATTTTTATGAATGTGTTTAATGAATGTAATATAAAATGTAGTGATACTGTGGTAGAACTGATTCAATCCCACCAGTGGATTGTAGCAGATAACTAATAATAGCTAATAATGAACATTTATGTAATGTTTACTATGTGCCAGGCACTGTGCTAAGCACTTCATAGTTATCTCATTTGATACTCATGACAAACCTGGGAGGTAGGTACCATTACACCCATTTTACTGATGAGGAAATTGAGGCAAACAAAGGTTAAGTGACTTGCCATGGGGCTACAAAGCTAATAGGTTTCTGAAACAGTATTTGAATTTGAATTTGGGTCTTCCTGACACCAGACCAGGCTCTCTTTCCACTGTACCACCTAACCCCTCAAACTAAAAAAGGAACATTTGTTTCTGCAAGGTGCAAGATGAACCAGAAATATATTAAGACCAACTTTTTCTACTCCATCTGTATAGCTTGTATTTTTCCTAACAGGAGATGTGAGTTGAAGACTTAGTAGGGTTCCCTCTGGCTAGCATCTAATTCTAATTGAATGAGAGCAGGAAAATGTTCTGTTATAAGAGATAAACTGAGTAGCAAAAATGGCTGCAAGGTCATGAAATGATGAGTTGGGTATAGGAGACTTTGTGTCATTAAAATAGTATATCAATTTTAAGCACTTTGGAAAATTTTACTTTTGTTTAAAAATATGAGAAACTTAAAGAGTAATGGTGGCCATCTGCCTCTTTACCCCTCATTATACAATGGATTCACTTTTTTTTCCATATCCAAATCCCTCAGGATCAATGTCCCATCTTAAGCATGTCAACCAACTATTCTGATAAACTGATCTTGCTAATGTGCCAGTGGGAGCATCTGGGTAATATAGGTATGGTTTGCCAGTGATCGTCTGTGGATAGTGCTGTATTGTCTCACTCAAGAGAGTTAACTAAAGATAGCTATTCCAGGCAGAAAAGAAAAGAGAATGATGTCATGGCAGGCTTCTGCAGAAAATGCTTTGGGGCAAGTGTTCCTTAAAACATACTGGGTAAGCAGCCATGTACTTTCCTTAAGGCAGTCATCCTGGAAGGGTATGTCAACGACTAAGCTGAGAGTCCTTACTAAGTGTGCTTCAAATGATATGGAACATCAAGTAGCAATCAAGTCCTGAGTCTCCTGAATTTCTTGCAATGTGCCTTAATTCCTCACAACAAAGATTAATATTATGGTGGGAGTAAAAATAAAAATAAAAAATCAAGAAACTCCTGCCTAAGTGTTATCCTGGATGCACAATTTGGATATATTAAAGTAAATAGATCTAAAATTTGTGAGATTATTTCCAAAAAGGTCATAGGAAGTCCTATGGGAAGAAATTCTGACTACTGTCCCTGAAGTAAGGGTAACTCCTGTCCTCAGAGGCTTTCTTGTTAAACATTTGATAATTCTTTAAAACACACATGTGGGGGGCAGCTAGGTGGTGCAGTGGATAGAACACTGGCCTTGGAGTCAGGAGGACCTGAGTTCAAATCTGACCTCAGACACTTAACACTTACTAGCTGTGTGACCCTGGGCAAGTCACTTAACCCCAATTGCCTCACCAAAAAAAAACACAAATCCACAACCCCCCCCCCCAAACCCACACATGTGCGTGCACATACACACACACACACACACACACACACACACACATCCTACCAAATATGTCTCAGTGCAAATCCTAGGGTTATTTTGCTTTGTTTTTTTTGTTTTTTTTTGGTTTTGCCTATGAGGGGGGGGAGGGGGGGGCTAGTGTGCAGAAAGGTCAATGAAGATAACCCAGATTACCCAGTCCTAAAGTAGCAGATTAAAGAGCAACCTCAATAAAACTTTCAAACCCTTTTGGTAATCTCTAGGAAACAACCTCTGACTGATGAGAAATAGAACTCGTCCTCTTCAGAAGTTGGGCAAGATTGCCAAGTTTTGGATAACCCTGAATTGTATGTGTGGTAAACTTGCATTTGAGTGTGAGTGATTTTACCTCTTAAGATGGGGGGAATCATATGACGAGTGCGATTTTTAAGCAGCAGTACTTTTTGGAACAGTGAATAGAGCCATGTAAAAATCCATCTTCTAGTGACCATTTTGATCCTTTCTAGTACTAGGATTTTTTTGGAGGTATTAAAAGATGCTCTGTGATGTACTATTCTTCTTGAAACTGTTAAAAAGCTCTTAACAGCTCTATAAAATACTTGCCACCTCCTCCTGCTCTTTCAGAAATTTTTACTTTCCTATTTATCTCCCTCAGTAATACTGACTTCCCTCCCATTTGAAACATAATTGTTAATTATCCCTGAGGTGTCAGGGTCTAACTTCCTTACAGCTATTACAAATGGAGTCATTTTTACATTGGGTGGGGGAAAAAGAGTTGATATAATAGGAAAGTGCAATTGTCAGTCTTGATGGTAGAGCTGAAAATGTCACAACTTGTGGTGCTACATGATTCATTGTAAGCTTGATAGGAGGAAAAATTAGAAATTTTGCTTAACTCAATTTTCAACAGATACACTTGCTTTTGAATAGTAAATAGAGAGCAAAATAAAGTGGTAGTGGATGAATGCCTGTTTTGATTTTTTTTTCCCATCCCTGTACATGCTGAGCTTGTGTCTTTTTATCATTTGGCTATCTTGTCAATGTGAACAATTGTCCCAGGGCCAATAAAACCCCATTGTGACATCATAACCTAATAAAATTTACATGTGGTTCTGCGAGTTCAAAATTGCAGGAAAGTCCAAATAGATAACTTTGGGTACATAGTGGGAGCTCAAACACATTGCTGATTACTAGGTTTGGAAAAATAATTGGTAGTCAGATTTATTGTCAGCTAGAATGTGAAAGAAGCAGAAGGCATTTTTAATGGTGTTGACATTTTATACCCTTTCACCTCATTCAAGGTCCTCAGCATAGATACAGCTGTCTTTATCCATAGCCATACTTATCCATTCATCTCCCATGAATCAATGGTTCTATGGAATACGTTCTTGAGCATCAAGCTTCATAGGATATCTACTGATCCATATGCTACACACCAATACCAATTTCTTTAAAATAAGAATTACTAGTAGGTAACTTAATTCAGGAAATATTTATTATGTGCCTACTATTTGCAAGGAAGACACTGCTTGGTTCCAAAGTATGAAATTAATGTAATCAGAGTGGGAATTGATCATTTAGTACAGAAGACATTTTAGTTTCACTGCTACCCAAGTCATAATTCCTACATTGAGATAAAAGTTCATTCATTTTCCACTCAAATACATCCAGTGACAAGGCACTCATTACCTCTAAAGTAGCCCATTTCACTTTTTCAGACATTTTTAATTGTAAGGTAATTTTTCCTTCAGTTGAGCCAAAATCTATCTTGATATAATTTCCATCTGTTGTTCTTGATTTTCTTGAGTCAAGTAGAACAAAACTAGTCACTGTTCCACATAGAAGACTAAAACTTTTGAAGGTGTAAGGGCCAAATTTAGTGTGGGGAGAGTTAATTGGGTGGCTTGCTGTAATATTGGGGTTCAGAAAATAATGAGACCACCAGGTGAAGAGTTAACTGCTTTTTGTTTACTCATTTCTCTCAGACTGATAAGAAAGGAGATTTAATAGCCTCTTTTCCACAAACAAATCAGGGTTTGTTAATGAGAATAAAATTACAACACAAATGAAGTTAATAGGGCAAGGGACATTGAGAAAGGGGATAGAGGAAGGGAAAAATATGTCCCACTTCCCAGATAGTTAGAATCTAAACCTCTAGGATAAAAAGACCCCAGGCATCCCAAACCTGCCTCCAGCCCAGCTAGCCCAAAGAGCTAGCCTAGCTTCAACAACACAAACTCACCACTACCTGGAATCTCAGTCTGAAGCTCAAAATACCCCCAGCAACTCTCTCCCTCACTCCCAGGCAAGAAAAAATGAGTGCTTTCTTCCCAGGCTTCCTCCCGAAGCCTCCCTTTTAAAAAATAATATAAAATTCCCTGGACTTATTCTCTCTCTCCCATCTCCCTGATACTGCTTCAGTCAGTATGAGGGAGGGAGAGAGAGAAAGAGAAAAGAACTCTGCCATATGTATGTAAAGATTCACAGATCCTCAGAAACTATCTCATCCAGTCCCCTGATTTTATAGTTGAGGAAACTAATAGGAATCAGTGGGGATTTGAACTGTGGTCCTTTAATGTCAAAGTTTAGTCTTTTTCACTGTACAACATCAATGTCCAAATACATGAAAACAACAGAATACAGGTAGTTAGTATTTCACTTTTTGGTAATTTGATCTAAGACATGGGTCCCTGGGAATTAAACAATTCAGTAAAGACAAGTGACTTCTGCATTTAGGGCATCATGCCAGTGGCTTGGGATATAAAGCAAAAGGGAGTTAGGAAAGGGGACTGGAAATTTCTAAGTAAATAATATTAAAAACAAGAACAACAACAACTAAGAGCTTGTTTCTATAGATAACTAAGCCAAGGGCTGTGGTTTTCATATTTAGGACAAAATGTACAGGAAGGATAGAGTACTAGATTTGGAGACAGGACAGACCTGAGTTCAAATCCTAAACTTCCCCCAGGGCTTGGGGGTCTTCTCCCACTGGAAGTCTGGCCACGATGGTATACTTTTCCTATTAGTGATCCTATGGGGAGGAAGCCTGTATTGGAGGCACAGACTTGGGCCTGCTTGCCTTTTTCCTTCTTCAGCTGTGCTTCTGAGGGTATACCCCCGGTAGCTTTTAGTTCTTGGGTATTTTGTATTCTCCATTAGAATGTAAGCTCACTGAGGGCAGAGACTGTCTTTTTGCACTTAGAGTGCCTGGTACATAGTAAATGCTTAAAAAAAACATCTAGCAGCCTGAATAATTGCTGGGCAAATCATTTAACTTCTCAGCCTCATTTTTTTTACATCTACTGGGGTGATGTGAAAATCAACTGAGATCACGTATGTAAAGTTCTTTGTAAACCTTAAAGCATTGTATTAATGCTAGCTATTATTATTATTATTGATATTAATGAAATGTTCCCTGTGTTTAAGAGCTTCCATTCTCTTGAGAGGATACAACCTGTACATAGGTAAGTACTGTAAATACAAGATAATTTGAGAAGGGAGTAAATAACAGATAAGGTCAGGAAAGGCTTTCCATAGGAGGAACTGAATCTTGAAGGAAGTTGGGCAATGCATTGTGTTGAGAAGACTGTATCTCCGACACTTCCCCCTCCCCCTCCCAGTTATTTCTTTTCTCAATTTTTTTAGTCAGTGATATATTAACCTAGAGAGACTCTGCATTGGTTAAAGAAAGGGAGAGAAAAGACTGAAGAAGCCACAGACATTTAGCAGCTTAGTGTACATGTGTCATAAGCATGCTAATCTAACACAGAAGGGGGTAGGGAACAGATGTTTCTAGTTGTCCCATCTGAAGCTTAACTCTTTGTTCACTGAATCAAAAAAAAATATTTTTAAGCCCTTATCCTGTGGACCACTAGCTGAAATTATGTGTTAAGACATGAGTCCATTTGTCTATTCTCTTATGACCTTCCTTCAAGTTTTGCTTCCTACTATTCCTTCAGATCCATGATTCCCTTTCTTTTCTCTCTCTGCTTTAGCCCATAAATCTACAGCTTTCCTTACTTTACTTTTATCAAGTTTCCAGAGGGCTGAGTGCTTGGTTCTCTTGCTTGCTGCAACCTACTAAGCATTTGCTGCTAGAGATTTTTCTTTTCTTGCAGCTTATTGAAGTTAGTTAACCACAGAAGTATGAATACAAAATAGGAGTGTGGTGGGGGCCCTGTACCATGGGTGTCCAAAATCATATAATAGGAGGATGTCATTAAACTTTTGTGAGGCTCAGTTTCCTCTTTTGTTAACTGGGAATAATACTTGTACTGTCTCTACCTAATAATATTTTTATGCAACTATGCTATGAGTCAATGTTTCCACATTATTTGCCTATTTTAGTCCTTATCTTTTACTTTTTCCCCTTGCACAATATTCTGGTTTTGAAGGACTGTTTGTCTAGTCCAATGAGGTAAATTTGAATCAGATTTGGCCTTGCTAGTCCAGCTCAGAGAAATTGTTCCTCTTCTGGTATCATCACTCCTCATCAAGTTTGGTTTTCCATTACTAAACTGTCATCACAAGCAGCTAGTCAGATTCAAAGTCTTCTTTGAATAGCACAGAATGCCTTCCCCAAGGAGCAAGGATTTTCCAAACCCCCATGGTGTAGTTTTCTTTCTTAAACATTCATCTGATTCATTTGTCCCTGGATAATTTCGTTCTCTTTACCAATGTTGTTAATTTCGTAAAGCACGCATGCTAAAATACTTTTTTTAATTTTTTGTTTAATTTCTCCCTTATCCTCAGATATTCTTTTGTTTTGAGAAGGAGTGATTCTGCTTCTGCATGTACCCAGCATATGGAAAGGGGACTGGAAGTTTCTACGTAAATAAAATTAAAAAAATAACTAAGAGGTTGTTTCTATAGACAACTAAGCCAAGGACTGTGGTTTTTATATTTAGGACAAAATGTTGATTTTTTCCATTAAAAATTGCATGGGATAATTCTTAAATTATTCCAAAGTTTTTATTCAACACTTGTATTCACCACATTTAGTTCAGATGAGAGTACAAAGCTTTATTAGGATACCACTTTGAGCTTAGTGTTCTGGGAAGATTTGACAAACACACAAATAACTAGAATGTAGCACAAGATTTAGCACCAGGGGGAGTGCTACATCTTGTAATGTGGATTTTCCAAAGAACATTACCACAGGTTTCACAAGTACTTTGTGGGTTATCTCTCAAAATCATAGCTAACAAGCATCTACCAATGTCTATATTTCTAATACTCATCTAGAAGAAATACCAATTCAAAACAAGGTTATTTAATGAAATAGCATGGTAAGATCAAGTAGCAACAAGACATCTTCCCCTCTCCCATAAGCCTGGGGCACACTCTCCAACAAATACATATACCATCGATGGGAAGAGTTGATGCATAGAGAGAGGTAGAATATGTAAGGGGACTGGTGTGGCCAAGGTACATATATAGATGGGCAATTCATATCTCTAATACTGCCTGAGCTAAATATCTTCTAGTTATGTCATTTGATGCTTAGCCTTTTGTGTTGTCTTCAAAATACTTCTCTGATGGATTCTTGATCTTTTTGAATGCTGATCTATTGGCTGCATAGTTGCCATCAAATGCTCCTTTATTGGAAATAATGTTTTTGCCATCTGCTCTGAATGATGATCTTTTTGGTTTTGTTGTCAGTTTCTCTCTTTTGCTTAAGTCTTTGGCTATAGTGTTACTTCTTCCTTGTCAGAAAAATGGAGCTTTGTCATACACCTTCATTTCAAAGACCACGGGATTGTATTTACAACTCTTTTGAAAAAAGCAGTGCTTGATCCATAGAACCAACATAAGTCCTAGGTGGGAGAGGGCTAGAGGAGAAGGGGGAACATCCAACGTTCTCTCTCAAGAAGTGGCATGTATACACATTGATATATACATATAATCCTTGTCTCCAAACCCATTGTTATTGAATTCTTTCCTTATTGATAAAGATAAATGCCCTACCCTGTATAAGGGGTGGGCTATGGTTCACAAGAGGTCTAGCTCATCACTTTAGCTTATGGTGAACATGCCATTAATGTCTTGGTTTTATATTGCAGTAGCTAGAATACAACTGATTCTTATTCATGTTATAGATACTTTCTCATGAATCATTTTTTTTGCTTTTTTTGCAAGGCAATGAGGGTTAAGTGACTTGCTCAGGGTCACACAGCTAGTTAAGTGTCATGTGTCTGAAGCTGGATTTGAACTCAGGTCCTCCTGAATCCAGGGCCGGTACTTTATCCACTGTGCCACCAGCTGCCCTAGATGCTTTCTCAAAACTCCAAAAGGCTCTTGGGTTCATGGTCTCAGTTTTTTCATTCCAAAACCCCTTCTACTGTCTAATACATTAGTGGATGAGAAGAAAGGCATTGGGTTGAAGCTAAACCAATCATCTCTCTATTACACAATGAGCTATATAAATTGCTAGCAAAGTCTCAGAGGCTTTGTCCTCACCCTTACAAATAATAATTTTAGTATTTATGTAGTGTTTATGAGGATTTTATATAGTTTACCTCATTTGATCCTGTCAACAATCATGAGATGCTATTATAATCCCCATTTTACAGATGAAGAAACTGAGGCTGAATTATTAAATGACTTGTTACCTAGAAGGGATCTGAAACAGGATTTGAATTTGGATCTTCATGACTCTAGCTCTTTATCCATTATACTACCTAACTGCCTTATATAAGTATATAGGAGAGCTGAAATTAAAGCATTACATGAATTGCATTTGCCTATGTGTGTTTCCTTATGAATTGAGGAAGAGAGGATCAAAGAAAGAAAACTTCCTGGAGAAGGAATCATTGTACTTCAGTTTTAAAAGTTCAGTAAGAATTAAAGCCAAATAGAGAACTAGACCTAGAGTCAGGAAGACTCATCTGAGTTCAAATCTGGCCTCAGACACTAGCTCTGTGACCTTGGGGAAGTCAATTAACCCCATTTATTCCAGTTTCTTCATATGTCAAAGGAGATGTAGAAAGAAATAGCAAATCACTTCAGTATCTTTGTCAAGAAAATCTCGAATGGAGTCAAAAAGTCAGCTATAACTGAACAACAAATGAGTTAAAGAAGTATGGAAGAATATTCTAGGTTATAGGTAACAACATAAGCAATAGGACAGAGGTAAGTAAGTGTGGGTCAAATATAGAGACCATAGAGTCTACTTTTTCTGGGTCATAAAGTGTGTAGAAGAGAGTGATAGAAAATAAAAGCGGGGAAGTAGCTTGGCACCAGATCATGGGGCTCTTTGGTTAGCAAGCAAAAACTTTTTATTCTTTTCAAAATCGGGACAGTTTATTTAAAACAATTCCCCTGACTCTCCCCTAATATATAAATCCCAATGACCATTAAGCAAAACCATACCACAAAGGTGATTGTCTTGATTTTTAAGTGTAATTACACAGTTTTGCCACTTGTTAAAGGAAAAAAAAAGTTTTAAAAAGGTAGTATCAAGACAGATAGTTGTGGTGAAGGTGTACATTTTAAAAACTTTGTTTCCTTCTCTTTGAATTATTTCATAAAAGTCTTTCTATATTTCACTGAAATCTTACTACTTTTTGTTGTCTCCATGAACGACATTCTATTACATTTCTTTAGCACCATTTAATGAACCATCTCTCAAATACATAACTAGTTTGTTTCTAGTTATTATTATTTTTTTTACAATAATTACTGTTATGAATATTTTTGTCTTGACAGGTGCTTTCTTCTGAAAAACTTAATGGTGGAAATGTTGGGGCAAAGGGTGTGGATATTTTTTATTACTCTTACTGTGTATATATCCTTATTGCTGTCCAAAACAGTTGAGCAATTTCATATTTCTATCAACAGTGAATTAACATGCCTGCTTTCCTACAACACTGTTAACAGTAAGCTTATTCATCCTTTATCAACTTTGGAAATTTAATGGGTGAAGCTGATACCTTAGAGTTTTTTCTTAATGTCCATTTCTCTTATTTTAGTCATTTAGCAATTTTGAATCATTAATGATCATTAATAGGTTGTGGTGGTATCTATGGTCATATGAAAAAATGTTTTAAATCACTATTGATTAGAGAAATGCAAATTAAAAATACTCTGAGGTACCATCTCATACTTTTCAGATGGGCTTATATGACAGAAAAGGTGAATGTAAGGAATGTGGGAAAATTGGAACACTAATGCATTATTGATGGAGTTGTGAACTGATCTAACCATTCTGGAGAGCAATTTGGAACCATGCCTAAAGGGCAATTGAACTGTGCATACCATTTGATCTGGCAATACCACTACTAGATATTTATCACAAAGAGATCTTAAAAAAGGGAAAAGGACCTATTCAAACAAAAATATCTGTAGCAGCTCTTTTTATGGTGGCAAAGAATTGAAATTGAGGGAATTCCCATCAATTGGGGAAAGGTTAAACAAGTTCTGGTATATAAATGTAATGGAATACCATTGTGCTATGAGAAATGATGAGCATGCAGATTTCAGAAAAATCTGACAAGACTTACATGAACTGATGCTGAGTAAAGTGAGCAGAACCAGGAGAACATTATATACAGTAACAGCAATATTGTACAATGATCGACTATGACTTAGCTCTTCTCAGCAATACAATGATTCAAGACAATTAAAAAACAAACAAAACTCATGATGGAAAATTCTATCCACAGCCAGAAAAAGAACTGATGGAGTCTGAATGCAGATTGAAGCATAATATTTTCACTTTGTGTGTGTGTGTGATTTTTTTCTGTTTTTTTTTTTCTGTTTCTTCTTTCACAACATGACTCATATGGAAAAAAAGAATAGGTTGTGATAGGCTGTATAGAGCACTTGGCTTGTAGTCATGAAGTTTAAAAACCAGCTTCAGATACTCAATAACTAAGTTGACCCAGGCTAAGTCACTTAAGCTCACTTTGCCTTAGTTTCCAAAACTGTAAAATATGGATAACACCATCTACCTTGCAGGGTTATTAAGAAGGTCAAATGAGATAATATTTGTAAAACACTTAGCATAGTGTCTGGCAAATAGCAGTTGTTATATAAATGCTTATTCCTTTCCCTCTCCCTTTTCCTTTATAAAGGTTCCTATTATATTCTTTGATCACTTATCTCATGGGGAATGTCTACTAATTTAAAATTTTTTTGTCAATCCCCTAAGGATTTTGGATGTCAGAATTTTTGGTCAGGTGTTTAATGCAAAATTTTTTTCTCCTGCATTTTGTAGTTTAATCTGTTTATGTTCATCATTATAGTTCATTTTAGTATTAACATTATTGTTAATTTTAGTTTTCCTTCTGCCATATATTTTTCAGCTTTAAAAAGGAATATTTACTTCAAAGCTATAGGAGGAACAAATATACAACTTTTTCCTCCTCCCCCAAGATGTAGGGGCGTAATTCTTGCCCTGTAGCTCTTTCTTCTGGGGGGTGAAGGGCATTAGGTTCACAGTTTAACTCAGTTTCTATTTACTGTAGTTCCACCAAGTTCGAAAGTCCTACTCCCTTAGTCCTGGTTCTGTGGCTTCTCAGAGCTTCCCTCCTGGGTTGGAGGCATTCTGCCTCTAGGAAAAATCATGACTTGAGCTCCTGGCTCTTGGGACTCCCCTGACTGAGCCTAGAATTGAAAAGGACAATTGAAACAGATCCAAACCCCAAGCTCTGTTCTTGGGGCCCAAGGGCCTACGGGTCAGGAGGGGGAAGGTGGACCTTTCCCAGGTCAGTGTAGTACATGTGCCAAAGTTTTAGGTGAACAGGACATATCATTGGAGGTCTTCAGATAGAGTCTGGATGATCATTTTTATCAGATGTGTCATACTAGGAATTACTTTTTCCCACTATCTTTTCTTTCTTTGTGTCTTTTTCAAGGTCTTTCCCAAATGAAACATTCTATGATTTTTGTTATATGGTGGAAAGGACAATAGAGCAGGAAATGGCATATATTTGGTGTATAGTTGTTGCTCATTTGACTTCTTGAGGCCTTGCTTTCTTCATCTGGGAATAAAAGGGTTAAAGGAGGTTGTTTTTTTTTCCTCAAAGATCTCTTCTAGCTCTAAAATTATATGTTACAATCAATAATACAATATGGTCTTCCTTGCATTGTTTATTTCCATTGTCTTGCTTAAAGTGGCCTATGTTTACTTAAAAGATTTCTTGTATAGTAGCTGAAAATGTATCTTCCCAAGTTATTTAGTCCATTTGTTTTCTTAACCATCTTTTCCTGCTCCCTTATAGTCCTATCTTTTGTCTTCATTGAAGTCCTTGTCTCAACTGGAAAACCGTATTGATAAACCTCTTAATTATGTGAAGAGGGAAAAAATAAGTCTTTACTTAAATAATTACACACACAACTACTCTCCCTCCATAAAGACTCTTCCTGTAATTTATCTTCACACTTGCCTCTTCTACCTATGTGAGACTGCATTTGTAACTTTTCTTGTTTTGTATCTCACCCATTTGACTAAATGTACCTAGATAATTTTGTACTTCAAATTACTTCACCTGTTTTGGATATTACCTAACTGTCTTACTTTTCTTAGTCCAAATATACCACTATCTTTGCTTGGTGCACTTTCTCCTAAAATCTGATTTTTACCCCCTCCATTTTTTCTGATAACAAGTTGTTTCTTCCTCTAATACACAGCCAACTTTGCTATAGCAACAGCAAACTTATCACTTAATAATTAGCAAAGAGGGTCTTTATGAACCCTATATCTGTTTGCTGTAAGTTTGAATATTTTAATTATTGCTGATTGCTTATTTGGCTCTAGCTCAGTTTTCTGCCCCGCCTGCCGGCTGTCCCTCTCCAACTTACCTAATTTTCATTTTCAGCACACCCACTCACTCAATGCTGGGTCAGACATCATCCATCCACTCCTACCTGTCCTGCTCTGCTTGACAGCTGTTACCTCCCTGCAAAGCTCAGTAGTCGTAATTTACTTGATTTTTAACCTGCCCAGAATGAGGGACAGGAAGCAGTATAAGATCTGATATGTGTGATCAATGGTGTCAATTTTTCTGTGTCCCAGTCTAACATTGAATGGCAATACTAAATTTTTTTTTGGGGGGGGTGCACAGGCGTCTATAGTTCCTCAGAGTTTGCATAATTTAGGTTGAAATATCAAGAAGGAATGTTCTCAGAAATTTTGACTAAAAATAAAGGCATACTAATTTGAAATAGCAGGTAGGATATAGAATTAGGATGGCAAACTGTTGAGGACAACTAAAATTTCTGTTGGACCAGGCTTGACCATACTCTGAAGACTTGAGGGGAATTTTCCCGAATTGACAAAAAATTTCAGATTGCAAGGTAGATATTCCTTCCTTATTCTCTCCTCAGTTCATATAGTACTCCTCACCTAGAATTCCTGCTACTCTTCATTTTACCCATCCAAAATCTATTTATTCTTCATATCCTACCTTCGTTATGAAGCCTTTCTTGGTAACTAGTGCATATTGAGCTCCCTGTCTCTGAGGTACTATTCTTTAAATCTGTACCATGTGATCTACTACTACTACTACTACTACTACTACTACTACTACTACTACTACTACTACTACTACTACTACTACTACTACTACTACTACTACTACAATAGCTATCATTATATAGCACTTTAAGTGCTTTTTCATTATTCATTTAATCATTGCAGCAAACCTAGGAGGTAGGTGCTATTATCCCCATTTTGGTGGTGGTGGTGGTTGTTCAGTTTTTCAGTCATGCCCAACTCTTTCTGACCCCATTTGGGGTTTTCCTGGCAAGGAGACTAGAGTGGTTTGCCATTTCCTTCTCCAGTTCATTTTATAGATGACGAAACTGAGGCAAACTGGCTTAAGTGACCTGCCCAGGGTTATACAGCTACTAAATGTCTTAGGCCCAATTTGAACTCAGATTTTCCTGACTCCAGGCCTGGCACTCTGTCCATTTCACCACCTAACTGTTCTCATTATCCCCATCTACAGATGAGGAAATAGGCAGTTTGTGTCTTGCCCAGGGTCACAAAGCTAATAAGTTTCTGAGGCCAAATTTGGATTCAGATCTTCCTGACTCCCGGTCCAAAATTCTACCAATTATATACTGTTATACAACTACGGTAAAAATGTCAGCTATCTTGAACCCTCAAGAAGTGTCATTCTGGATCAACAAATGTTCTGTATAGGAACCTTTTAAAATAGTTAACTGCTTTTGGGTGAAACACTTTCTGAAATATACTATGTGTTTTTTTGTGTGCCTAAATTGTCCCATGCTATAGAGCCATTGGTCAGAGTAGTTGTACATGGGATTGAATATAAGGATGAATGATCTACCTTGAGAATTGGGGTAGTGGAAAGAGGGTCAGATCTGGAGTCAGAGGCTCTGGCTTTGAATTTCTGATTTTCTGTTACTTAGTACTTGTGTGACCTTGGGCAAGTTACTTAATCTCTCTGGGTCTGATTCCCCTGATCTGTAAAGTGACGGTTGAATTAGATGACCCCTGAGGTCCCTTACACCTCTAAATTTACAAGTCCATCATCCTTATGTCAATGTACTATTTCTTATTGAGAATGCTGTGCTTCTCCTTCAGTCTGCTGAACTGTCCTGGTTGGCAGATCATCCAATATTTCATAATATTCTTAGGGTTATAGCATGATGATGCAAGTAGGTCTTTGCCCCACAGAGAACAGAGCTATTCTCTCTTCTATTGCTTTGTTGCTGGTTCTTGTTTCCATCAGGAGAGCATTCGTAGTCTGTCACTGCCACTGCTGTCTATAGTCTTCATTAGCACTGGATGCTTGGGCTGTCATTACTGCCAGTCAGTCAATTAACTGCCTACTGTGTGCTACGTACTGTGGTAAGCACAAGAGATAAAATAATGGTAAAAGACACTCCCTGCTTTCAAAGAGTTTACAGTCTCATGAGGGAGACGACGTTCAAACAAGTATGTACAAAAGAACTATATATAGGATACATGAGAAAGAATAGAGGGGGGCAGCTAGGTGGTGCAGTGGATAGAGCACCAGCCCTGGATTCAGGAAGACCTGAATTCAAATCTGGCCTCAGACACTTTACACTTACTAGCTGTGTGACCTTGGGCAAGTCGCTTAACCCCAATTGCCTCACCCAAAAAAAAAAAAAAAGAAAAGAAAAGAAAAGAAAAGAAAAGAATAGAGGGGAGGCAGTAGCAGAGAGAGGTTAACTAACTTGATGTGTGTCAATAGGCAAGTCACATACCCCAACCCATAAGTGAGACCTACTGAAGTATCTTACAATAATAAATTGTAGAAGTATAAATTTAGATCTAGAAGGGATCTCAGAGGCCACCTATTCCAACTTCTTCATTTTACAGGTGAGGAAACTGAGGCCCAAGAAAGTTGTGACTCCTCCAAGGTTATACAGGTATTAAATATTGTGGGCAAAATTTGAAAGGAAATGTGGGTTCAAATAATTGCTTTAGAATTTTCTGTGTAGCTTTTTTTTTTTTTTTTGTGGGGCAATGATGGTTAAGTGACTTGCCCAGAGTCACACAGCTAGTAAGTGACAAGTGTCAGAGGCCGGATTTGAACTTAGGAACTCCTGAATCCAGGGCCGGTGCTTTATCCACTGCCCCACCTAGCTGTCCCCTGTGTAGCTTTTCTGTGCCTCAGTTTCCTTATTTGTGGAATGAGGTGGTTGGACTTAATGACTCATAAGATTCCTTCTAGCTCTAAATCTATGACTCTCTAGCTTTGCAAATCACTTCATTTCTAGTTATAAATATGCCCTTGCAAGAATGCCGTAATTGACAGAGGAAAAGAAATTTTCAGAAAAGCAAGAAAGGAACGCATTCCAACTGGAAAAGTTTATATTTCAAGAGAGTCTGTGTCCTATGCAGGCAGAGTGATTCAGAGAGAGACCGACCATTCATGGTTCATCACTGGCTGTTTTAATAGCCTGATGTGCCCTAGAGAGCTTCTGCCAAAGTAAGATAATTACAGAAGGGACAGACACACCAGTAGCAAACTGCCACCTGTTTTCCAAGCAGGCTATCCATTTTTCAGAAAAGGAAAAAACCCCCACAAAACCGAGAAGGCTATAAGTCCCTGCTGCTTCTGACTGCAGTCCATTCATGTTGCTATCCCAGATTTAATTGTAGCCAAAGTTTGCATATAGGACTGACCGCAGAATTCTAGGCATGTTCCCCCTTACTTTTAACCATTTAGACATTGGCGGGGAGGGAGGGAGAGGGGGAGAAAGAGGCCAACACTGCTGTTTTGGTACTTAAATCAAGACCTCTGAGCTCCCAAATCTATTCCCCAGAGAAGGCTACCAGATGCTATTCAGCCTCCAGAGGAGGCACACATCCAGAAGATGCAGTGGCAGCGAGAAGAGGTGAAAAACTGGTGGATAAAGACAGGACAGTGGAAATTCTAGTTAAGGACAAGGCCATTTGTTTGGGTATTAGCATAATAAGGGCTAATGGTCTTAGATCATTAGGAATGACAAACACCAACAACTATATTTAAATAAATGAATACACTTTTGGTGGGCCAAAAGTCACAATGTTTTAATAACTTTTTAGAAATTAATTTTTCTTGATTTCTCCCCATTTATGGGATTTGATTTTTCATATGTAATGTAAACTTATTTCCTATATATTTGCATATACTGTAATACTATATATGAGGCTGTGGTATTATAAATTAAGAACAAAAAATAAAGGAGTTATTAAATATTGAAACCCCTTTGTGACTTTTATTCTATCCTCTGTGTGTGTATATCTATCTGTATACATGTGTGTATAGATATGTATGTGTGTGAGTGTGTGTGTGTGTGTATGTATATATATATATATATATAATTTTTTCCTTTTGGACTAGACATTGTATAGAGCACTTCCAATGAGGAAAATCCCTCTACTAATGTAACAGTTCATAATATTACAGAGAGAGCTTGAAATTACTCATCTGGGTCATGTTACATTGGGAATTTGATTGTGTCACTGAAGAACAATAGGATGTCATGTTCATTAGGGAATTAACTGGATTGAATCACTTGGGAGGGGGAGTAGATAAAGTAGGAAGGCTTGAGGGGGGTGTGGTGTGTGTGGAATTTCAGGATGAGGTACACTGCTACTTTAAAATTATGTATGCACGGCCCCATCCAGGTCCCTCCCACTGTTAGGAGCAACAGATGTAAGCCAGGCTAGAGAGCAGACTGAGCTCTCGAGCTTCAGTTAGCAAAGTGTTTACTGTGCAGGGCACCTTACCTGGGAGCCCAAGTATTCCTTCCAGTATTCCTGCTGCTGCTCCGGCCTATTTGCTAAGAGTCACTGGGGTTGCCACAGGGTTGCTGGGCAACGGCAGACAGCGATCCTCCTGGAGAGCCAATTGTCAAACTGAGGGGCCAGTACCACTCCCGTTGAAATGCAATAAATAACGGTAACTTTGCTTACTTCTCAGTAACATTACTTATTCAGAATTAGAGGCCCATGTTTAGCCCACAAATAACTAGCAGTGTGAGTAAAACCTAGCCCGGGCCCCATTGCTGAATATTAAAGCATGGGACAGATGGTGATGGGTTTCTAATCAGCTTTACTAAGGGCTAAATGGAGAACCACAGGCTGGGAGATAAGGGGGTAAGGGGCAAAGTGCTTTTCAAACTTCAAGTGTTAGATATTTGTGTGGCATGTAATATCGATAGAACTCTTCTTTTCTTAAGTGGTGGTGGGATATTGGGTGCCAGAGTCCTTGTAGACAAATGGGACATCTTGTAACTGCTAGGAGTATTACCTGGGATTTGGTATTATGCCAAACAGTGTCAAGGTATCTGTGGACTTGAGAAAATTCCTTTTGTTTTTAAACAATCATCAACAAATGACGACATTCCAATATACAAAGAACAAAAAAAAATATGAAATTGTGAAACTTACATAGCTTTTTAAAAAAGCATATATTAAATATATCAGGGAAGTAGCAGTTTTCTGTCTTGTTTAAATACATTTACAAAAACACAAGCTTAAATACATTTTTAATCATCTAAACAAGTTAATTAAAAGTAACTTAATCAAGTTACTTTAGTCTTCAAATGTCTACCATCCTTATAGAGGTAGTGCTTCTGGCATAGTAGGTAATTTAGTGCAAAATTATTGTTTATACTTAGGAAACTCTTAAATTTAGAACTATAGGAACTCTTTTCAGACACTTTTTGTTTTTGGTTCACAGCAGCCATTTTGCCACCCATGTGTTCATCGTTGATCAAGATCTTGGTATCTCTTCAGTGTGAGAACATGTCCTGCGTTTTCCGAAAATGGAGCATCTCATCGCTTCTTAAAATGCCCTGCTTCCAAGTATTTGCAAGCTAGTGACATCATTTATTTAGGAACACTTTGTCATCAGAACACTTTTTTTTTTTCAAATATGAATTACCTAGCTCATTCATGGGACTGTAGGTTCTTGTTTCATGTCATTGGGACATTTATTCTTGCCTGTTTTGCTTCCATACCAGTAGCTAACTCAAAGGGGCTTTTCCCAAGGCTTCAAAATATTGGAGCTTTAAAGAATGTTTCAGTCGTGCCAACCCAAGCAACATGTGGACTACCAGTCCGGAGTGTTTTCTGTCACAGCTCTACAGCTGCTGAAAGTATTCACTACTGTACCCAGAAGTTTTGTATTCAAGAGTGCCCACACACATCTTCCACTCCTTCCTACATCGCCCTTTTCTCATCAGGCCTCAGGAGCTGCATCACCACAGACAAAAATGATTTGCACCCTGGCTCCCCTAGCAATTCTACAAGTTTTATTTTTGGTCATCTCAAAGATTGCTTTTTTTTGCCTCATTCTCCAAGGCTGACGGCATCATTTGCTTTAGCTGTGTGGCTGAAACCTGAGCAAGAGGGTGTAATGTAAGTAGTGATGCGGGTATTTGCTTTCCTGGTGCTCTGAAAAAGCAGGAGTAGGGATGATGGTTATGAATTGTAAGCTAAAAAGAAAAAAGGGCAAAACTTTGAATTTTTTTCATGGAAAAGGCACACTTTTCGGATAAAAGAATAGGTTCTGTTGTAAATTACAATTTTTTTTTAAAGCCACCATAGGAAGGTGGAAAGAAGACTTCAACATCAGAGGAACTGTATTTAAATACCATTTCTGATGCTCATTAACTGTGTGGTTTTAGGCAAGTCTCAGCCTATTTGGGCCTCAGGTTTTTTTTTAATAAAAGGAGTTTGGACTAGGTGACCTCCCCCTTGAAAATTAAGATCTGATTCCTATAACATAAAATACTAAGTTTTGTATATGAAATGAGCCCTCAAGGAAAACAAATAGAACTGGAATGACAATGAAATGAATTCAATGTACACGTTCATGGCCACCCTTCTATTTCAACTAAGGCCTTTTTCATATTACTGAAAGGCCTGCCCTGCAGCAGCACAGTCTTGCTTACTGATGAAGCACATGTTGGAAAGTTATCAGATAGAAAAAAAAAATTGGCAGCCTCAAATTCCTGATCTAGGTTTGTATAAGCAAGCCAAACCTAATAACTTTTTTCCCTATGGACAACATAGCTTTTGTCCTCTTCCCTGTCTGGTGTCTGTTTCTTCAATTAGTTAAGAAAATAGAGGTAATTGTGAGCTATTCTCAAAGGCTTTTTTACTGTCTGCCCAGCAACAATGCCTTCAATATGAAGCTGGGGAGGGACCTACTGTTTCTCTTATGACCATTTTGTGTTCTGATATGATTAAATTCTCTTTTTTTATATGGTGGATGTCACAAACCTTCTTAACCTAATCATCAGTAAATTTGTTTCCCCAATATATTTTTTATCAGATTTGAATACTTTGGAAATATTTATCCCAAATCTTTGACAGTGTCAGTATAGGTTTTTTTTTTGTTTCTTTTTGTTTTTGTTTTTTATTTTGGCGAGTAAATGAAGCTAAAAACTGTACCAGATGATCAGTTTCAAATGCTGAATGAAAGTGGGTAGTTTTAAATTCAGTCTTAAACTTGGAGTGAAAGTCCCCAATCTACTTTTACCTGCCATTTTTCTTTAAAAAATAGTTTAAAATCCCTGTAAATCACAACTTAGCTTATATAGTAAAGCCTGAGGTGTTTTGGAAGAATGTCCCTTGACAGACAGAGCTAAGATAAAATTTTCCTTTCTCTTCTCACACTGACACCCTTATGCCAATTTCACCTGCCATTGGCATAATTTCACACAGACAAGATAGAGCAGAATTCACTGAGGAGGGATCATGAGGTCTTTGGTTTTGAGTGTTTCATGCATCAAGGTCATTTCCATTCTCAAAACCATGATACCTATGGGGATGGGGGAAATTTCGGGGTGTTTGTACTAGATAAGTAAAATAAACAAAATGTGGATTATCCAATTATTGTTTATCCAGGAACAGAATAAATCCAGTTCCTAAATATTTTGCTACCTGCTTCCTCTCACATTTATTATCTACCAAGCTAGTATGTTTACAAGCAAACAAAATAGCAAGGAAGACAATCAATAACATATTAAGAAAAGCATTTTCAGTAAGCTTTGGGAAATAAGGCTGCATGTGGTAAATACATTCTTGAGTAATGGTCAAACCTCAATTCTCACTTGTGGATTTAAATTCAAGAAAATGAATGGAGGAAAATGCTTCTTGGATTGCTTAGGTGTATACCACATGGAGGCAATGGGGCTGCAGAGGAATTTTGGAGATCTTTCCCTTCCATATCTGAGTTAGAAATGGTAAATAATTGGAGAGGTAAAAACTAAATAGAAACAAATGTGAAATTTGGGATTTATATAGAACTCTTTACTTTGTTTTGACAGGCATTGAGGGTTAAGTGACTTAATCAGGGTCACACAGCTAGTAAGTGTCAAGTGTCTGAGGCTGGATTTGAACTCAGGTCCTCCTGAATCCAGGGTGGGTGCTTTATCCACTGTGCTGTCTAGCTGCCCCCTAGAACTCTGTACTTTGAATTACTCAAAGTTCTTAAAAATCTTTCTGGGTAACAATGTGTACTGAAATTTAAAACATGGCATTTTCCCCTTACAACTTTGTTGTAAAAGAATTGTATCTGTGTGTGTGTGTGTGTGTGTGTGTGTGTGTATACACACACACACACACATACTACATATCATATATTTATTTAATGTACGTAGATTTAAAAATGCAATTTTAAAAAGCCTCTTCTCTCTGTTCTCCCCTACCTCACCCAGAAACAACATAACTTCACTTTCATTTAGTAAACTCTATATGACTCAAATCTTGCTTCTCGGTTTATTGAACTGTACCTACTGCACTTTACTCCTTAATCTCTGACATCAGAAGGACTGCTCTATTGATGGTTTGTCAATTTGCCTATAATGGCTTGGTTAACATCTTAACTGCCTCTAATTTGCCAGCAGAGAGTCCCTTCTAAACTAATGCTTAACCTTCCCAGCTATAGTAAAAAATGGAAATGAGGTAAATGCCTCAAATGAAAATGATTTTTCTTGAGAGATGAGCAATATATTCCCAATATGAAATATGATCAAGGAAGAGTGGAGCAGTATGACATGATGGGGAAAGCAGATAACTTCTCAGCAATTGCTAACTCATATTTTCATACTACTGTGGAAAGAACATTAGATTAATATTTAGGAGGCCCTAGTTCTAATGCCAGCTTTGTCACTATCAAAGTATGTGAGTTTGGGTAAGTCATTTAATATATCTGTGATACGGTTTCTTCACCTATTAAATGGATAGCTTCTCTATTTTATATGAGTCATAAGGCATTGTGGTATATTAGCATACTAGACTCAGTCTTGAGACATAGGTTTGAATTCTACCTGTGTGACAGTGGGCAAGCCACTTAACCTTTTCATCTTACTTTCATCATCTCTAAAACAGGAATAATTCTTTTTTGTACCAGACAAGGTTGTTGTGGGGCTCAGATGAGTTAATGTATGTAAAGAATTTTGCAACCTTCAAAGTGGGGGTCATTATTATAAGGCGCAAATGAGATGATGATTTAAAACTAATAAATGCTAGATAAATAGAAATTTCCAAAGCCAAAATATCAATACAATAATGCCAGAAATATTTAAATTATCTGTGGAGTTGGCTTCTTCACTGATACTGTTCAACATTAAGGACCAGTCATTGGTACTCACCAGGGTATTTATATACTGCACCTCAAACTGTAGAATGTTGGATAGGGGACACCTAGTTCTCTACAGTTTTGAAAGAGTTGATGACATCCATCCCCTAATTTCTTTTGTAGGTGGCAGTACTCCTCTCATAGAGGTGTGGTACAAGTGAATGAATTTATTTAACAACTTCTTAGGATTAATGTTTAATCAGCTGTGGGACATTAGGGTATCCTGATTGGTCACAGGTCTCATAGAACCTCCTCATATTTGGCAGAGCCATCAATAATGATGCTTTTTGAGTCTAATCATTCAACCAGTTCGAAATTCATCCACTTGTACTCTTATTGAGGCAATATAACCCCATCTTGTCCACCAGACATGCGTGAGATACTTTTTCACAGCGTTGGCCAAAATCCAGGAAAAGTATATCTATAACATTTCCCTAATTTGCCAGTTTAGCAACCCTGTGAGAGAAGGAAATGAGTTTAGTTTGCTTTGACTTGTTCTTGATCAAGCCATGCTGGTTCTTTCTGATCAGTTCCTCTTTGTCTAGATGTATACAAGCTCATTCTTTAATTAAATTAATTAATTAATTAAATTTTTTTTTGTGGGGCAATGAGGGTTAAGTGACTTGCCCAGGGTCACACAGCTAGTAAGTGTCAAGTGTCTGAGGTCAGATTTTTTCCCCCTGCTTTTGTGTTTCTTTACTTTCTGCAACAGACATTTATTTTATTTTTTCCAGTTACATGTAAGGATAGTTTTCAACATTCATTTTCATAAGATTTAGAGTTTCAAATTTTTCTCTCTCCCTCCCTTTCCTCCCCCCTCCACAAAACAGCAACCAGGTTATATATGTACAATCCACAAAGTTCTTTCCATGGGGGTGCTATGGTCAAATTTGAACTCAGGTCCTCCTGAATCCAGGGCCGGTGCTTTATTCATTGTGCCACCTAGCTGCCCCCGTCATTCTTTAATTTTTAAAATTAATTTTTTTACTTCAATTAACAAGCATTCATTTTTCCTCCGTCCCACATCCACTTCTCTTCACTGTAGGGTGAGGAGTGGGGGGGCGGTAAGAAAAACAAAATCCTTATAACAAATATGAATAGTCAAGCAAAATAAGTTGCCACATTAGACATGTCCAAAAATATGTTATACTTCTGCAAATTTGGTTCCCCAAACTCTGTCAGGAGTTCTAAGAAACTGTGGCGTGTGTAGTGACCACAAGCCAGTAAAGCCATCTTGGCAGAGGGGTTAGACCAAGTTGAGGGAAACTAACCAGCCTCAAAACCATTGGTGAGTTAGGTGGATGCATTTCCCAAGCATGTGAAGATTTTCTTTGACAGAATGGACAGATGAGAACAATTTGTTCCAATGACCATGAAGGCAGTGGAAGCTGTGCCCTGGAAAGCTTAGAGCTTGCTCAGGCATTGAAGATGCCAAGATTATCTACTACATTCTAGACCATTGCCACTCATTTTGACTTTTGTCTTGCTACTGGACTTCAGTGACTCTGGAAGAGAAAGTGAGGTTGACAACTTTGTGCAACTCTGCCTCACTTAAATCTAATTCATAAGCAGTTCAAGACTTCTCCACAATGTCATTGGTCCTCTTCAAAAATGAAGAACCAACAACAACAGCAGAGTTTGTCATTAGTTGTCTGGAGTCATTAATAAGCCCTTTAACAAAATTCTCAATATTTTTTCCCTTTGGCATTTGTCAAGGTCATTGGTTCATAATTCTCAGGTTCCATTATCTTCTTTTTTTGAAAATCAGTATCTGTTGATGACCTTCAAGGTCATCTAGTTCAATCCCTTCATTTTACAGACATAGAAACACATGAAGATTATGTGACTTGCTTGTGTTCACTAAACAAACATCAAGGGTAGAAATTGAGCTGGTCCTGAGCTGTACTTATCCTATTCTCTATAATCTTTGAAGTACTACTGATAATTGCTCAGTATCCAAACCCACTAGATTTTCATTACCTGTAGAAGTTGTCCATCTGGACCAGATGATTTGAATTCATCAAGGGCAACTAGGTGTTTTCTTACTATCTCCTTATTTGTATTATTAATTTTCTGGTAGTTATTGCTGTTTTGACTTTTCTGATCCAAAGATCACTCCCTCTAGTTGAAATTCTTATGGTAGAGTTCTCATGGGGCACAGCTGCTACTTTTTTATTACTACCATTTAATTTTAATTAAATTTCCATTTTTCAATGAATAAAACAATTTAAAGTCAAATGTAAACTATGTTCGGATTATTTTGGTTTCTTTGCCATTGAATTAGCCATATGTCTGCATCTTTTCATAAATCAACAAACACTTAGGAAGTATCTACTATGTACCAGACAAATATAAATCAAGAGCTTAGTATAGCTATTTGTTGGGTGTGAGCTCCATCTTGGAATCATTTTGAACTATGATCTGTCTTTATTACTATTAGTTATCATGAACTTTGTGCTAGTCATATGTTAATAATCTCTTCTTGCTAATGAATATATTACCACCATATATTAGATCTGAGACATCAGCATTTTGTACCTAGAGCCAAACCTCCATAGACTTCTTTGGAAACCATTTTTCATCATCATGGAGGTAGGCTAAGGTATATAAAGAAATTTTTCAAGAGAGTACACACTTTGGGGGCAGCTAGGTGGCCCAGTGGATAAAGTACTGGCCCTGGATTCAAGAGGACCTGAGCTCAAATCCAACCTCACACTTGACACTTACTAGCTGTGTGACCCTGGGCAAGTCACTTAACCCTCATTGCCCTGCAAAAAAAAAAGAGAGTACATACTTTGAAAAAAGTTCCTAAATCACTTTGGCGAAGAGGCCTCTCCCTGACAAAACTTATCTTTCCTTTGAAAACTCTACCTTATTTGCCAAAATCTCATTGTTTGTCCTACAACTCTATGAATTTTGACCAAAGTAGTATTTTATTGATTTTCACCCTACAGTTTTGTGCAAAAGATCCAGCAGGGTAGTGTTGCATGTTTGAGCAACAGTTATCCTTTGGCATATGGTATTGCCCCTGACACTGTCTGTTATTGAACCATTAGCCATCAAGATAGAGGTCCTGTGGCATTCTAAACATAGTCTTTCTCAAACCATCTTAGAAAGTAGAGCTTTACTACTTTGTAACCCAGAGAAAAGGAGATGAATATCTGAATTCATAGCTCAATTTTCTTTCTTCTGACCCAGAAGATTTTAACTGGACAGTCACAGATGTTTAGGTGTCTGCAATGAAGGGGATCTGAAGAGCCTGGCTATGTGAGCAGGTCAGAAAGGGTGTTTCTCTCTCCATAGCTGTTGTGGATATAGACCAGATTCCTAGAGTGCATCTGAAAACACTTCTGTTATGGCAAAATGACTTAGGAGTATTTAAAAGTGCTCTCATTGAAAGATTAGCTATTGTCTTCAAACAACACTGCCTTAAGTTTAGAAATGCACAGAAAATCATCTCATGGCCTTTCACAGGGGTGTCAGCTAACTTTGGGTTGACAAGTTTGTGATGGGGCAGGCACCAATTGCAGCTGTCCATTTCATTGTGGGAGTTAAATAGAGTGATTCAGACTTTAGGGCTAACAGTTTAGAGCCTTCCATGGGCACTAAATTCTCTTTATATGAAAAGAAAGGAAAAGAAAGATGTGCGCTGGTGACTTAATACCCAGCCGGGATGTACTGTGTTGTGCAGCTTCGTATAAAAGAAATAGCAATGGAACTAATGAGCCAATAGCCTAAATGTTAGTTTTTGCAGAATGATTTCAGCCACTTTATTTCTTGTCATGAATCTCTAGTGAAGGATGATGAAAGTCTAAAGAACATGATATAAATTAAATATTCTCTCTTTTTTTTATCAAGGATTTTTGTTGTTGCTTGAACAAAAATAATTTCATTGTATTTTTTTATTCTCAGCTCTCTGTCACTGTGCACTTTTCTGAGTGGTGTTTGGGGTTGGTTTAACATCTCTGCATTGCACAGTGCCTTTGTGCATCTGGCTGGATGCTGACCTTTTCCTTCTTTTCTGGTTGCTTTCTAAGGTGTGTTATTGAAAAGGCCGTGGACGGGCAGATTGTGTTCAAACTTACAATCTCTGAGAAAGAGACCATGTTTTATTATCGCACAGTAAATGGTTTGCAGCCTCCAATAAAAGTAATGACACTGGGGAGAATTCTTGTGAAGAAATGGATTCATCTTAGTGTGCAGGTGAGTAAAATAAAAAGTATTTAACATTTGGTTAAACACAAAGATCTATCTTCCTTTTTTCTTCCTTTTAAATGGCATCTGTTCACAAATCCCTTAATAGTATTCCCTTTCTTTTCTGATTTTTTGTTGAATTTATGTGATAACTGAGGTGAAGGCATCAGGAAATATTTAAATAATTAATGGATCCTTGACCAGTTTTTCTTCCTTGAAAGTTAGCTATAAGACTATTTGCAGGAAAAAAAAAAAAAGTAAAATGCTTTGGGGGGGGTGTATTATCTGCTTGGAGAACATTTTGTTATTTTTCTTTGGGCTTATTTGCATCCTACTTCAAAATAAAGTATAAATAGCTTTTTGGGTCTTCAGTACTGATCTTATCACTTACAGTTGTATTTAAGCACTGTACTTGTTTTTTTTAAAACTAGTTATCTTTTCTCAGAAAACATCCTGAAAGTATGAATAAAATTTGTTGGATGAAAATGCTGACCTTAGAACCAATGAACTCAGATGTACTGTTATCTTATTATTGTAGTTTTCAGCTGTATTTTCAGCTGGCTTAGGAAGCTGCTGAAGTCTGAGATGGCTGGGAGAAGACATATAAGAAACTTGCTATTTACAGGCCTGAGACTAAAAACGGAGTTTTTGCTTTTTGTTCCTTTAGGGGATTGCTAAATGGTCCTGTACTGCCAGAGGCAGCTCTTTCCTTTCATGACAGAGTAGCCATACCTGTATAATACATCTCCTAGAATCCATTCTACTTAAAGTGGCCAAGGATGAGTGGTCTATATGAATGAGTCCTAAATGATGAATACGTTTGTTGTCTAGTACCTGCAGTGAAAATTGGCTTTTGTTTTTGACTTTTGACTGATGAGGTCTGTTTATTCAGTGAGATACTTGTTTCATATTTTTAAAGATCATTTTTGGGTTTTTAACATTACTCAGAATGAAGTTATTTGAGGGCCTTGGAAGGATATTGCTTTATGAAGTAATCTCTCAGTGGAATAGTGTTCTATGAGTCTGACTTATGACCCCTCTTACACACCTGATCTGCTTAATGTTAGGTGCCAAAGGTAGGTCAAGAGTTCTTGATCTACTCTCTCCTCTGACAAGGTTGTTCAGCCTCATCTGTTCAACTAGTACATCCATATAAATGACTCCTAAATTTGTATGTTAGCCTGGACCTCTCCTGGACTCCAGACTTACACATACAACTGGTTCTATTGGACATCTTGGGCAAATGTCCCACCAGCACCCTAAACTCAACATAGTCAAAGCTGATTACTGTTTTTCTTCTAATGTACTCTTCCATTTGTCCTAATTTTTGTTGCTTCCCAATTCACTCAGTATCTACCTCCGAGGCCACTTGTCTTTCTTTCTGCTTGTTTTTGTATTTTTGGCACTTAGCATAGTGCCCAGCAGATAGGTGCTTAATAAATGCTTATTGACTGATTAGAGGCAATGAACATTGGGTTGAATTTGGTGTCAGCATTGCCATATGCTACCTGTGTGACATTGGGTAAATCCCATCTTTGGGTCTTAGTTTTAGTTTCCTCATCTATAAAATAAGGGAGGATGGCCCATGTAAACTCCAAGATTGCCTCTTGCTCTAACTCTGTTACTCTATAAGTAAATATATGTCCACTATCACCATCATGATTGTTTTTATGCCATTTTCAGAATCTGATCTGGTTTGTATGATGTGACATGACACATGACCACATGAGTTCCTTTATACTGTCTTGTTTTACTCTTTATATCTGCAGCACCCAGAACAGTGCTTTTTATACAGTAAGTGTATAATAAATGCTTTTTCATCATTTATCTATCATATCTCTCTGCTCAAAAATCCTTCAATGGCTCCTCCTGAATAAAATTGAAATTCTTTTATCTGTGACTGAAGGTGGCCTACATTTTGAATATGACACAAATAATCACTTTTGATCAAACATTCAGCCATTAACCTATCTTTAAAGCCCAATTCTATTTTATTCCCTTCCCTAGACTCTCTGCTGCAGGCAGATTAGGCTACTCTTTACCCCTGATTTCTATTATCACTGTGCCTAGAATGTTTCATTTCCACTTTTTTTTTAATCTGTTGAATTCTCAGCAATCCTTTAAAGCTCAAAATGGATATTTTCTTTTCCACAAAGCTTTCTCTACCCCCTGCCCTACTACCATAATAATCTTTCCTTCCAGAGATCAAAACATTGCACCTGTCTGTTTGAGTTTCCATGTATTAGTGTGTATTTAGGTTATCTGTGTTTGTGTTATTTCCCCAGAGTAAGTTATAAGATGTACAAGTTCAAGGATCATATCTGATCTAAACTTTGTATGATCCCCAGCTCCTAGCACATTGTTTGGCATACAGTAGGTACTTAATAAATGTTGATAGAATAAATTAATGATTACATATAAAAAGCTGGTTTCCCTTATATTTACAGGGCTCAGAAGATAATGAAGACATGGCCAAAGTTCTACTTTATGGCATTAAAAAAAATAAGCAAACCAACCAACCACCACCACCACCACCCTGTGTCATACATTAATTCACCACGTAGTAGCTGCATTTGTGTCCTCTTTTTTCAACTGTCCAGTGCAATAGAGTTAGGGTGCAATAATGAAAAATGCTAAAATAGAAACTGTCTGTGAACTAACATGTCAGATTTTTCGCATATCTCGTGCTGGCAACTAAAAAAAGACCCAACAACAACAAACTTTGGACTTCTTTATTTTGCCTGATCATATCTGGGTAACTTGGCCATGTTTTGGCAGACAGTAGTACATTAAAAGCTTTAGAAAGAAAGTTCAAAATCTAAATGCAAAGAGGTAACCAAGACTGAATTACTCTCCTGGGAGCAAAATGCTCTTAGAGTGCCTATTGAAATCAGCATTATCATTTCAATACATGTCAAATATGAGTCATTTCCTAGTTTAGGCAAAATTTCTTTATAAATCTTTAAATCTTCCACTTCTTTCAAGAAAAGGTTAAAGTACTTATGATTTAATGAGACCGCTTTACATCATAACTGTTTGACTATCAAGAGAAAACTTGTCCTTTCCAATTTGTGAAGTCCTTTTATTTTTTGCTTGAGTTTTTTTTAATGCTTTGCATTCAATATTAAAAGTACAGAATCAAGCAGTCATAAAAAACTTAGAAAACCATTAGATTCATTCAATCTATGAGAATTTGGAGAACATTTACACGTTTGCATAATTTTTTTCAAAAAAGCAAATTCCATATATGAGTATCTTCATTTACATTAAAGACAAATTAGGGAGTAGCAATTTGATTTGCAAAAGGAAATGAATTCCTTTAACCGGTGAGTTACCTTAGCACATTTAAAATATGACTACATTTTTAATAGCTCAAATTATTGACAACTTTTAAGGAATAGATCTATCGTGTTTCTTTAAAAATTGTGAGAATCAGTACAACAAAACATACTGCAGTGGAAATTGGGACACATATGTTTTTGTTCAGGCTCTGGCACTTGATGATTTTGTGGCCCTAGGTAATTTACTTAACCTCTCTAGCCTTCAGTTTCTTCATCTATAAAGTAAGGGGGCAGAATTGGATGACCTCAATGTTCTTTTCCAAATCACATGAAATTCTAATTCTACTGTTTAAGATAAGGCACTCTTGAAGAGCACTGTACCAGTCTTACTAAAAAAAAAAAATTTAGTTTTTCCTTTTTAAAAAACTTTTAAATTGGTAGTGGCATGGTAAGAGGGAGAGAAAATAAGTGCTTATAAATTTTTTTTTAAAAAGTAAGGTTAAGAGGGGGCAGCTAGGTGGTGCAGTGGATAAAGCACTGGCCCTGGATTCAGGAGGACTTGAGTTCAAATCCAGCCTCAGACACTTGACACTTACTAGCTGTGTGACCTTGGGCAAGTCACTTAACCCCCATTGTCCCACAAAAAAAAAGACAAAAAAAAGTCAGGTTAAGAAAGAATCTTGTATTTTGATATGCAAAGAATATTATGAATTCAGATTAATGGGAGGAACCCTTCTTGAATTTATTAGAAGTCCAAAATTAAAAAAAAAACACCCTGTAATCAAACATATTTCCATTTAATTTTTTAAAAGATCAAGTCTCTCTTTCTCTACCAGGTTAGAAGTATAGTAGTCACCTAGGGTCTGATTCTAGTAGTGATCAGCATGGAAGCTTTACTCTCTTCCCCCTCCTTTGCACACTCCTCCCTACCTTCCCCCAATCTGGGCTGGTTTGCTTCTCCTTAGGAAACATGGTGGGCCTCTGCTCCAGGAGGCTAAACATGTTGATGTCCATCTTAGAGTGGACAACCTAATCAGGTTTAGTCCTATTTCAGCTCAGAACTCCCAAACTCAAATAATCTACCAGCTTTCACCCCGCCCCCACCCCACGAAGGGAATGATATGTGTTCTGGACAATCATTGCTTGGCTAGACTGTATAAAAAAATACATAAATCCTTTTCTTAGGTGTCATATTCTGTAAATATTGCCAATCCTGAATCAGCTCAGGGGTATTTGGATTGGCATTGGAAAAGGAACCAGGATACCTGAGTTTAGATCCCAGTGCTGCTGTTAATTAGCTATGTGATATTAGCAAGTCACTTTATCCTTTCAGGCTTGTGTAAAGTAATGAGTTTCCTTCTTTGTAGAATAATGAGGTTGGAGTAGAGGATCTCTAAGGCCCTTTCCATCTCTGTTATTCCATGATTCTACTAATTTATTGGTTAGAAACAGGCTGCTTCCATTGTTTCTCCCACCTCAGTCACTCAGTGGGAATTAGAAACTGGGGAAATCCAAATTATTGCTAATTCTAACACAGTGTATGTAGTCTGAATTTATAGTTTCTTTTTGTTTTTGTTTTTTTAGATAAGTCGATGTAAGAAAGCTAACGATGCTCAACTTTCTCTTTCAGGGTAGCTAGAAGTGACCACAAAACTAGTTGAGTTTTAAAAGGCACTGTAATGTGGTAAACAGATCGTGGGTTAGTAGGTCTGTTCTTTGGACTTAATGTTATAAAATTTGTTAGATTTTGGGGGGGCTTCAATTTCCCTTCAATAAGTGAAAAACAATACTCCTTATTTAAAGGGAGAGACATGAGCATTGAAGTATTGGATGAATTATGGATGTTGGAGATACCTAAGAAAGACCAGGAATAAAATGTGGAAGTTTGCTTTGATAAACAAAAGATACTGATGTCTAATATTGTAACACTGAAAGATCTAACAGTTTCTATACCAGAACTAGCATTTTGAAGGTTCAACCTGTTGGAACATGATTAGTTTTAAAATTAATATTCATTTGGGGACTTGAAGCTGACATGATTGCCAATTTAAATTTCACTTTGGGGTTTAATATATTGGCTATTTCAAATTATATCAAGCTGAAATTTGTTATGCCAATTTTTTTGTACTAAAACTGGTAAAAATCAATTCAGACTTTTTTATTATCAAATGGGGAAAACTAATAATGGTAACAGACTTTTTTAAAAAAAAGCTTAACCTTCAAAATGAATCAGTACATTCTGTAATCACTATAGGATAGATTCTTATGGTATTCTTTAGGAAAAAAATGGTTTGAAATAGAGAAAGGGACTTGAGTTAGGTAATTGGCAGTGTGGTTAGGGGTAAAAACAACTGCTTAGGTGATTGGTATTTAGTTACATGCCATTTTTAATGTAGTATAGGCCAAGATTTCTCTATTAAAATACCTTTTTTCCCTTAAGCAATTCCACACATTATATAGGACAAACATCATTAAGGAATCATCAGCCTAGCCAGCCTTCTAGCAACTGTTCTGAAATGCAATAAAACAATTACTATAATTTGAACCTGATGAAATACTGCAACAGTGGTGCCAACCAATGACTTTGTGACAGGGGAATGCTAACGTACTCCATGTAATTTTGAGAGATCCTTGATTGATGGAAAACATGAGAGCAGCAAAAGGTTCTAATGCTTCCCTGTGTGGAAAAAGAATATTTGCTCAAATTTGATAAAATGAAAGTCAAAAACACATGGGCAAATACAGTTTTAGGAATCAATAGATGAAGAACAGGAGTTTCCTATTCACCAACTGTTTGTTTATAAAAAATGTTCTTTTGATTTATGCATTTAATCTGAAAGAGGGAAACTATTGATAGTTCTAGTGAAAAAGAAAATGTAATCCAACCAGCATTTGTTAGAATAGATAAACCTTGACTCTAAATTAATCTCTGGAGCGTATGCCCATGTGCACACTTCATATAAGTATTTCCAGGTACCTATTGATTGTTGAGAAATAAAATGGTTCATATGGCCTTATGAGAGCTTCTTCATTCAGTGCAACAAGCCCTGAGATGCTTAAGGGAGCTGAGAAAATGAATCTTAAGCTTGGCTCTTGCCCTATCGCCTCTGACCCAACATAATGTTGTGGTATCTGTGGAAATCTGCCCATTTCTGGAGATTTGACTATCTGTGAGTTGAGTGAGATGAGTCAGCCAAGTTTGGATGATTCTCTAGGTTTATTCAAGACCAAATGAAGTGCCAATCCCAAGAAACCCTTATTAAGCACTTATTACATGCCACACACTCTGTTACATACCAGCTGAGGATACAAAAGAAACAGACTTGATTCTGTCCTCAAGGTGCTCACTTTCTAATGGGGGGGACAATATGCAAAACCTCAGATACTTAGAAGATACATATAGAATAGATGGAAGGCAATCTCAGTGGGAAAGCATGGGGAAGGGGGATAGAGGAGATGAGGAAAGGCTGCCTGCAGAAGGTGAGATTGGAACAAAGTCAGTTGGTATAGGGGAAAAGGCAGATCAGCTTAATTATTAGTATCCCCCCTCCCTTCCAAACTACTTTGCATTTAATTACTTAGCATACATATATTTTATCAATTTTATGTATTTTTGTGTCTCCCCCATTAGAATGCAAGTTGCTTGTGAGTAGGAAGCATTTCATTCTTCATATTTGTATGTTCAGTGCCTGGCAATGAATGAGCCTATTGACTCTGACAATGTATGCAGCATATCTATAGTCCATTGACCACTATCATACCCCTTCCCCCACTGTAAAGAGAGGGATGAAGTCTCACTCCTCATTATAGATATGTGGCCTGACTATAAAATCTTAGAGCCCTAAGGGATCTTAGTGATTATCTAGTTTAATATTATACAGATGAGACAGAGGTCCAGACAGGTTGTGATTTGCCCAAAGAGAAACAATCAATTAGTGGTAGAAACAGGATTCCTGACTTGGTCCAGTGATCTTTCCATTTCACCATCTCTTTAGCATTTAGTATGCCATAAATCTCAACAAAGTCCATGCACAATAAAAACTCAAATATTTCCCATTCTTGATGTCAGAAGGCCATGCTTTATTAAAATAAACATCTAAGCACAATAGTAGTATTTGTTATGAACCTGTATGAACAGAGCTATATTGTGGTGGGGTTATAAATAGAAACAACAAAAAAAACAGTTCCTGCTCTAGGGAGCTCCCATTCTAATGGAGACAGTAGTTTATATAATAGATTTCAGTTGCTAAATTCAGATATTAAGGCCTCATGGTCCTGAGATTACAGCAGTAAGGTAAAGAATGGCACATCTTCTTTAATTTCATTGCTACTGAGGAAGCCATATCAACTTCTGAGGTTGAACCTTTTGATGATGCCAAGGACTTAAGGGTGAGCATTTTATTTTCTCATCTTCTGTAGCTGTGCCTACTGAGGACATGATTGTTGCCATGCTTATAGAATCACTTTCCAGGTTGCCTGGTGATAAGACTTGATTCCCTAGATAATTGTGGCTTCAGAGGTTGGGCTGGAAAGAGGGCCAGTTTCCCAGACATGAAACCTTTTGTTTTGTTTTTTTTTTCCAGAGAAATTTGCTGCAAAAATGTTTCCTACTTAACTTTCCTTACCATGTGTATCACTTTTTCCTCTCTCTTTTCTTTACTCTTTTAAAAATGAATAGAGGGCAGCTAGGTGGCACAGTGGATAAAGCACTAGCCCTGGATTCAGGACTACCTGAGTTCAAATCTGACCTCAGACACTTGACACTTACTAGCTGTGTGACCTTGGGCAAGTCACTTATCCCTCATTGCCCAGCAAAAAATAAACAAAACAAAACAAAACCAAGCCCAAAAAACAACAACAGCAAAAAAGAATAGAACTGGGGCAGCTAGGTGGCACAGTGGATAAAGCACCAGCCCTGGATTCAAGAGGACCTGGGTTCAGATCCAACCTCAGACACTTGACACTTTTTAGCTGTGTGTCCCTGGGCAAGTAACTTAACCCTCATTGCCCTGAAAAATAAACAAACAAACATAAATAAATAAATAAATAAATAAATAAAATGATAGAACAGAACAAAATTAACTCCCTTTTTATCCCTTGAAGACATTAGGATTCAGAAATGATAATCATCTCTTCTCCTCCATTAGAACATAAGCACTTCATCATTGTTTAACCTTTTAGGATTATTCAAATGTATTTACTAAATTTCTTTTGCCCTTTGTGTTTGCATTTCAGAATTTATACTGGGCTATGGTAGTCTCATCAGGAATGCTTAAAAATGCACTATAAAGTTAAAAAAAATCTCCTTCTGTTCCCCTTAGCGTTATACTGTTTTATTGGCTAATTAAAAAAAATCTATCTTTTGCCCTCTAAAATATCATATTCAAAGATATTATCTCTTTTTTTGTAGCTGTAACTGCCACCTCTTATGTGATTGCAATTGTGCTTTCATGGAATCTGAACTTTGTTCTTATAGCTTGTAGCATTTTTTCTTTGATTTGGAAGCTCTGGATGTTGGTTACAATACTGCTGGGTATCTTCAGTTGAGGTTCCTTTCAGGAGGTGACCAGAGGATTCTTTCTGTTTCCATTATGCTGTCTTATTTTAATAGACCTACACAGTTTAGTGATTTATTGAGATATAGTGTCTAGGTTTTTTGTTTGATCATGGATCTCTCTTGACATATTTTCCTGTATAATTGATCCTGATATTAGATATCTTATATATTCTTTAATTTTTCAATCTCTTAATTTGTTCTATTATTTGCTTTTGTTCTAATTTTTCTTGTTTCATGTCGTCCTTGAGTTCTGATGGTTCCATTCTAATTTTTTTTCAAGAAATCAACTATTTAAATAAGAATTCAAACCTTTTGCTCTGAGTTTATTTTTTTTCAGTTTACAACCTGCCAAACTTTCATTTCATAAATAAAATTTTAAAACTCTCTTCCTTTATTTCATTAGCTATTTTTTATATCTTTATATCCAATTCATTTTTATCTCAGATTCTGATTGTAGTTTTTGGGTTACTTTCTTCTTCTTAGTTTATTTCTTGGATTTCTCTTCATTCATGGTATTTCTATATTGTATTTGATTTTCTATTCATTCATCCTTTTTTGGCTTTAGATTTTGGTTTAGGGTTTTATGTTTGGGCAAGTTCTTGCCAGTCATCTTAGATGGATTATGTGAATCTTGTTTGTTTCTGTCACCTCTGTAGTCTGGACACTGCTGCTGCTGGTGATCCATATGGATAGCATATAAAAGTCTACTACCCTCCACCTAGGTCACTGGCTTTTGCCAGTGGTTGCCCACTGCAGATCCTGGACTTGAATATTCCTGTGGCTCTGATAAATCCTTGTGGGATGCTGGAGATCACACTGATTTCAGGTCATCTATCTAGCTCCCCTGTCACTGACATCTAGGAGCTGAATTGTCCTTTTCCTTTGATATGGCTTCCAGTGCTCCAGTTAGCTCACTTGTGGTTTCTGTGTCCCTATACATTAATTTGTTGGGATTGGTTCTGTCACTGCTCCTGTTCTCATAGACCAGTATCAGAATCTGGGTTAAGGTCTCTGATTACTGACTTGGAAACCTTCTCAAAGAATGGGCCAGCTGGCTTCGGCTCTATTTGCTGGGGTTCAGGCTTGCTTCCCTGATGCAGCTTCTCATCCAGCCCCCACTGGCTTCTGGCTAGTTTCTCTCAGTTCTCTATGATTTCCCTAATCGGACTTTCTACCAGCCTCCACTGGCTTCTTGCCATCTTTTTGAGCTATGGACTGGAAGGAGGAGCTTATTTCTGATTCTTGTTGGTGTTCTTTATCATGGCTCTTTTGGAAGATCCTTTTTGGCTGTTTTCTGGGGTTATGTGGTAGACCTGGCTCTTTTGCCTTTCAAATCTCTATCTTCATCATAAATCCTCTACTGTAATTTCCAAACAAGCTCTTAATATGACATTCAGTTTTCCAAATGAAATAACTAGGAAATAGCTTAAACAAGAAAAAACAAAACCCTTTAAGCAACAGACCTGAAGTTAACCTCTCTTTTTTCTGTGTCATGCATTTTGGTATCTAACTCAGCTCATACTTTATAAAACACCTATCTTCTTCCCTAATGCTCCTAAAATTATCTGCAGATTTAAAGGAATTATTCTAAATTTTAACTTCAAATAATATAAATTGTGCCCATGGGATGTATGCTTAGTATAGAGTGCTGGAATAGCAATTGCATAAGACAGAAGACAGATTCTTTGCACACTAGCAGACATTGCAATGTGCCTAGTCCATGGTTAAACATACCCAAGATAATTTGGATAGACGTGTGAGAACTGTATTTTAGCATTCATTCCATCTTTGGGACAAAGTGAAAAAGAGAATTGAGGCGGGGACAGCTAGGTGACACAGTAGATAAAGCACCGGCCCTGGATTCAGGAGGACCTGAGTTCAAATCCAGCCTCAGACACTTGACATTTACTAGCTGTGTGACCCTGGGCAAGTCACTTAACTCTTATTGCCTGGCCAAAAAAAAAAAATGGAGGCAATCATTTGGATAATTCAAGACACAATAAAAAGAAGTTCACTTGAAATATAAAGATATGAGAAATTTTTTAACCTTTCCCTCTTGAATTACTTGGAACATTGTCCAATTTTTCTGTATGAACATTTGGGAAGTCCCATGTAAGAGATCATATAGTTAATTAAGACCCAAAATACATCTTCATGTCACTTTTCTAGGTATTTTTGAATATTTTCCTTGAAAATTGAGATCAAAGTAATTTTTGGTAGTGTACAAGCAGGACTGTCACTGTCCTGCCCTGGAGGGAAAATAAAAGGAAGCAAAGAAGTGGAAGGGGCCAGGAATAGCAAAGGCAACTAACTGATAGGGGCTGGAGAGAGGAATCCATATTGCAGCCTGGTTAAAAAAATGAAGAGATGGCTGGCTCAGACACCCTTCTTAAATGTAAGCTCTGGAAGAAGCCATTCAATTGAAGGGAAAGGCTACTATTCTTCTGAAGTGTGAATTACAAGGTCTAAGTTATCTTCCAAGGTGAAGTTTTAAGAAACAACACCTTAGAAAGGCTTCTTTCTTGACCTAAATATTTAAATAATACTGTCTTTGAGGTTTTGTGAAGTTCTACTTGAGCCCTGAAATCTTTCCAGAGCTAAAGAAAAAAAAAAAAAGAAAAGCATTTTTATTTGTGTACTAAAGATTTCTATGTGGATATGCCACTAGCATCTCGAGTTTGATATTTCCCAAACAACTTATCTGTAAATGCCTACATGACTGCTGGCAGCACCACCATCACACACTTATAAAGCACCCACTGTAATCAGAGTGTCATGCTATTAAGGAGATACAGAGTTCGATAACAGTTCCTTTATCATGAAGAGAGCTAAAGCCCGATAGGAGAAAAAGAACCAATATAGACTATTCTAACATATAACATTATAATAATTAGCATTAGTTACAAAACAAAGTACTTTGTGAGATATGAGGATAAATGTCATTAGCAGTGGGGTACAATGGAAAGTTCAGAGTGACAGGGCTTGGGTTGGAATACTACTCTGTTACTTCCAACTTGAGTCATTTTGGGCAAGTCATATAACCTTTTCTGCTAAGGTGGCTCCTTCTAGGTCTCCCATGAAAGCATCTTGGAAGAGATAACATTTAAATTGGAATTTGTAAGATAGGTAAAAAGGAGCATTCCAGGCACAGGGAACAGTATCAGCATGGGAGGGGCTCAAAGGTTGTGTGTGTGTGGAGAAGGATACTATGATATAAACTGGAAAGGAAAATGGTGCCAAATTATGTAAAACCCTTAATTCCATTCAAATGAATTTAAATTTTTCTTTGTAGGCAATAGGGAGAAATGGAAGGTTTTTGAGTAGAGGAGTAGCAAGACAATATAAAAGAGGTTATAATGTCAGAAAAATGGAAGGTAGTTAAGGGGTGGGGGAGGGCAGAGGTAGCAAGACTGTTTATGAAATGCTTAGAACAGTGACTGCCTGGTCCATAGTAAGCATTTAATGTTAGTTGACCAACTATGCTCTGATTCTGAGACCAGCAATAGTCTAGGTATGTGATTCAGAAGGAGGAGGAGCAGGAACAAAGAAGAATGAATAGTTACAAAAGATAATATGGAACTGGAATGAACACATCTTTTTTTTTAATGTAATAAACAGTTTTTTTGGGGGGGGGCAAGGCAATGAGGATTAAGTGACTTGCCCAGGGTCACACAGCTAGTAAGTGTCAAGTGTCTGATGTCGGATTTGAACTCAGATCCTCCTGAATCCAGGGCTGGTGCTTTATCCACTGTGCCACCTAGTTGCCTTCTTAATAAAAATTTTTATTTACAGTTTTGAGTTCCAATTTTTATCTCTCCTTCCCTCCCTCCCTTACCCCCTCCGTGAGGCAGTAAGCACTCAGATATGGGTTATACATGTACAATTATGTAAAACATTACCATTAGTAATTTTGTACAAGAAAACTTGAATAAAAGAAAAAAATGAAAGTGAAAAATAGCATTCTTCAGTCTGTGTTCCATCAATATCAGTTTTTTCTTTGGAGGTGGATAGTATGTTTCATCAGTAGTCCTTTGGGCTTGTCTTGGATCATTGTATTGTTGAGAATAGTTGTCACTTAAAGTCCTTCAAACAGTATTGCTGTCTCTGTGCACAATGTTCTCTTGGTTCTGCTTATTTCACTATATATCAGTTCATACAAGTCTTTCCAGGCCTTTCTGAAATCATCCTTATATTTCTTATAGCTCAATAATATTCTATTGCCTTCATATACCGCAGCTTGTTTAGCCATTCCCCAATTGATGGGCATTCCTTTGATTTCCAATTCTTAGCCACCACAAAAAGAGCTGCTATTAATATTTCTGTACAAATAGGTCTTTTTCTCTTTTTTAGGATATCTTTGGTATATAAACTTAGCAGTGGCATTGCTGGATCAAAGGATATGCGCATTTCTATAGTCCTTTGGGCATAGTTACACATCTTGCTAAATAACAGTCTAGGATAAGAGAATGGGAAGCATTGAAGAAAACTCCAAACTTGGAAATCTAAGTAGCAGTATGTTAAGGGAGAATGGTAGCTTTGGTTATAGTGAGTTGAAGGTTTTGGTGGAGATCTCTTGAATCTTGTTAAAGATGCAAACCTGGAGCTCAGAAGAGGTATCAGGGCTGGAAATATAAATTCAGAAATCATTTGCATAATATTTAGTAGCTGTAACTAGCAATTTTGGCAACTGGTACAAAGTTTCCCTGGGAAACAGAACTGAACATGGCATAAAATCAATTTTTTTAATTGATGATGTCAAAAAATATAATATGTAATTGGTCCAAATTTAGTTGAATGGGAGGGGAATCCAGAGATACTGTCATCATTGGGGGAGAGATCCTGGAATATTGGGTCCTGGGGGAAGGAATAGGGACTCCAGGAACCTGGGACACTACCAGGCCATTCTGGGGAGGCTTTTACCAGTGGGGAACCTGTCTTTTTGATTTCTTCCCTAACCCTGACCCTTACCATCTAGAGTCAGTCATGACTTGCATAGGCCTCCGTCTGCACATCTCTAATACTCTTAACTACCACTGTAGACTAGGGGATCCCAACCCAAGGGGTGGGGTTTGGCCTCAGACCCAGATTCATCTCAGGGAGGGAGGTTGGCCTGAAAAAAATATTAAGATTTATTTGACTCTTTCCCCCTTCTAAAACAAATTTTAGGTATGGCTCATGTTTAGGGCCTCTCCCCCATGAAGGTAACACTCTTTTCTAGAAAAGATAACACTTGGGGTGCTGTTAGGGAAGAAGCACCATCTGATTTCTTCATATTTTAATTAATTATCCTTAACTAGGGGCTAAGCTCAGTTATTTCTATGCTCCTGAAGGAGTGAAAGTGCTATCAAAAATGTGAATATAATAAACTTTAAAACTCTGCAGTCTTTTAAAGGTATTATTTTTCAATTTCCATAGGATCATAGATTTAGAGCTAGAAGAGTCATCAAGCATAACACCCTTATTTTACAGATGAGGAAACTGAGGAAGACAGAGGTTAAAGGCCTTTTCTAGGGCCAGACAGCTAGTAAAAATCTTTGAGGGAGGATTTGAATTCCCATCTCCAAGACTCAGACTCCATGTGTGGTGCTCTATCCATGACAATATCTAACTGCCTCCCAATTTTGGTACCTTTTAGCAAAGGTCCATTTTTTTCTTACCCTAAGTACAATTCTGTTTGGGAATAAATATTCTTTTGAAGGGGAAATAATTTATGTAGCAAAAGAGGAAAAAGAACAGACTCTTGGAGAGAGTGAAGGATAGGAGGGCAAGAAGACAGGAAATTAGTGAAGTATAAAGAGAAACAAGAGATTGTGAACCCAGGGGGAAAGAAAACATAAAATGGGAGAGAGTAGTTAACAGTATTGAAAATGAAGAGAGATAAAGGAGGATGAAAAATAGGTTCGAGTTGATAGGTTGTAGCTGATGATTAGGGAGTTACCGGTGACCTTTGAGCAGTAAAATAAAGGGGGTTAAACTAGATTTAAGGGGGTTATAGGTAATGAGGAAGTAAAAACATTGGGTAGAGGTCATTTTTTTTCCTGAAATGTAGGTGTGATGAGAATGAAGACGGGACAGTAGATACAAGGAAGCACAAATAAATTTGTAGATAGGGAGGAGCCAATGGTGAGAGAACCTTGAATATGCTTAGGCCAGAAAAGGACTAACTACTGAAGCAAGATACTAGACTAAATGAGAGGGAATGGGACCAAGGGCACAGGCTTAGCCTTACTGAAGATTTCATATACCTCTTTCATGACAAAATGAGGAAAGAGTGTTTGACAATCCTGAGATATTATAAGGAATGGAGAAGGAAGTTGAGGAACCACATGTGGGATGGTCTTGGTTTTGTCAGGGAAGTACCAAGGGAGGTTGTCTAATGTTTCTCTACTCCCTTTTCTGACATATCCAATCAGACACCAAAGAGTTTCCAGTTGAGAGCATGCTGTAGGTGTCCCTCAGGGTTCTGTCTTGGGCCCTGTTTTTTCCTCCCTCTCTACTGCTCCATAGGTGATCTCATCAGTTTCCATGGATTAAAATGAACATCTTGATGCTGATGATTCCCAAATTTCTCTTGCCCCAACCTCTCTGCTGACCTCTTGTTTTGAAACTCCAAATGCTTTTTAGATATATTAAACTGAATGTCTAGTAGACATCTTAAACTCAGTATGTCTAAAGCAGAATTCATTAATGTCCCCCAAATCCTTCCCTTTTTGTATCTTCCCTATTGCTGTAAAGGACATCCTTCTCCCACTCTATTAGATTCACAACTAGGAGTTTTCCTTGACTCCTCCCTATCTCTAATACCCCCACCGTCTCTCCCGTTCCAAGGCCTGTCTGTTTCCCTTTGCATTATCTCTTTTTGATTTTTTTTGTTTGTTTTTGTGGGGGCAATGAGGATTAAGTGACTTGCCCAGAGTCACACAGCTAATAAGTGTCAAGTGTCTGAGGCCAGATTTGAACACAGGTCCTCCTGAATCCAAGGCCAGTGCTTTATCCACTGTGCCACCTACCTGCCCCTTGCATTATCTCTTGAATGTGTCCCCTTCTATCCTCTAATACTACCACCACTCTGGCATAGGCCCTCCTCATCCTATGCCTTTTTTTTTTTGGGTGGGGCAGTGAGGGTTAAGTGACTTGCCCAGGGTCACACAGCTAGTAAGTGTCAAGTGTCTGAGGTGCTGCCCCTCTATGTCTTGATTACTGCAATAGCCTGTTGGTGGGTCTGCCAGCCTCAAATCTCTGCCCACTCTAGTCTATCCTTCTTTCAACTACCAAAGTGATTTTTTTTTTATTTTTATAAAATATACATCTGACCATGTCATACCCCTACTCAATACACTCTGGTGGCTCCTTATCACCTCTAGGGTCAAATGAAAGGTGCTTTGTTTGGCAGTCAAAGCCCTTTATAACCTAGTTCCTTCCTACCTTTCCAGTCTTGTTACACCTTATTCCCTGAAGGTTAGTCTTCAATCTTGTGACACTGGCCTGCTGGCTCTTCCATGAACAAGTTATCTCATCTCTCAACTCCAGGGTTTTCTCTGGCCATCTCTCATGCCTGAAAAAACTGCACCTATTGACTCCCATGTCTTCCTTTACGTCTCAACAATAATCTCATCTTTTATAAGATATTTTTCCCAACCCCTTTTAATTCTAGCACATTTTCTCTGATAATTATTCCCTATTTGCATAGATTTGTTTTCATGTTGTCTCTATAATTAGATTGTAAGTTCCTTGAGAGCAGGGACTGTCTTTTGACTCTTTTTGTATCTCCAATGCTTCTCATAGTGCCTGAAACACAACAGACACTTCATAAATGTTTGATTTTTTTTTTTTAGTGAGGCAATTGGGGTTAAGTGACTTGCCCAGGGTCACACAGCTAGTAAGTGTTAAGTGTCTGAGGTCGGATTTGAACTCAGGTACTCCTGACTCCAGGGCTGGTGGTCTATCCACTGTGCCACCTAGCTGCCCCATAAATGTTTGATTGATTGAAATTTCCCATTCATTTATTAATTTATTCAACAACTTTTTATTGAATGTCCACTCCAAATGAGCACTTTCCTAGAACTTAGGGAGTCTGCAACTATAATTAAAATATAGTCCCTTCTTTGTAGGAGTTTATAGTCCACTGGGGAGATAGAACACATGACCAAATATGCAGTGCAATGCAATGATTATATAACAACTTTAAGGTAGAATGAAATGGGAGTATCAGAGAAATACTTTCCAAAGTGCTATGTGAAGTCCTGAGAGGAAATTCAGGCTGGCCCTTCTCTGCCTCTCAGACTTGACTGATCTATGTTCAACTGCTTTTTACAAGGAATTCCTTCTCTCTTCAGATTACAAGGGTTTTATTTGAATATTTGCTGCGATCCCCCCTGATTACTGCAATAGTTTCCTAATCCATCTCACTCTTTCCATTCTCTCCCTACTCCAATCCATCTTACATATGCTGTCAGCTTAATTCTGATCATATCATTTCCCTGCTAAAAAAACCATTAATTACTCCCTATTACCTCCTGAATGAAGTCCAGACTCCTTACTTACCCTGGCATTTAAGGCACTCTACCATATTAACACCAAGCTTTTAAGTGCTATCTCACACTATTCCTTCATACACTCTCCTCATTTTATTTTATTTTGGTTTTGGGCCCTAGATCTGTGATTTCAATATAGGGAGTTCCCGGTGAGAAAATTTCCTCTCCAAATTTGTGGTTCAGTCTTATCCGACTCTTTGCGACTCCATTTGGAGTTTCCTTGGCAGAGATACTGGAGTGGTTTGTCATTTCCTTTTCTAGTCCATTTTGCAGATGAGGAAACTGAGGCAAATAGGGCTAAATAACTTGCCAGGGTTCACACAGTAAGTGTCTAAGGCCAAATTTGAACTTGGGTCTTCCTGACTCCAGGGAAAGCATTCTGTGCAGTCTGCCACGTAGGTGCCCAAATGCAGATTAGCAATTCTTTTGCAGTTTCCACTCTTAGACAGTTGCCTGGTATTTTCATTACCCCTGTTTAACAGATTAGGAAACTGAGGCATAGTAATATTAAGTGACTTGCCCAGGGTCAAACAACCAGTTTGTGTCTGAGGCAGAGCTTGACCCACATCATTCTAATTTTGAAATGGATTCTTTATCTACTAGCCTATCCTTTAACATTACTTTTTTTTTTTTTTTGGTGAGGCAATTGGGGTTAAGTGACTTGCCCAGGTTCACACAGCTAGTAAGTGTCAAGTGTCTGAGTCCAGATTTGAACTCAGGTCCTCCTGAATCCAGGGCTGGTGCTTTATCCACTGTGCCACCTAACTGCCCCATGCCTATCATTTATATTTGATTAAACCTGCAGTTCTCCAAACAGGTCATGTGATTTGTGTCTTCATTCATTCCATTTTCTACTCCTGGAATTTCCTCTCTGCCAATTTTTGCCTGATGTATTCCTACCCATCCTTTAGGCCTTAGTTCAAATATTATCTACTCCATGATGAAACCTTCTCTGATTCTTTTAGAGATTGTAAATTCTCCCTCTTCAAAACACTGTGTACCTCTCATGCCCTTGTAATAGTCTACTTTTTTTATCGTAGTCTACTTTTTAATCTCACTTCTCCCAATGGAAGCTTTTTGAGGATAGAAATTTCATTTTAGTTATCTTTCTTTTCCCTTAGGACTATCTAGTATATTGCCTTGCACTTAGTAGGAGCTCAATAAAAGTTTGTTGACAAAATAAATGAATGAATGAATTAGTAACATAAGTGCTCCATGAAATTAGCAGCACTTTAGTTGAAGAAGGTAAAAGGAAGAAACCTTTATAAAAAGGATTGCATAAAGGAGAAGGGGGAGGGATGAGAAGCCAGCTAAATGTTGTCAGGATGATTGTGATGAACATGGATGTGATGTGATTTATAAATAGAGAAAACATTGGAATAAATTTGTTCAAGCATGCTGGTCAATTTTTCTAAGTGCTAATAGGGTGTATGTACATGAGCGTGCTGAATTTCTTTCCATATTTTTATATGTGTATTCTGTCAGACTTGTTAAACTTTTCTTCTTGCTGCATATAATAATTAAGGAAACCAAAACATTCATTGGAAATATGCTTATAAATTGAAATCTACAATGCCAGTATTTGTCAATGGATTCATGATTTCACTGCTGTGAGTATTCCCTCCAATAGTGCAGATTGCAACCTATCCTCTTCTTATTTTATACCACTATTGCTAATATCTATCTATAAATCCTCCAGGGTGGATCTGTATAATACAACAGAACCTTTCTTGAGATCTTGTAACATGTGTAACGTGGTCACCCTGGCCAGCACCTGGGCTATCCTTTTGTTGTCCCATGACCAAAATGCTGCTAATTATTGGAAGTATCAAAACATGTTGATGTCTGTGCCTTTTTATAGGCAAGTAAGAGATTAGTTCTCAATTTTAAAAACAAAACAGATAATTAAACATATAAACATTTATTTTGGCTTAAAATTTTGAACTAATTATATATACAGACACATATATACATACACATATAAAAATATATTTATATGTATGTGTATGTATATACATAAATATAACACACATATACATGTATTCAAGAAAAATAAGAAAAAAACATGGCTAGCATTCCATTTTAAACAAAGAGAGGTACCAGGGTGGAGAGAGAGTCATGTGCTCTTATGGGAGAGTTTGTTTTGTAGCACTTTGTTTCAATTAATTTTGGTACTTGCATGTTTTTGTACTAACCCAAGATGCTAAAAATGCAGCTTATTGAACCCTTGAGACTTGTCCCCCTCCCCCCTTTTTTGTGGGGCAATGAGGGTTAAGTGGCTTGCCCAGGGTCAGACAGCTAGTAAGTGTCAAGTGTCTGAGGCCAGATTTGAACTCAGGTACTCCTGAATCCAGGGCCAGTACATTATCCACTGTACCACCTAGTTGCCCCCAGACTTGTCCCTTTTTGAATTGTTCTTTGGAAAAGAAGCCACTTCTGTAATTTCAGATTTGATGAGTAGTTTCTCTCATCTGTAGCATAAGAATAACTTGTTTTGCAGTCATAAGGATTACTAGTGATTGGTTTATAGATTTTTTTAAAAACACACCAGTAAAAATTGTCTTTCTATTGAGTGATAATTTTATTCAGATTAGCATTTTATAATTATGAGGTTTGATTGTTATTGTGACCATATTCAGGTAACCATATTGCTGTTGTTCTATCAGTTTTCAATCATATCTGACTTTTTGTGACCCAATTTGGGGTTTTCTTGGCAAAGATACTGGAGAAGTTTGCCATTTCCTTCTCCAACTCACTTTATATGTCAAGAAACTGAGACAAACAGCTTCTAAGTGTCTGAGGCTGGATTTGAATTCAGGAAGATGAGTCTTCCCAACTCCAGATCCAATGCTCTATCCATTGTGCCATCTAGCTGCCCAACTATATTGAATCACTAAGTGGATAACAGAATTATTCAGTCTAAATCAGACCACATTTGGAGCATTTGTTGGGTTCAGTTCCAGGCACCACTCTTTAAGAACACTGACAAGCTGCATCATATCCAGAGGAAGTTTATGAGAATGTTTGAGGGGATTAAAAACCATATTAAAGGAGGATAGATTGAATTTGGAGATGTTTAGTTTGACAGATAAAGCATTTAAGTGCATGCTGTATCAAACACAATGCTTCAAATATAAGCAAGCAAGATAGTCTCTGCCATCAATGAGATTACAGTCTAATGGGGGAACATGATACATAAAGGGAAGCTGAAAAGAAGAGGGAGAGAAGGAAGAGTCAGGTCAAATGGCAGATGATGATAGGGAGGAATCTGGAGAGATGGTTGAGATGACGCAGCATCATGGTTGGGATCTGCCTAGAGAGAAGGAGGGAGGGAGTCAGTAATGAAGAGAGGAGGGCCCAGGGCAGGTGTTTCACAGTGTGTAATGTCAGAAGTGAAGAGAAAGATGAAGTTGCTGGAGAAAATGTCCAGGCATGACTGAGAAGATATAAAGTCATGGTGATAGCTATCTTGGAAGGTTTTCATCTGGAAGAGGGATTAGATATATTTTGGCCCTAGGGAGAAAAACTAAGACCACTGTATGGATGTTGTAGGGGTTTAGGTAGTTGTCCCTCTCATGCCTAGAACTGACTTCTCCTAGCCTCTACTTTTTCAAATCCCTCTTTTCTTTCCAACAAAAATGATTATAAAAACCCAAATAATAATGTAAAAAATGGTCAAAATAAAAATGGTAAATATGGGCATATTAAGAATCAGTCTTCCTTGGATACCTCTTCAATGCAAAGTGAAGGTGACAACACTGGTCTTGGAGGCTAAATTAAGTGCACATTGCCACAGATCTACCAAGATGGAAAGTGAGCAGCCTGAGTCCAGGGACCAGGCTGTATAAATTTAGGGACATTCGTTGTCAGGGGTTTGCCAGCCATTTGATGATTTATTTTGGTTGCAGAGTCTCATGAAGACTAACTAGTAAGACTGGAATCAGTGAAATGAAGGCCCACAACTGTGAAATCATGGATTCTTTTAATTTTTAAGACTTCTAATATTCATTTAAAAAACTGAGTTCAAAATTCTCACCCTTTCTCGTACCCTCCCCCACCCATTAAGAATGAAATCAATGTTATCAATTATACATGTGAAGTCATGTAAAACATATGAAATTGTGGATTCTTAAAGTGATAAGATGAAACCCAAGGCATGTGTAATTAGACTTCAGAATTAAAAGGACTATTTTTTTTAAAAAAAGGATAGTAAAAGATTACTGGAATTATAAAGGTGATGGAGAAAATAGGAAAGAAATATCATGATTCTGAGTTTCCTGGAAGGAAAGTCAATTTAAAGCACATTTACAGGGGATAATCATTGGATGAAACACAACTATTTTTTTTTTGCAGGGCAATGAGGGTTAAGTGACTTGCCCATGGTCACACAGCTAGTAAGTGTCAAGTGTCTGAGGCTGGCTTTGAACTTGGGTCCTCCTGAATCCAGGGCCAGTGCTTTATCCACTGTGCCACCTAGCTGCCCCCTACAACTATGTTTTTAAAAAACATCACATATGTTGAACCAGACAAATATTAGGAATAAAGGAGGGACTGTAAATTTTTTTCTGGCTTTTGGAAGTTATTATTTTTTTTTTAAAAATCTACTCTGATGTAGTGGAAAAAGTACTGAACTTGGAGTCAGAAGATATGTATAAGTTCTGGTCTAAGCAGCTAGGTAGTCTAGTGGTTATAGTACTGGGCCAGGGAGTCAGGAAGACTTGAGTTAGCTATGTGACCTTGGGCAAGTCACGTAACAATCTGTGGATAAGAATAGCACCTACCCCCTAGGGTTTTTGTAAGGGTCAAATGAGATCATATTTATCAAGAACTTAGCATAATGTTTGGTCCTTAGTAGATGCTTAACTAATACTTTTTTGCTTTGTTTCTTTCTTACTACATCATTTACTATCCTTGTGGCTGTGAGAAGTCAAAACCTATCTGCACTTCAGTTCTCTTATCTTAAAAATGAGGATAACAATACTTACATTATCTCCTTTACAGAATTTTCAGGAGAAAAACATTTTGAAAATTATAAAATTATAAAATTCATTTTTATTACACTGAAAGAAATTAGCCTTAAAGGAAAAAAAATAGTACTTGGGGAAGGAACACTGGAAAGCCTGGGGGTTGGCTGGATTAAATAACAAATGATTACAGTAGTGGGTCCCCCTTAATCAAGGAGTGGCGTCTACCATGTGAGCCTAAGAGCCAAGCAATGGGGGTCCAGAAATCTTAGTAAGGTATTGCCCAGTGGTGAAATTATGGCTCTGGAGACCATTACCAGAAAGCTCTGGACTTGAACTGGATGGAATTAATGTCATATAGGAACTGAACTAAATTCTTAGCTGAATCCTCCTGTTTCCCCAGAGACTGAGGTGGCAAATGTGAGGGGGATTGTGCCCTGAGGTGTTGGAGAAAATATGTGTATATATGTTCTTGCTGTATCTTTGACTTAAAGGTCCTTTGTAAAAGATAATGGGATACTCAGCGGTTAAACAGAACTTGACTTCTTGTCACAGGGGGGAACACAATCAGTGGGGGCTCCAGGCTATGGCAGAGATGAGAGAATCCCTAAACCCCATAAGACACTGAAGAATCTTGAAGGAAGAAGTGGTAAAATATGAGACACCTGGTCCTGAGAGAGTGAGGCTGGAGTAGTAAGTAGCATTACAGTATATAATGGAGATGTTTCTTATTCAGGGATAAGTAGGACTAAATGGCTTGTGATCTGCCTTCCAACTCTGAGATTCTTTGATTTAGAGTTGTAAAAACTGGTTTATGGGCAACAACAGTAATATTTCAATACATCGGAATATTTAAGTACTAAGGAATATGTTTGAAATTCTCAAAGTTTTTCAACTTGATATTATCTCCCAGACCTTAAATTCTTCTGCTATAGTTTTTGGGAACTTGGGGTAACTTCCATGTCACCCTGGGTCATGGACATAGGAAATTAGATTCTCCCATACAAAGGAAGGAAATAAGCATTTATTAAATGCCTATTATATGCCAGGCCCTATGTTAAGCTCTTTATAAATATTATCTAATTTATCGTTATAACAATCCAGGGAAGTTGGTGCTATTATTATCAACACCTCTCCTCCCCCCCCCCCATTTTACAGTTGAGGAAACCAAGGCAAACAGATTAAGTGACTTGCCTGGGGTCACACAGTTAGGAAGTATCCAAGACTGGATTTGAACTCAGATCTTTCTGCTCTATCTAGCTGCCTCATTAAAGCATGGGAATTTAACCAACAGCCTGAGAAGAGATGGAGAGGACAGGATGAGGAAAATATATATCTATATGTAGATGTTATTTAGTTGTTTTTCAGCTGTGCCTGAATCTTCATGACCCCATTTGGGGTTTTCTTGGCAAAGATATTGGAGTAGTTTGCAATTTCTTTCTTCAGTTCATTTTATAGATGAGCAAACTGAGGTGAACAGTTAAGTGACTTGGCCAGGATCACACAGCTAGGACATGTCTGAGGCCAGATTGAAACTTGGGTCTTCCTGATTCCAGGCCCATATGTAGATTGGTTATTCTATTTAAAAATTTTTAAAAACTAATTGATTTATTAGGATCCTCCCACCTTACATGTAAAGACAAACTGTAATATCAATTTTTAAAACTTTGTGTTCCAAATTCTTTTCCTTCCTCCCTATCCACCCTTAAGAACTCAAGCAATTCAATATGTTATACATGTGCACTTGTGCAAAACATAACAGACAAAAAAACTAACAACAACAACAACAACAACAACATATACTTCTATCTGTATTCAGGTACCATCAGTTCTTTCTCTGTAGATGGAAAAATTATTTTTTAACAAATATTTCTTGAGTGCCTCCTCTACATATTAGATACTGCACAGGATACAGATAGAACATATTTCTGCTCTAAGGAGTTGATTGTTCACTGGGGGCATAAAATAAGCTTATAGGTAATTATATTATGTTACAGAATATAAATGCTATGAAAGAGGTAAAACGTGCTATGGGCATTCAGAGGAAAGAGATACAGTAATATTAATTGATGTTTATATGGTTCGTAAAATGCTTGATCTAAATGATCTCATTTGAACCTCAAAACAAGCCCATGCAGTATTTGATACAGGTCTCATATTAAAGATTAGAAAACTGAGGCTTAGATGTTAAATGACCTCACAGGGATGTTCTAGGACTTTCCCATTTGGGTTTTGAATCATTCGATTAAGATGTATTTACTAGACTAGCTGTGTGACCCTGGGCAAGTCACTTAACCCCAACTGCCTCACTTAAAAAAAAAAGATGTATTTACTAGGTACTAAGCAAGTGCCGAGCACTATTTTCAGCATAGAGTATACAAAGACAATTGACAACAGTTCCTGTCTGCAATGAGCTTCAGTACACATGTGATACAAAGTAGATACAAGTTGACCTTTGAGCAGAAAGTATCAGTGTCTGGTGGTGGTGGTGGGAATCGAAAAAAAAAAGATCTTTTAAATCTGGGTTTTGAAGGAAACCAGGAATTCCTTTCAAACATGGGTAATAGCCAGTGCAAAGACACAGAGAATGGAGCTGTAACATCATGTGTGAGGAACAGCAACTAGACCAGTATGTTTGGATCATAAAGCAGATAGAAGAATGTGTAAAATGACTGGAAATATAGGAACAAATCAGTATGTGAATAGTTTTAAATCACTAATGAGAATTTTTTATGTTTTTCTAGAGATAATAGGGAGACATTGGAATTCATTTAGTGAGCGTGGGAAGGTCATCAGTGTGTGACATGGATAGATAGGAAAAGTATTGGTGGCCATGTTGAAGAAGAATTGGAGTGGGGAGAAATTAGAGCAGGAGAACCAATGAAGAGTTATGGCAATAGTAGAGGTGAGAGATGGTAATAGCTTGCATTAAGGTGGTTGGGGTGTGAGTGACAGGAAAGGGTGCGTGGATGTATAGAACCAATGTTTCCTGACTCCAGGTTTAACTATGCGATGTTGTCTCTAGACTAGTGAAGATGGAGGGGGAAATCTTGAGGCCTGTTTAAAAGAGCAAGCACTTAGTTTGGTATAGCACATGTCTAAGACACCAGTGATAGAAAATTCTGGGAAGATAATTTGGGGTCATATGGAGCAGTGGAGTGATGGTGAGACATCAGGAAGTTTTATCCATCCACTGTGTATTGAATGAACTGGAAGGAGATGATGGAAATAGGGAGACTAGTTAAAAGACTAACAATAGTCTAGCTAAGAAGTGAAGAGGGCTTGGAGAGACATCTTCCTATCTTATACATTTGTTCACATAAGTATGGTCTCTCAGGATGCTAGCTGCTAGAGACTAAGGACAGACTGTATTTATATAACAGTGTGTAATATGATGTGACGAGTAATTTGAAAGTCTTTAAAATTATTTGTTTATTTATTTTAAACTTATCAAATAAAACAAGCATTTCCATAACAATGTAATAAAAAAGATTGCACAATAAACTGCAAATATCTTATGTACAACTTATTAGTTTTTTGAAAATAGTTATTGACAGCAAAGGAAGAGATCTAAAAAATGTATATTCAATAAATAACAAAAAACCTTTAAATAAAAAGATATGAAGTGTCAGGGTTTATATGAGAGGGCAAAGGACCCAAATTGAAAAGATAACAGCTAGAATGAACCTTGGAAATCATAGATTCATAGATTTAGAGTTGGAAGAGACCTTAGAGATTATGTAGGTTCACCATCTCACTTTACAGAAGAGGAAACTGAGGTGAAGAGAGGCCACATGAACCATCCCAGGTCACATAGGAGTTCAGCAGAAGAACCAACAAACTACTACCTTCTGTATATAATAATATTTAACTTTGCTTGTCCTACTTTCTCCCATCAGTAAATTGGAGTTCAAATACTCCTTCCAACATATTTTGCAAGAAATGTGTGAGGTAATGTCTGAAAAAAGACTTTGAATTTCTATGCATGCAAGGTGATTATTAATCAAAATGTACTAGGATGAATCTGTAATTAAAAAGAAAGTAAAAGGCAGAGTCAAAAGTAAATAGGCAAAGTTTAGCAAAATGCAGAAGAAACAAATCTTTGAGGATCCAAAGGCCTCTTTACCTGTCAATCAAATCTATAGGCATTATCCTTACAAAGATTAGTAGTGGTTTGTTAAGTGAGGGAGCTGGCAGAAAGTAGAGCAGGGTGATGTGGTCTTTAGGTATCTATGGCCACTTGATGACTGACTGACCAATTTCATAAGATGGTATGAGGGATCATAAAGTTTAGATCCATGTGTATTCTGATGATAGTTGCATCTATATTTAAAGCTTTCTGTCACTGAAGCACTCTTGGTGTTGTCAGACTGTCTATTGGACTGGATGAGCTGCAACTTCTTGCAATTGAATGTCAATAAGACCAAAGCAATTTTGGTTGATTCATAGCACCAGCTTAAGCATATTCACTTGCACAGATTACATTTGACAGATAGTTACCTTCAGCTGAACTCTGTGGTTAGAAGCCTGGGTGTACTCTTGACAGTGAGCTTAGAGTTGATGCCTAATGTTTATTTCATATCCTGTTTTTACCTTCCTAATACTGCATGTGTAAGTCCATATTTAAATATATTCACAGCTGATGTTCGAGTCAGGCCACTTGTTATCCTATGGACAGAATGTTGTAATGATTCAATTTCAATACTAACACCAGCACCCCTTGCATTTTTCCAGTTTTAATTTCATAAGCCATCTGATAGATTTTTAATGGCTCTTTCTGATAAGCCATTGTCAAAGAATAATAGGGAACAAGGAAATGCTGGGAGGACGCTTACAACTCCAATGAGTTCAAAGGCTTGAATATTTTAGGTGTGTAATTATATAATGGATATGTTTATACATGGATATATATACACATTTTTATTCTATCATGTTCATTATTTTAAACCTCTTCTATGTGTTTTTCTCAATTCCAACTAATTCTCTGAATCCTCAGTCCTTTTAGACCTTATTAAATGAAAATATTGAAATCCCCAAATCCAACTATATGACAACCCTTTGCAAGAATATTTGCCTGTTCATTAACCCAGTTTAAATAGCAAGCGCTAAAAAAAGTTTTCATTAAACCATGAACTGCACATGAGAACACACTGCAAAAAGAAAAATTGGCAGGTATGTCAAGATTTTTAGTTTTGCAAAATAATTAAGCTTTGGGGTTTAAATTCAGGATGTGGCAAAATCATGTATCAATCACTGTATAATTCTCTTGGCTTTTGATTTGTGTCAGAATAGTTATATTAAAGTTCTGGGTAATCTGAGGAAAATAAAGATCTCCTATAACTTGAGCCTGTCCTGTTCCGTCCCATTCAAATGACACCAAGAAATCTATGGAACTGCTGTGATTTCTTTGGATGAATGGCAGGTGTGTCAGCATCAGCCTAAACATAGCTTAGAAATTGTGATTTCAAAGCAAATTGAGAGTCATTCAAATTCTCTTTATGCTCATGCATTTCCATCTTTCTCACAATCTACCATTTTGAGACATCAAACAATTCACATTATGTAGTTACACTTTTCACATAGGACAGAAACTAATGTCGGAGTAGGTAAAATATTTTTCTAAATCATTTCCCCTACATTTATAGGCACCCCCTTTTTCCTCTTTCTTTACTGACAGTCAATTTTTTTTATTTTTCTTTTTTACTGACAGCCAGTAAATGTACTGACAGTTGAGAACCAAGATGTAAATGTAAGTCACTATTATTTTGTCCACCTGATACTTGAACATTTGCAGAAATGCTTAGCTCTATTTTAAAATAAGAACTAAATTACCTCCAACAATTTGAAAGAAAATGTGAGTAGGATGTATCTTTGCTAATAAAAGTGCATTCAAGAGGCAAGATATGGATATTTAGGAATGCATCATCATTTCTTCATTAAATTGTCCCTATAGTGTGGATACCAAAGAGTAGAGTAATGAATTAAGATGGGCACTATTTTTTTTTTTTGTTCCATAGCTTGTGAAGGATTTGTGCCTGAGGTTCTGGACCCTGAGATCTGAGTCTCCCAGGAGCAAACTTCTCTTCTGAACCAACCAAGGGAATCTCAACCTTTGAACTTTCACCTTTTCCCCTGTGCTCTAGATGTAAATTACTTTCGTTCAGTATTCTGCCCCACTATGATCTTGGCCCATGAGCCATATTTGGATATCCAGCTTTTGGCACTTTGCATCTTTTCCTTAGACTCTTACCCCATGTTCCAGAACATAAATGTACTTGCCTAGGCTATTCATTTTACAGAGAAGCAGCAAAGGCAGTGTGGTGTAGTGGAAAATACATACAAATAGAAGGCAAGAGCCCTGAGTCTGGGTTGTTTCAGTTACCATCTGTGTGATGAAATGTCAAGTCACATATTTCTTGGGGCCCAATTTCTTCTTTATCCACAAACATTCTCAAGACTCCCCAGTCTTTTTTTAAAAAAGCTTTATTTTGATCCTTCTAGATCATCTAACCATTGTCTCATCTCTCTCCTCTCTTCATTGCTAACCTTCAGGAAAAAGTTTTTACACATAAATGCCTAGACTTGTAGATGCTATTTTCTCTTCAACACCTTTGCCCTGGATTTAACCCTCAACCTTTACTAAAACTTCTCTCTCAGAGAGAGACCTATAATGACCTAATAAATTTCAAATTCAATGTTTTTCCCCCCATTGTTCATCCTCCTTGATCTCTGTATCTTTTGATAGTGTTTACTGTGTCATTCCTACTGCATACTGCCTCCTTCTTTGGCTTTCTAAGCCATACCCTCTGGGTCTCCTCCTACTTCTATAACTATGCCTTCTCTATCTCTTTTATTGGTTCCTCATCTTCTTAATTTGGTTGTTCCCCCAGGTTGTCTCCTTGGTTTTCTTTTATACTCTCAGCATTCTCTATTTTGACAAATCCCCTATTCTGATGGCTTAAATTATTCTCTCCAAGCAGGTAGCTTCCATATCTTTGTTTCTTACCCTGACCTCTTTTCTGAACTCCCCATCTACACCTTCAATTTTCTACATAAAATTTCCCTTGAATATAACACCATTATGCCAAACTCAATTATTTCCCAAACTGTTCTTATCAGCGCCCTCCCCAACCCCCCCCCCCCAACTTTGCTCCTTCCTCCTTTTGTTTTCACTATTTTTGTTTGTGACATCATCATTCATCTTGTCTCTTACATTCAAAGTTAGATCTTGTCCTTGGCACTTTTCTCATTCTTATACCTCATATCCAGTCAGATCCTTTTCAATAGCTTTCTTGCTTCTATCCCTTTTTATCTAATCTTCCTGATATGAGACTTTATTGTCAATAAGTTGATTTTTTTGCAGTGGCTTTCTGATGTCTTTCCACCTTCACTCTGCCTTTAAATTAATCTTTCAAAAATTGTACAAATTATATTTATTACATTTAGATCTGGTCATGCCACTATGTTCAAAAACCTTCAGGGCCTTCCAGATAAGGCACAAAACCCTTTTCTTGGCATTCAAGGCTTTTTATAATTTATCACTGCTCTCATTTTTAGTCTTATCTCATATCGATCTATCCCACACACTCAATTAAACTGGTCTACCCTCTGATACCCAAACATACCCTACACTCTTTCACCCTTGGCCTTGACTCATGTTGTTTCCTGTGCTTAGAATGTTTTTCTGCCCTCTGTGTATTGAATCTTTTTGCTCATCCATTATCATCTTAAGTGCTTTCTCTTCCATGAAATCTTTCTTAATTGTCATAGTAGTATAGACATTCCCTTTTGGAACTCACATAGCTTTTGGTTTTATAAATCCTGATCATGTAATATTTTATATGTATGTATATATATATATATATATGTGTGTGTGTATATACATATATGTATAAATTTTTGGGGGGTGGGGCAATGAGGGTTAAGTGACTTGTCCAGGATCATACAGCTAGTAAGTGTCAAGTGTCTGAGGCCAGACTTGAATTCAGATCCTCCTGAATCCAGGGCTGGTGCTTTATCCACTGAACCACCTAGCTGCCCCCACCATGTAATATTATATATTAAAATGATCTATATGTCATAGCTTCTCAATGGGCTGTAAGCTCCATAAAGAAGAAGATTATGTTTTATCTGAACTTTGTATTTGACCCGATGTTTTACACAGTAATATGCATATAGTAGTTGCTAAATCAAAAATTGTTGAAAGAATGACTGTTATTAAAGGATGGGGTTGGACTGGATGATCTTAATGATTGCTTGAAGTTCTGACCATTTGTGAAACTGCCATTTACTGAAATAATGAAGGGGAAATTGAGATAATTAAAGAAAACTCTAAAAGCAAGTCTCTGAAAAGTTTCCTAAATGTTTTTTTTACAATTTCCTCAGATCTATTCAATGTACCATCATTTTCCCTAATACCTAGTGTCCTTCTGTTGCCTGCCACTCGGGATGAAGTTAATTCATAAAGGTTGCAACTCCAGGCTTACTCGTAGGCAATCAGGAATCCTGGTTAAGGGCAGGATTTTGGTACTGCAACCAAAAATGACAACAAAAATATTGCTAAAACTACGCCATGAAAAAAAAAAGATGATCAAAGAGTAATAATAAAGGCTGAGAGTTGATAGAATGAGAAAATTATAAATGGAAAGAAAGCAGAACTGAATTTTAATTTTGCATCTGTTTTCTCTGTTAAGAAGAATGATCCTTGGATGGTAAAGGACTAAATGGAAATTATTAATTGGGTATTTTAACCCAATGTAGGTAAAGGTTTAATAAAAGATCATAGTTGAGTGGGTAGAACATTTTGCTTGGAATTAGAAGACAATTGGTTTGAAATTCTGGCTATAATACTTATTACCTGTATGTCCCTAATCAAGTACCTTAACTTCACTCAGCCTCAGATTTCCCATCTGTAAACTGGGGTTAATAATACTTGCACTACCTTCAGAGCTAGTATGAGAAAAGCCTTTTATAAGCCTTAAAGTGTTATGTAAATATGAAGTGTTACTGAAAAGAGAGCACAAAACCCACTATGAGTTTGAGGCACTAGGACCAGATGAAACTATATGTTAGGGTAGGAAGAGAACATGTGATTCAAAAAGATTGGGAAGGGGCAGCTAAGTGGCACAGTGGAAAGAGCACCAGCCCTGGATTCAGGAGGACCTGAGTTCAAATCCAGCCTCAGACACTTGATACTTACTAGCTGTGTGACCCTGGGCAAGTCACTTAACCCTCATTGCCCTGCAAAAAAAAAAGTGACAAGAAGTTTGGGAAAATAGAGGTGCCACAAAATAAAAAAGGATACTTTGTAATTTTTGAGAACAGGAAGAAAGGTGAGTCTGCAGATAATTAACAAGGAAGCTTGACTGATTCCTTCCAAACTTTTATAATCTACTATTGATATATTTTTAAATGTTTAGGAAAGGAAAAAGTGATCAGTGAGAACTAGGATAATGTTATCAAGACATGGTCATTTCTTCACTCTGATCAACATGATGATCAATCATGATTCCAGACGACCAATGGTGAAGAATGCTGCTCTCCTCCTGACAGAGGTGATTGACTAAATACATCAAATGAGACATACATGTTGGACAGAGCCATCCAGGGACTTTGTTTTGTTTGAAAATGCATTTTTATTAGAAGTGTTTTGTATTTCTTTTCTTTTTTCAGTGTGGGTGGGGAAGTAGAGAGAGAAAGTAAATGCAAGTTAAATGGAAAAAATGAAAAAGAAGTGGTCATGTCAAACTAGCTTAATTTTCTTTTTGGTAAGAACACTGGATAGGTAGACTAGGGCTACATTATGGAAATTTCCCCACTTATTTGTCTAAACTTGGTCTCATAGAAGTCTACCTCTAGGGACATAATCTTTATGACCAATTACATTTTGGAATGATTGACTCCAAAACACAAAGTAATGATGCAATACATTGCTATGTCAAATTGATAGGTGAAGTGGAGTTTCTGGCCATTGCCAATCCATTATATACTTCAGTAGGTGAAGAGGTACCAACGCAATTATAGAAAGGGTTTGGTCTTCCTCCCTTCCTTCACCAAACTACTATTCAAATATAGCTTTACACATCATTATTCTTTTAAATTGTATTTTTTATTGAATTGGTAAATAGCAGCTGAGTTTGGAATCAGGGTTTTTTTTTGTGACTAAGTACTTAGAAGGATTTATATAATGGCAGTGCTTATCATTTATTTATTGCTTTCAAGAAGCTCAAATGATTTTGTATAGTTCTTTAACTTCACATAATGCATTTGATATCACTGAGATAGGGAAAAAGAACTTAGAATATACATATTTTATTGCTTTGTGCAATTTCTTTTAGGCCTAGTTATTCAAGGGCATTATCCTTTTTCCATATTCTAGGGAGTTCACCCAAAGCAAGATCTAATGAAGTAATTTGTGAAGCATTTAGCACAGGGCCTGGAGTGGGTGCTTAATAAATGCTCACTCCCTTCTCTTTTTCCTTCTCTTTCCTCTTCTCTCTCAATATTTTTCATTGTTGTATGCTTGTTCTGCTTTTTTTGTATTTTGTTCTTATACTACAATTATATCTGGTTTTGTTAAAACTTGTTTACAAAAGTTGAAATGGTCTATGTTTAAATGGGGTTGATCAAATCTAACTTTGATGGTTCAAAGAGCTCCTATTGACTTGTAATCAGAGACCCATATGTTAAGTAGCAAAATCTTGCTTGATGTTCCTCCCTACTTTAAAAAAAGAGGGTAATAGGAACTTTCTTGGCATCATCAGCAAATAGTATTTGTAGCTGAGAAGTTGCCACTGGTATGTCAAGAATTATGCAGATAAATTGTAGCTCTGGCTTCTCCTCTGGATGTCATTCTTTGATTTTCTCCTCTGTTAACATGGCATTTGCATCTTTTGGTCTGTCTGAGAACAAGGCCCTACACAAATTCCTCATGACACATCCAGAGAGATGCTTAATGTTAAAAGTGCTATGTTTTCTTGTTCTGTATATTTGTGACATAAATACATTATCCCTCTCTAAGCCTTAGATCAGCTGAAATTCCTTTGGGTATTTTCAATTTTATTTTAAATCAAAAATTAAAATGTAAAGTGTGAAAGTATACACACACACACACACACACACACACACACACACACACACACCAGCAAACCTTAGGCTGCTTCAAGCATGAGCTTAGTAAATGCTGCTTCAAAGTGAATACCTTTAAAGATGTGGGCGGACAATATAACATCCCCATCTATATCTCTTTTGTTCCCCATTTAACATCCCTTGTAACATGCATCTTTCCTGGCACTCTCTATTTAGAAATTCTTTTTAGGTAGCTGGATCCTTTTAGAAAATAGTGGTTATATTGTATAAATATTAAGCTAAATCTATCAGGGTTACTTGCTCTTAACTCTAAACAGGAAGGTAAGTGGGTTATGACAGAATGTGGCTCATTCTGGGCAACGTATTTTTGTTTTCCTTAGAGTTGTTATTTAATATAGGTTACTCAGCATGTGACACACTTGATTCTCTGGAGGCCTGGACAAAAGAGAAGGTTCAAGGGTCACGAAAGCATGATGCCATTCAGCCAGATATCTGAGTTGAATTCCCATACTGGAATATTGCCTCATCCCTAATTCAGAGAGTGTAATAATGGGGCGGGGGGAGGAGGGCGGAAGGTAGCAGTGGAGTTGTCCTTTCAGGTTAAATGTTAAAATAAGGTCCTTTCTTGCTGTCTCCGGTGACCTGGGACATTAAAGACCCTATGACATATTTTGGAAGTGTTGCTTTAAAATAGATTCTAACACTTGAGGATCTGTAAATGGTATTACTGAGTACTTAATAGAGTCTCTGTTTGCCTACTGAAGTCAGTACCCTGCCAATATCTGCCTCATTAATTTGTAAAGCACTTTGGGACACCCAGAGAACAGGTTATAGTAAAAGAAATTCTATACTCCTAATTCTGTTGTTTTGTGACAATTTTCTTTGAAAATTGTGGGAATGATTTAACCTTGATCTTTTAGTCTAAGATATAGTATGTACTATGCAAAAAAAAAAAAAAAGCTGCCCTAAACCTCAAGAATTTTTCCATTACTTTTCCATAATGTAAATATGGGAACTAGTGATGGAAAAGACTAATTAGACCTGTTCCATTTCCCCTGCCAATGCAGGATTGATTGTTGAAGTATTTCTTTCTATAGTATAACAGAGTTAACTTTAGGTATTGTCGATGAAAGGCTTTTGCCAGTTCTTTTTGGAAACTATTCCACAATATCACTGATATCAGGTTTGTGAAAGTTTCTGGTATTTAGCTTAAATTTTTATTTTTAAAATTTATATCCTTTGACTTCTATGGCATATTTATAACAATGTAAACCATGACTCTATTTTATATACTTCAGTACTGAAAGTCACTATTATTCCCCTTGCCTAAAGTGATTTAACCCAGTTCTTCATAAATAATTACAATATTTTAACCTTACTTCATAAACCAGTCTGCCCTTTGCTTCAGCTCTCAGTCAGAAAGTATTTTTTTCACATCCAAACTGTGCACCAAACTCTATAGTAGTCTCTTTGGAGGAGTACCTGAGGATTGGCATTTTTAAACTGGCCTTTATTTTGCTGCTGCAGAGTTGGGAGTCTTAACAGGAGGGAGACCATCCTTGATAAGAACATTGGGACCCTTATGTAGTCAGATATGTCTCAAAGGTTGAATATAGCCCCTAGCAAGTGGTAGAGAAGTGGGTGAAATGAGAAATTTGAGAGAGACTAAAAAGGAGTAACTTATAGGATTTAGTTAATTGCTGTCAATCATTTTGCATTTTTTTTTGTGGGACAATAGGGGTTAAGTGACTTGCCCAGGGTCACACAGCTAGTAAGTGTCAAGTGTCTGAGGCTGGATTTGAACTCAGGTCCTCCTGAATCCAGGGCTGGTGCTTTATCCACTGTGCCACCTACCTAGTTCCCCCCTCATTTTGCATTTTCTAAACCCCAAATCAGAACATGTTATCTGACAAAGGATTTTTTTTCCTGATTTTTTTTGTTCACCCTCAGTAAATGTAGTTACATGAATTTTATATTAGTGAATTGTTGTATCATGTGGTTTGGGTAGAGAATCTGAAGGTAGTACAATATAAAAGAGGAATATTATTTTTGGACTTTCAAAAAATGTCCTTCCATTGATGGGAGGTGGAGTGTTAGAACAAGTGCAGATGAAGGCCTTTTTTTTTGTTTTTTGGCAATTGGGATTAAGTGACTTGCCCAAGGTCACACAGCTAGTAAGTGTCAAGTCTCTGAGGCTGGATTTGAACTCAGGTCCTCCTGAATCTGGGGCCAGTGCTCTATCCACTGTGCCACCTAGCTGCCCCTGAAGCACTTTTTGAAAGGCCTTCTCATAACAAACCCTTTCTGTATCCCAAGCTTAAGAAGTGCCAGGTGGTATGATTTAAGGAGAATTAGGTTCTTCCCTCGCCCGGCCTGTTTCCTGGTCCTAGATGACCCCAGACCAACTTGCTGATCAACCAGCTTTGTGTGTTATGGTTGTCAGCTCTGACGAGCCTGTGCCCCTCCCCCACCTGGGCCACTTCTACTTGAGCCTACCTCTTGGTTCTCATCAGGGGTGTAAAATCCAAGTTCTGCCTTAGCACCACCATAGACCCCTGTAGTGTCTCCCCTGCCCAGGGCTCAGTCCACTCACCAGACTGTGAGCTTAGTTCCAGACTACACTGGTGCTTCAGCTGATTCAGAGGCTCTGGGGGTCTCCTTCTCTGGTGAGGACTTCCTGAGACTGGATCTGTGTCAGGGTGACTGGGGGGTTGGGCTTGACTCTTGTATTAGCACAGCAGATCCCTCCTTCTGACCTTCCAAGCCGTTCTTGGTTAGAAGATGATTTCAGCACATTCTTCTGTGAGTTTTGCTGCTCCGGGCATTTTCCTATGGCGTTATTTGGATGTTTTTTTGGAGCGATTGTGTCATGAGTTCAGGAGCTCACTGCGTTTCCTCTGCCATCTTCCTCTCATTTATTTTCATTGGCTTTGAATGAAAGTCAACATTAGATGAAATCCCATCCCAAATGTTACCTAGAAACAAGACCACCTATTGAATTTTGCTCCAAGGAAATGCCCACAAACTCTTTCTGGAATGCTTCTTTCTTGCTATTAGGGCCCATACCAAGTGCTACAATATCTGGGAAAGGGAAATAAATATAAACATTGTACCCCACTTGCTTTCTTGTATGTTACTGCATTGTAGAAGATATGTAGAACTATAACCAGGTCCTGGAAATTTTTCCTTGGGAAACTCATACAAAGCAACAGAGCTCTTTTCCTGACATTGAAGTTCTCCTGGCAAAAAAAAGTTCACCTGGCATATGTTCATTGAATATCACAGACCACCAGAATTAAAAAAGTGGGCAAGACTTATTAGATCTGCTATCTCTAGTAACAGGTCTTTCTCCTTAAAGAACTCTCATAATGTTACCTTTACCTGATACTACAATGGTCCTGTAATGTGACTCTACTGAGTAATTTCATGTTGTCTTTTATCAGAGTGCTAAATGAGCCAGCTATTTTGTTTCACCACAACTGCTGGCCATGGTGCTGACCATTTGTCTGATAACCTGTGTCTAATAGACTGTGGCAGAGTTGGAGAGGCATGCAAGGATAAGGCTAGTATTGTTCCATACTCAAGCTTAAAGCTAGAACTTTAACTAGATTGTATCCATAAAAACCCGAAGAGTCAGTCTTCTCAGCAAAGTAGAAGTGATATCAGCTGATAATGAGGAAGTGGATTTAATTTGCGGACCTGGTTTCAGAAAAGGGGTTTGAAGCATTTGGGTATTATAGTAAAGAGTCAACAAGACATTAATTTTTAAAAAATAGCCAGTGATAGTAAGGGTCCTGTTGTTAGACGTGTACAATTATCTGCACAAAGGGTATGCTTAATATGTATTTCTTTTTTTGGGTGGTAATGAGCATTAAGTGACTTGCCTAGGATCACACAGTTAGTGTCAAGTGTGTGCAGCCAAATTTGAACTCAGGTCCTCCTGAATCCAGAGTCAGTGCTTTATCCACTGTGCCACCTAGCTGCCCCCATTAATATGTATTTCTTAAAGTTGAAGATAGCATGAATTTGTAGTGGATACATTTGGTGGAGTTTTAAAGATTTTTTTTTTATCAGAAGTAATCAGACCAGGAGTGTTGAAAGAGGGATGGCACAAGTTATTTAAGGTTGGAGATGAACACTGCAGCCATTGGGGAGTGGGGAATGAAAAGAGTGAATGAGGATATTGTTGAAATGACTTGTCATATGGTTTAACCTGGGGATTAATCCAGAACCCCTTCACTAGGAAATGGAAATAGGATTGGAGCCAAATGTCCCAATAAGAGTGAAGAACAAGTTTGGTAGAGATGGAGACAAGAACAATAAAGAGATTATGGTTGCTGAAGTGAAACTCCAAGTTTGAGAACACAAGTAGAGATCAATTCTCTTTGAAGATTTCCTTGGGTGGTTATAGCAGTGGGTAGCTAAAGTGGAGCCTAAAGGCCTTTGGAATGGAGGAAATTAAGTAATGTGAGCTTATAGTACCAGATGGGGCATCAGTATTTCAGTTAACATATGAGTATGTCTATTGATAAACTTTTATTAAGTACTTTGATAATATCAAACATTTATTAAGTACCTACTATGTACCAGGCACTGTTCTAAGGATTGGGGATACAAAGAAAGGTAAAAGTCTCTGTTCTTGATATCAAAGTCTATTAGGGGAATCAACAAGCAAACAAGTATGTACAAATAAGCTATATACATGATAAATTGGGAAAAGATTAATTATATGCTAGGAACTGGGTTAAAGGATGAATAAAGAGATAGGAAGGGACTGGGTTGTGAAGGGCTTTAAATGCCCAAAAGAAAAATTTATATTTAATCTTGGAGATAATAAGGAATCACTGGCATATACTGAGTGTGTGTGTGTGTGTGTGTGTGTGTGTGTGTAGGGGTATTTGTGACTTTGATCTGTACTTTTGGAAAAACACTTTGACAGCTGAGTGGAGGATGAATTGAAGTAGAGTGAGCCTTGAGATGGAGATTATTATTTCTGTTTTGCACATGTTGACTTTGAGATGTCTATGAGATTTCTAGTTCAAAACTCCAAGCAGGCAGTTAGTGATTTGAGCTCAGAAGAGATACTAGAATAAATGATAACTGAATACATGGGAGATGAAGTGAGATGGTATAGAGGGAGAAGAAAGAGGACCAACTACAGACCTTGGGGGATATTCTAATTATTGGATATGTAATGGAGGAGATTCAACAAAGGAGAATAAAGAGTGTTGAGAACATGAAGGATGACTGTAGGAGAAAGTGTAGAGAAGAAAGCCATGATCCTGGTGTTGAAATCATAGAAGGTGGGAGTTGGCCCTAGAAGCAGACAATGATAATGAAGTTGGGAAGAAAATAATATATTGGGAAGATGTTGTAAAATTAAAAGAAAAAAAATATTGGGTTATAGTAACATCATATCATCATGTTAAATTATTTACCTGCTTTCTTAAGTAAGTCACATATAAATATAGTTACACATGGATATGTGTTTATACACACATATAAATATAGTTATATGCTTATTAACTATACTTATGTCACTTTCTGGAAGCAGTTAAAGCTCTTCCTCTTTGCATTTTCTTTAAATATATTTTGTATCTTATTTTTGTTGTTGATGTTGTTATTGCAGTGATCCCTATGCCTCAGAATTCTCTACTTTCCAATTAATTAAAAATGCTATAACTAAGCCAGTTATCATTAATGACCACCATTGTCTTTCACTTGTTCTTGATATTTCTTCCTAAGTAGCCCTCCCACCCAAGTCTAAAACATCATACTTTGCATTTAAGAAAACCTGTCTCCCTTACTTCAAATGTCTACTGAAAGTACACTAGTGTTCAGACTTCCTGAACTCCCCTTATGTACCCAAATGATAATTGGAATTTCCTTAAAGGTAGTACCTCTGAGCTTTTTATTTTTGAAGGCAATTGCGACTAAGTGACTTACCTAGGTTCATACAGCAAGTACCTGTCTGAAGCCAAAGATGAACTCGGGTCCTCCTAACTTCAGAGCTGGTTCTCTATCCATTGTACATCTACCTGCCCCACATCTGAATTTCTTAAAACAAGTAAAAAGATCCCTTTTCCCAATGGTTCACTACAGAACTTCCGTTTGTTGAATGTTAGTGTTTCTTGTCTATTCAATCTGTGCTAATTCTATATTCTGTACAGTGACCAAGATAGTGTTGCCTTTCAATAAATGTGAGATAGTAATAGTAATACTCATAAAATTTTTTGAGCTATTTGGAGAGAGAGAGTGAGTGAGCTGTTATTTAAAATGCATGTTCTGAATGACCTTCCATTTGTCTCAATTGAATTTCATTTCTAAGTTCCTGGCCAATATCTAGCCTCTTGAATTTTCTTTTATGTTGCTTCTCTGTGACTTTTGCAACACCTTTGGATTTAGTATCATCTGCAAGTTTCATTAAATGACTGTTTATTCCCCAGTGAAGATCATTATTGAGAATCTTAAATAAAATTTGACCGACCTCTTGATTTATCCTCTTAATTTAATAAATGGCCATTTATCACTGTCAATGGCCAGTTCTCAATCCAGCTGACAGTATTCAGATCCAAGCTCATATAAAATATTTTTTAACTGAGATTAACTGAATTGTTCCATATACAGGGCTTCCCCCCCTTTCCAAATATAATTCAGTCTTACTCATTTTACTTTTGTTCCTTTTCTATTTACTATACCAAACATGTTCCAGTAAATGATATGCTTATTCTAAATTCCAGTATTGTGCCATGGATTGTATTTAATTATGATGGTATTGTTTTCCATTTTGAATACAAAAGTAATTATATTTTGCATTCTCAAAAATAAAACTTAGTATCTGAAAATTGGAAGGCACCTTAGAGGTCACCCAGTTCATCCTCCATCTGAATGCAGGCATATTTTGATACTTTGATCCAGTCCTAACTTCTCTCCTGAGCTCCATTCTCACATCTCCAACTGCCTTTATGACATCTTCAACTGGATGTCTCATAGACACCACAATCTCAACATTTTCAAAATAGGACCCATCATTTTGTATTGACAACTTTCCTCCTTTAAAACTTGTGATCAAAACTTGTGTTACTGTTGAAGGCACCATCATCTTCCCAGCTCCCAAACTATCAACCTTAGTATTATCCTTGACTCCTCAACCATATTCATCCCAAATATCTAGTCCATGGTCAAATCTTGTCTTTCTTCTTTCCCAATATCTCTCATATAGGTCTTATCTCCACTCACATAATGACCACTCTAGTCCAAGCCATGGTCATCTTGTACCTATACTATTGCAGTAGGATTTTGATTAGTCTTTTTGCCTCAGGTCTCTTCCAAGTTCTATCCATCTTCCCCTAAACTGCCAAAGTGATTTTCCTAAAGTTCCCGTCAGGCAGTATTACTCCTCTAGTGAATAAACTATAGTGGCTCCCTATTACTCCCCAAATTAGATAAGTTCTCTGATATTAAAAACTCTTCATAATTTGGCTGCTTCTTACTTTCCAGTTGTCTTGAACTTTCCTCTTGTAGGGGCCAATTTTTAATGGAGTGTTAGCTAGGTGGCTTGCTGCAATATTGGGGCAAGGAAGGAGACTGACAGCCTCCCTCAAAACAGAGCAGGATTTATTTAACAAGAACGAACTTAAAAAAACACAAACAGGATCAGTAGGATTAAAGGAAAAGGAAATAAAATGGGGAAAGGGAAATAATACAACCTGAATAACACCACCACCCAGGAATCAGCTGAGAACACACAGCAGCATCCTGTCGCCTTCCAGCTTCAAGCTAGAATGGAGAAAAACCTCCCTTCTTCCCAGCAGATTCCAGGCTGACCACACACAGCCCCAAGCCAATTGGCTGGCAGCTCTGACTGACAGTCACATGACTGTCCTCACTGGGCTTCCAGTCATTATAATTTTGCCAGGCCCATGGAGGCATCGGCAAGTGATGATGTGAGGTGCCAGTGCCATGGTGACAGCTACAACCAGTGGGTGGAGCACTATGCTGTTTGTGGAGGTGCTGGCCTGACCCCCAGGCCAATGCACACCCAGGGTTTTTAAAATTCTAGCCAAGGGGCAGCTAGGTGGTACAGTGAATAGAGCACTGGCCCTGGAGTCAGGAGGACCTGAGTTCAAATCCAGACTCAGACACTTGACACTAGCTATGTGACCTTGGCAAGTCGCTTAACCCCAATTGCCTCACCAAAAAAAAAATCTAGCCAAAAGATGGGGTCATAAAAACCTCAAATAACAATTAATTCTGTACATTCCCCCCTTTGTTTTGTCAAGATACATGGGGTATTTCCTTGATGGAACAATAAACAATAAATAAATAAATAAAAAAATAACAGAATATCATAACCAATGCTAACAAACAATATACTAATAACAATATAGGAAAGGGAAAATACATATTACAGATGATGTATATAGTAACAGAAGGAAAAACAAAAAACAAAAATGTCCATTTTAAAGTCCTTAAAATCTTGTCTTCAAAGGAGGGTTGAGATGTCATCAGGGGAACTGGACTCTGGTCTGGATTCTGGCTGTCTCTGGATTCTGGTTGTCTCTGGAACTGCTGGATTTTCATTAATCTATAGCATAGCATTGTCCAAAAATTTTCAAATTAAATAATGAAAGTTCTTCAAAATATACAAAACGGGGTGGCTAGGTGGCGCCGTGGATAAAGCACCTGCCCTGGATTCAGGAGTACCTGAGTTCAAATCTGGCCTCAGACACTTGACACTTACTATCTGTGTGACCCTGGGCAAGTCACTTAACCCCCATTGCCCTGCAAAAAAAATATACAAAACAAATTTAAACTTGATATATACAGCATATTGGAGTCCCCGCTTTGGAGGATACTCATATCCACACACAATACAAAATTGAGACAGTTATGACATTATAAACACTTTTTACCACCAAATGTTTGGCTCAAGGCCAAATTTATTTATATGTCCATGATGACACCTGAAAATGTTATGGAAAGGTCACCATACCACATCTTGTGGTGCATAGACATCTAATAATTGTGCTAGGCCTAAGGTGGATGGATTTTGACTATGCCACCAGATTGAGTGAAAAAGCCAAGTTAAGTTAAACCAGGTGCATGTGTTAGGGCTAACACAACACCAGACCAATTTTGGAGCGAGAAAGGAAGAAACTGGACTATGTCCAACACTTGTGCTCTACATAGCCACTCTCATAAGCAAACTATGAACTTCCTGAATGTATTTGGCTGTTTTTTTTATGTACTCTATATTTCATTGACACTGGTCTTTTTGTTATTCTACTCATATAACTCTCCATTTCCTGACTCTGCCTTTCATTGTCTTCCATTCCTTTAATGCTCATTCTACCTGGATCTTTCTCTTGGCTTTCTTTAAGACTCAGTTCAAATTCTTCCTTCTGTATGAGGCCATTCCTGGTTCTCTTTACCACTCTTTCCTTCTCTCTGAGATTACCTTTTATTTATACTTTGTATGTCACATATATTTGTATGTGTACATATATATGTATACATACACTTCCCTGTTACAAGCTTTATCTGCTATGCCTTTTCATTTATCTTGTTAATAAGACTTCTATCAGAGAAACTTGCTGCAAAGACACTCTTCCCCACCCACATTAATGTATCCTCATAATCCTAGTTTTATTGGATTTGTTTGTGCAAAAACTTTCAACTTTTATATGCAATAATCCGTTTTATCTTTCAGGATTATCTGCTTCCTTTGTTTGGTCATGAACTCTTCCCCTCTACATATATTCAAAAAGTAATTTCAGATGGAATGTTGTATACAAATTGTAGAGTGTGTGAAAGTCAGCAAAGTATATTATTGACAAACTGAGGAGGGGCCAGGTTGTGGAGGCCTTCTAAACTCAGACAATCATATGTTTGATCCTAGAGATAATACGGGAGTCACTGGAGTTTATTGAGTGGGGGAAAGTACATGGTCAGACTTGTACTTTAAGAGGATCACTCTGGCAATTGAGTGGAGAATGTACTGGAATGGGAACAGACTTGAGCTAGTGAAACCAACCAGGAGACTGTTATAATTGTTCATATAGGTAGTGATGAGGGTCTGAAGCAGGGGGGTAGCTGTGTCAGTGGAGGGAAGGTAATCTCTACAAGAGATGTTTTGAAGGTTGTTAATGATAGGGCTTGGTAACATAATGCATATATGGGGTAGATGAAATTGAAGAGTTGAGAATGATACTGAGGTTGTTAGCTTAGGTGAGTGAGATTGGGAAAAAGCTCTTGTAGAAGGTAGGATTTTAGGTATGACTTAAAGGAAGTCAGGGAATCCAGAAGATAAAGATGCAGAAGAGAATTCCAGACATGGGGCACAGCCAGTGAAATTACTGGAGTTAATATGTGGGGGTAAAGTGTAAGAAGGCTGGAAAGTAGAAAGGACCCTGGTTATGAAGGGCTTTAAAAGTCATACGGAAGATGTTATAATTTATCTTTGAGGTAATAGGGAACCAGTGGAGTTTATTGAATAGGAGGGTGACAAGTATGACTTCCCTTTTAGGAAATCAATTAGACATTTCTGTGGAGGATACACTGGAGTGGTTGAAGCAGACCACCAGGGTGATGGGAATTTCAGAAGAGAGAAGGGGACATACACAAAAGATGTTGTTGAGGTGAAATCAACAGGCCTTGGCAACATATTGGACGTGTAGGGTGAGAAAGGGAGTAAGAAGGGAAAAATGGAAAAGGGAAAAAACATTTAGTGCCCGGGCACTGTGCTAAATGTTTTAAATTATGATGTTATTTGATCCTTACAACAACCCTGTGAGGTAGGTTGTCTTATTATCTCCATTTAACAGTTGAGAAAACTGAGGCAGGCAGTGGTTAAGTGACTTGCCCAGCTAGTAATTGTCTGAGGAAAATTTCAAACTTGCGTCTTCCTGACTCCAGGACCAGTGTTCTAACCCATTGTGCCACCTAGCTGTCATACAAAGCTTCAAGCTAAAGAGACGAGGAGAGTGAAGGAGGGAGAGTTTATGGGGAATGATAATGAATTCTGTTTTGGGTCAGATTGAGGTTAAGATGTTTATGGAAGATCCAATTTGAGATGTCAGTTCGGCAATTGGGCAGGTGAGCCTAGAGGTTAGGAGATAGGTTAGGAGTATAGGTAGATCTGAGAATCATCATGATAGATGATAAATGAATACTTGTGACCTTATAAGATTAACTACCTACTTAGAATAGAGGGAGAAGACAACAGGACCCAGGACACAGTCTTGAGGGATGGTAAAAGAGAGAAAAAGAGATGTTTAATGTTTAATTGTAACACAGGTCATGAATTTTTATGCATTTTGTAGGCCTTGAACTGTTCAGCCTGTGATACTGTATTGCATAGTTTCTATCCTTTACTTGCATAATTTACATTGGTCACTAAGTATAGATTTTTTATTTTTGTGGGGAAATGAGGGTTAAATGACTTGCCCAGAGTCACACAGCTAGTGTCAACTGTCAGAGGTGAGGTTTGAACTCAGGTTCTCCTGAATCCTGGGCTGGTGCTTAACCCAATTTCACCACCTACCTGTCCCCTAAGTATAGATTTTTAAAGGATATAGCCCCTTCTGTAATTTCTGGTGATCATGACCGGATCCTGAATTGTCATAGAAAAGACTCCTCAAATTCCCATTATTCCATCATTTGTTTGATTATTTTCCATAGACATTGTGCTTATTGGGGCTGTTTTTGATGGATGCTCAACTATTTATTTTGTTTCATGAGATACTTTGATTCCTTGTATCACCTTAATCTTTTGGCTTTTACTTTTCACTTGGTGATTAAGACTACCTACAATCATGTTCTTGTTTTCTGTGCATTTCTTTTTTGTTGTTGCCTTTAATAAAGCAATACGGTTCAAGTAATTATTTAGCATGCGTGCTAAATATTCAATATAATTTTCTAACACCTAGCCACATAACTCTATTAGCTTTCTTAAGTTGCCTTTGCCATGATGATGTTTGACACCTGTGTAAAGGTTTTCCTTGATGGCTCCTGCTTTCTCTCTGTGATTTGTACCGTGGCACTGGCTTCTGAAAATCCTGCTATGTGGAGGTTCTGCAACATTTTAAAATTTTCTGTCAAATACTGTGGGAAAATGCTTTTATTTGTGATGGTTATAGTAAGTTAAGCTTTTAAAAATCAGTTTTATTGTAATTGGTTTGTTAGATGACCTTATGCTGCTACACAGAAAAAGCTTTTTGGAATTCCAGTCCAAGTATACCTGTCTCCTTTTCAAAATTATTCGAACTATTTGTGCTGTTTTTCCCATCTGTTTTGTTATTAAGCATAATTTCTGGAGTTGGCATTGTGAAGATTTTCAAATCCCTTAGGATCTTTCCAGTTTCAAATAGCTGTGACTTGCCAGTCTAACTTCTAAATAGAAATGGAGCTTGAATTGGCATTGTGGGATTCCACATTCAGTGCTCTGTCCTTTAAATCATGCTACTTCACCCCTGATGAATAGTTATTCAGCCTCTGCTTGAAATACATCTATGATGAGACTCCAACCACATTATAAGGGAACACATTCTATATTTGGGCAATTTTCTTTCCCAGAAAAAGTCTAGGCTAGTTCCTGTTTTATTTTCTGAAGACTATGGGTCTGTTATAAATTAGAAAATTTGTTCCCCACCAGTGTCTCCCCCTCCCCCAATGCACTTTCACATCTGTAGTTCTTATTAACTGAAATCTTACTGTACATGGATTCTTTTGAATTAGATTCAAGGTACTGAATCAGTTACAAAGTCCCTTATCATGAAGCCTCATCATAATTACTGTTTATCTTTTATTCCCCTTTGCTTAAGTAAGACTAGTTTCTATGTCATGCCCTAAGCTTTCTCTTTCTTGGCCTTTTTGTGTTAATTGACACTATATCATTTCTGTTTTTAAGTACATCTAATTACTCTTAGCCCATGCCCTTCCCCCATCCTCCTTGTCACCATGACCACTGTGGTCATCAGGAGTAAGAATGCCAGCAACTATAGGCATATTGATAACTTTTCAGGATATCTACTGAATTTTCTTGCCTAGGTTATAAATTCTTGGAGTATGGAGATTTTGTTTTTCTATGCTTTTAAATCTTTCCCTCTCCATCTAATTCAGGTAAATTATTAAACAAGGAAGCAACTTTGGTCATCCTAGTCTTAAAAAAAACATGCCATCAGTTGATAAAATACTGTATATATGGTAGGAAATAGATACAACACATTTTTTTAAAATGAGAAATTAAAAAAATTAAGTAACGGGAGGGTGATAGCTAAATAACAATAGTAAAAGCCTGAAAACTTCTATTTCTTACCATCTGAAATCCCTGGGATAAAAGATAAGTTTGAAGCCTATCCTAAATAGTTTAGATATATGACATTATAATGTAAATAGAGTTAAAAAGGAGCCTGCTCACCAAGAGTACTCTCAAGAATCAAGTGTCCCTAGTAGAGGTTGAAAGAATGCCCAATCCCACAGCGCATCGCTTGCTTTGCCCTTTGCTTCATTTGAGTAGGTGCCCATCAGCCTGGGACTTCATAATATAAAGAAGAGGGACATTCTAACATCTGTTTATCAGCAGGTATGTTCAGATTAGAACAATATGGCATCTAAGTAGCATAGTGGCTACAGTGTTTGGCATGGAGTCAGGAAGACTTGGCTCAGAAACTTCCTAACTCCATATCTCTGATCAAGTTACTTAACCTTTATCTGCTTCAGTTTCCTTATCTGTAAAATGGGGATAAGAATAGAGTTTTCCTCCCAGGATAATTGTAAGGATCAAATGAAATAATATTTATAAATAGCTTTATAAAACCTTAAAGAATTTTATAATTGCTAGGTACTATTATTAATATTGAGAAGCAGCAGTGTACATATGGAGTCTTGTCTCCTTCCTCTCCCCAATAAACTGATCACTTGAAATCTCATTGTTATAAAGATTGGCTTAGGTTTTGATACTTAGTACCTATACTCATTTGCAGTTTTCTCTCCTGTTCAATTAGAGAATTGGAAGGTGGAGTATTAAAGCCTTCCCAAAGCCTTTCTTTATAGAGGGCTCACAACCTTTGAGGTAACTCCATTTTCCATCAGTAACTCTGATAACCTTTACTCTAAGGAATGCTTTCCCTCTAACCCTTCTGTCTGGGTTACCCTGGTGACCCTCTTCCTCTCTCCCTTTTCAACTTCCTTTTGTATGTTGTCTTCTTCTTTTAGATTGTAAGCTTCTTGAGGTCAGGAACCGTCTCCTTTTCTTATTCATATTCCCAGAGCTTAGCATAGTGCCTGGCACATAGTGGCACTTAAAAATGTTTACTGAATTGAATATGGTTAAGTATGAAAGAATGTTCCACCTCTCTTTATTAAAGAGGTGGCAAAAAAAGGAGCCGTTAACTATCTATAAGGATTCCTGAAGGTCACATTTTGACTTGGAAAACCACATAATAATATCACCTATGTTCTATTGTATTTTTATTTATTTTGTTATATATTTCTTGATTACATTTTGATCTGGTTTGGCAATAATTGAGAGTATTGATGACTATGGAAAAATAACTTAGCCTTTTAGTGCTCTATTTAAAATTGGGGTATAGGAAGAGGAAGTTGATGATCTGCATTGATGGAGGGAGTTTTTAAAATGATTTTTCTGATTTACTTATAAGTTCAGACCAAATTTCTAGCCTCTCCACTACCTCAAAATATCTCTAACTTAAAAAGGCAGATATCTGAATGAAGCATATGGTATCTGAAAATACTGGCATCTTAATTTTCTAATTTTATTTTTTCTGTATCTCTTGGTGTTTTTAGAAAATTTTAATTTTTTAAATTATTTTTTTCCAATAGCAAAAATCTCTCCTTTTTCTATCTGTTCCTACCAATTGAGAATGAAAGCAAAACAAAACCTCTGTTCCAAACATATAGTCAATAAAAAAAAATTACACATTGTATTCAAAGGAAAAACTATAAATGTATATGTATGTAAATGTCTCATTCTGCACTGAGCCATCTCTCTATCAGGAGGTAAATAGTATGATTTATCATAAGTCCTCTGGAATCATGGTTAGTCATTTTTCTGACCAGAGATCCTAATTCTTTCAAAGTTATTTGTCTTCATAATATTGTAGTCACATATGTGTTTTTTTCTGGTTTTGTTCGCTTCATTCTATATCAGTTTGTGTAAGTTCTCCCAAGTTTATCTAAAATCATCCCCCTTCAGTTCTTATTCCTCAATAATATTCCATCACATTTATGTACCATAACTTGTTTAGCCATTCCCTAATTGATGAGCACTCCCTCAGATTCAAACTCTTTGCCACCTAAAGAAATTCCATAAAATTTTACAAATGTACTCTTCCCTCTCCAGTTCTATAAGTCCTCATCCGAGGTTGGGTTTTTCCCATAGAAAACTGCTGGACTCAACCATTATCAGTCACCTGGGAAACTGCTGGTTCAGTGACAGTACTGTAGGCTTCTCTTTGGTTTAGGTTGCCCACTCTGTGTATTCCTCTACAGGTTTCAGATTGGCAAAAAGCTGCAAGATCTCAGTTACCTTGCTTTATTCTTGGGGTCTGAGCCCTACTGCTGCTACTTGCTTCTGTACTTTCTCTTTTCTCAGTATACAGGCTAGGCCCTATGACCTCTTATTATTACCCTTGGGTATAAGTCCCTGCCCTAGTCTGCCCTTGATCTGTTACCTAGCACTGAATAGTGGGTGACAGCTTAATTGGCACCTACTCCCATACCCTGAAGAGGGTCAATTTTGATATGAGGTCTTGGCCCTCATCTTGCCCTTGCCGAGTCCCTAGGCACTGGAATGCTCTCTGTCCCCAGTACCCACAAACCTCTTTGGTTATCTTCCTATGCTGACTTGGGCTAGATACATGACTCTTTTTTTCCCTTTCCTTCCCCCCCTTTTTCTTTTCCTTCCTTTCCCAGCAGGGTTTGACCTTGGACTTTTTTTTTTTTAGCACTGCTGGGAAGAATTTTGGGAAGGAATTTACTGTATTTTGTATTGCTTCTTATCTTTCTCAGTTCCACCAATGTCTTTGTTCTTTTCATCCTACTCTTGTATAGTGCAGCTCTGTTGCTTATAGTCTTAGAAATGGTCATCACAGTTTTGTCCATAGCATCTTGGACTTTGGAGGGAAAGTGCTTTATAAACTTGACAGTAATCCAAGGCCCAAGGTTCCACTTTGATTCTGGGGATGTATCCCCAAAAGAGTACATTTCTCTGTTTGGCTTGTTGTCTTCCTCACTCTAGGAGGTTTTACTCAGGATTTTATTCAGGAGGAGTTTCCAACATGAAGCTTTTCCTAAGTGTCAGTAACATGGTCCCCAGCTCCCCCACAGACAATCAACGTATAGTGTGAGTATTGTGTATGGAACAGTTATTCCAACCACTCCAGAAAATGCATATGCATAAGGATTTAGGAGGAGCCCACACACAGATTCAGAGACTACAGTACTCCAATAGTCTATTACACTCAGGAAGCAAAGTTATTTTAAGAAATGCTGAACAAAAACTCCCCAGTGACCTGGACTGTCTTGGCAAACTCAAAGCAACAATAGGGAATTATTGGGAAGTCTCAGATCTCCTAGTCACTTCTCCCAGATGGCGTGGTCTGGCTTCAGTCCTCCAGCTGCAAGGACTGTGTTGGCATTCCTCTTCCCTCTCCATCGTGTGGAAGAAATCTTCCCTATGTAGGAGGCTAGGGCTTAAACTCTCTAATTTGATCACTCTTCTTGGGATTATTTGATATAATCCCCCAAACAAGGAAAAGCTATTCTCAGAAGTCTTTGCTCTTTGGCCACAGTATAAATATATAAATACCACTGCCATGTGCCTCTGTATGACCACCATCAATACATTAGTTACTCGCCCACCTTGAGCATGTGAAGCCCATTCTCAGTCCAGTCCAAGCACAGACTCTGTGTTTAAGTCTTCACTAGTTATAAAGATTGTGGTCTCTCTTTGAACTAATGAATAGCAATTTACTTCAGTGTTTAAATCATATGAACTACTTTGGTTGCACTTATTTGAATGCTCAGTACTTTTACAAGAGAATATATAATGAATACTAGTTTTTAAGGATTGCGAAGAATATCATGGGCAACATGAATCGTACAGTTAAGTTGCAAGTAAAAGACATTGGGCTAAATTCTATAATTTGTTGTAACATCATCCAGCAAGTTCTTTATTCTGGCATGTAACGAGTTGTCTGTATTTATAATATCAATTTTCCCCAATTAGATAGCACTTCTGCTATTGTTCTGACTAATGATTTTTCATTTGTTCTTTCAATTATATAGCTAGGTGGCAGAGTGGATAGAGTCCTGGACTTACAGTCAGGAAGACCTGAGTTCAAATTTGACATTAGACATTTACTAGTTATCTGACTCTGGTCAAGTCACTTAACCTCTGTCTCCTCACTGTAAAATGTGGACAATAATATTGCCTACCTCCCAGGGTTGTTGTGAAAATCAAATTTAATTATATATATATATATATATATATATATATATATATATATATATATCAACAAACATTTATTTTTTCCAGTTACATGTAAGAGTAGTTTTCAACATTCATTTTCATAAGATTTAGAGTTCCAAATTTTTCTCCCTCCCTCCCTCCCTTTCCTCCCCCCTCCACAAGATCTCAACCAGGTTATATATGTACAATCCACAAGTGTTCTTTTTATCAGTTCTTTCTATGGGGGTGCATAGTAAGCTTCCTCATTAGTCCCTTGGGATTGTCTTGGATCATTGCGAAATAATATTTTTAAAGGGCTTTGCAGATTTCAAAGGCTATACAAATGCTAGATCTTCATTTAAGGCATTCAAAAGTTCCTCAACCCTATTTCTTTACTTTTCTGGAAAGCAAAGACAACTTTCAATACTGATTCCAGTTCTCCTTTGCTTTACCCTGAACCACATCCCTTTGTCATGTTGCAAACTCTTAGAAATGGTGAAATTGGGGCAGTGGATAAAGTGGCACAGTGGATAAAGCACCAGCCTTGGATTTAGGAGGACCTGAGTTCAAATCCAGCCTCAGACACTTGATACTTACTAGCTGTGTGGCCCTGGGCAAGCCACTTAACCCTCATTGCCCAGCAAAAAACAAAAATGGGGAAATTGTTGTTGTTTATCCTTTGTTCTCAAAGAGGACCATGATATGGGGTAATACCATGATTTGCATTGAATTGGATTTAAATGAGGGAGGGCTGTGCAAAGTCACCAACCTTATTCTCTCCTCCAGAGCCATCTGGGTCCAGTGGCAATATATAGATCAGGACAACTGGAGATGGAACCACATGTTTAAGGCAATCAGGTAGTGAAATTAGCCTAAGTCAGAAGGAAGAGTGATTGTTTTACTCATATCACACCAACTGTGTACATGGTATTTTATGACCATTTGATGCTGCCCATGGGGAGAGCCTAGAGTCACCCAGACTTATAACCTAAGAGTTGTCCTTGTTTCCTTACTCTCTCTAACTACTCATATGAAATCTATCACCAAGGCCTACTGATCTTTGTCACATATCTCTAATATGCCTCCTTCTTTTTAACACTGTCACTATCTAGTTCGGGTCCTTGTCACCTTATTCCCAGACCACTGCAATAGCCTGCTAACTGGTGTCCCTGCTATAAGTCTCTCCCCATGCCAGGTCATCTTCCACTCAGCTGTCAAAATGATCTTCCTAAAGTGCAGGTCTGACCATATCAACTCTCCATCATTCAATAAACTCCAGTGGTTCCCTATTGCCTTTAGGATCAAATATAAAACCCTCTGTTTGGCTTTCAAAGCCCTTCATAATCTTTCTACTTTCTATTTTTCTAGTCTTTAACTGCTTACTCCCTTCCACATACGCTGCATTCTGTTAACATTGGCTTCCTTGCTTTTCTATCTACCAACTCCAGGCATTTTCTTTATCTTTTCTTTCTTTTTTTTTTGTGGGGCAGTGAGGGTTAAGTGACTTGCCCAGGGTCACACAGCTAGTAAGTGTCAAGTGTTTGAGGCTGGATTTGAACTCAGGTCCTCCTGAATTCAGGGCCAGTGCTTTATCCATTGTGCTACCCAGCTGCCCCCCAACTCCAGGCATTTTCACTGGATGTTCCCCATGCCTGGAATTGGCTTCCTTCTCCTCTCTGTCTCCTTGATTTCTTCTAGTTCCAGCTAAAATTCCACTTTCTATGAGAAGCCCTTCTTGATCCCCCACTTAATTTTAATGCCTTCCCTCTGTTGAGTATTTCCAATTTATCTTGTATCTTTTTTGCATATAATTGTTTGCATGTTGTCTTCCCTATTAGACTGTGAGCTTCTTGAGAGCAAGAATTATCATTTTCCTTTCTTTGTACTCAGCACTGTGCCTGGAACATAGTAGATGTTGAATAAACATTGATTGATATGAGATAGGAAAATTGGGGCTAAATAAATATGCAATATGATGAGAAATATGACAAAGTGTTTAGAGATTAGTTTTATCAATCAGTCAACAAGCATTTATTAAATACTTACTATGTGCCAGACACTGTGCTAAACCTTTGGGATATAAGGAGAGGCAAAATCAGTTCCTGCTCTTAAGGAACTCACATGCTAATGGGGGAGATAAACATGGAAATAACTCAGTGCATACCAGATAATATACAGAGTAGATGAAGGTAACCTGAGAGGGCCACTTTCAAATCAGTACTCATTTCTGACCTGATAGTTGGAAAGAAACCTCTTGATAGGAAATACTAAAATGGTTATAAAAGTAATTCATTTTTTCTTGGTCCAGGAAAGCAGTAACATCTCACTCAGATTCAAAGTCTTGTGGGAATTAGGAAAAGGAAGATGTTAGCTGTATGTTCCTTATTTGATGGATAAATAAAGTGATACTTATAGTTTCCTGGGCTGACAGACTTCCAACCTTCAAAAGAATAAATATTTGCTAGTACCATTTTTTCAACCAAAGTAAAAGGGCATGTCATTCCCTCACTGGATGAACAGTAACTACTCATACCATTATTATCTTGCATGCCTTAGGGCATAGAGCAACCCCTTCAAGGAAGGGTCATTGTGAAGACCTTTCTTTCAGTTCCAGAATTTCATTTTATTTTTTTTAAAGAATAAGACAATTCAAAACGTACTGCATGATACTTTGCTGTGAGAGAGGTTAAAGTGATACATAGTCTTCCTTTGCCCTGAAAATTTTTCCCTTCGTTTAGTTTATCAGAAATATTTAATAAGTTTTTCTCAGTACTGGGTATTGGAGCTGAAAAAAAATCTAATAAGACATAGAATGGCTGGATGATAAGTACTTATGGTAAATCATGTATTTCTTTTAAGTATATAAAACTTAGATATAAGCCATTTATTATTTAATGGAATATAAAGACTCAGTATCCCATCTTCTTCTTTTGTTCAAGGTTTTATCAGAGGTAATTCATGCATAGTAAAAATGGGAATTTTAACTCAGCATTGTTTATATGACTAGACTTAGTTTCTACTTAAGGCAGCTGCTCAGAATCTTAAAGACATCTACTAAATATTGGCAGGAAGTTTGAGTGCTGGATGGGATGCAGAAATGATTTCCTATATATCCATGCACATGTCAAGTATTTGAATGATAGTACTTCTGACTTTGGGTCAGTAGTGAGTTCACATCTCTTACCAGCCCCTTGGCTTACTTCCTGAGAATGTAAGGGAGGATTCAACATCCATCATTTTCATCCTTTCTTTATGCTCTGTCTGAGATCTGTGAGTGTTCTATCTGGCTCCATACTTTTTAAATGGAAGAGAAGAAACTGGAGGGGATTTGGATAAAGATTAAAAAGGATTATTCTAAAGCAATTGTAAGAAAAATGGGAGAAAGATAAAGGTATTATGAGCATAGATTTAAAACTAAAAAAGGTTCTTGGAGCCTGTCAAGTCCAACTCTTTTATTTTACAGATGAGTCAAATTGAAGTCAATAAAAATTTATTAAGTGCCAACTATATGCCAGTCAGGCAGCTAGGTGGTGCAGTGGATAAAGCTTCAGCCCCAGAGTCAGGAAGACTCATCTTCCAGAATTCAAATCTGACCTCAGACACTTACTAGCATTGTGACCCTGGGCAAGTCACTCAGCACTGTTTGCCTTAGTTTCGTCATATGTAGAAAGGAGTTGGAGAAGGAAATGGCAAATCACTCCAGTATCTTTCTCAAGAAAACTCCAAATGAGGTCACAAAAAGTCAGACACAACTGAACAACAGTCTCACGTGCCAGTTGCTATGTTAAGTGCTGAGGATACAAAGAAAGGCAAAAATAGTCCCTGCCCTCAAGGAGCTCTCAATCTAATGGGGGAGACAACATGTAAACAACTATGTACAAGCAAAACATGCATAGAATAAATGAGAGATCTTAGAAGGAAGGCATTAATATTAATGGAGTAGAAAAGGCTTCAAGCATAAGATGAGGTTTTAGGTTTTTTGTTTTGTTTTTGGTGGGGCAGTGAGATTAAGTGACTTGCCCAGGGTCACACAGCTAGTAAGTGTCAAGTGTCTGAGGTTGGATTTGAACTAAGGTCCTCCTGAATCCAGGGCCAGTGCTCTATCCACTGCGCCACCTAGCTGCCCCCTAGGTGTTAGTTTTTACTTGAAGAAATCTAGGGAAGACAGGCAGCAGAGGTGAGGAGGGAGAGAATTTCAGGTATGGAGAACAGCAATATATATGGAATGGGTAATGGAATGTCTGGTGCGATGAAAATCAAGGAGGCTTGAGTCACTGGATCTTGGAGTGATCAACTGGATGAGGAAACTTAGGCCTTTAAAGGTTGAATGACTTGCCAAAGAGAGTAAGTGGCAAAAGCTATGTGCCAAGCACCATGCTAAGCTTTGCCTTTTACAAATATCTTATTTGATTACCATAACAACCCTGTGAAGTAGGTGCTGTTATTATCTCCATTTTACAGTTGAAGCAAACAGAGGTGAAGTGACTTGCCCAGGGTCACACAGATAGTAAGTGTCTGAGATCAGATATGAATGCTGGTCTTCTTGTCTCCAGACCCAGGACTCTTTCCAACATGTCTGCTAGCTTTCTTTCCAACATGACTGCTAGCTGCCTGAAAAAGCAGAGCAATCAATACATTTGTGGCATACCTTTGTGAAAATTTCATCCTTTATGAGGTAGAGGAAGTGACAAGAGGAATTACTATTCAGGACCTGTTTATGTATACATACATAAATGTATATATACAGATGTATATAATGTATGAGTGTATAAATATGTAGACTATCTTTGTGTGTTCCACTGTCTTTTAAATTCTGTGACATAGGGCTTTTTCTTAGCTAAGCTTTTTATCTCTTCTAGTAAATAATGGAATGCTTTGTAAACAATAGATTCTTAATAGATATTTGTTGAATGTTTGAATAAATGTCTCATCAGTTAGATTTATATGTACCTTAAGGGCAAACATCAGGACCTTGCTGCCTTGGTATGACCCACAGTGCATAGCATAGTATTTGGTACACAGTTGTTTCAGTTATGTCCAACTCCTGGTGATTCTGTTTGAGGTCTTCTTGGCAAAAATACCAGAGTGGTTTCTCCAGTTCATTTTACAGATAAGGAGTTGAGGCGAATAGGGCTAAGTGACTTGACTAGGGTCACATGACTATTAAGTGTCTGAGGCCAGATTTGAATTCAGGAAGATGAGTCTTCCTGGTCCGAAACCCAGTGCTCTATCCAATGTGCCACCTAGGTGCCCCCACAGGAACATTACTCTCCATCTAAGACTGTAGCGTGGCTATGAAGTGGACTTTTCTTTATGGTTCAACCTGTAAGGTGATGAAAGACAACTGAATGTGAATGATTAGGAACAGAGCTTTGGCATGTTGCTAAACCACAGCTTATCTCTTTGGGGGCATTACTACATTTATTTCAAAATAGATTTGATTATGTCTCCTCCTGACATCTACTCTCTTCTCCCATGGCTCTCTTCTTCATCCATTGACTCATACTTTCCTCAGCTTATGCAGAAGAGACACTGGGAATGTGGTGTAATGAAGCATATTTCTCCTATGAAGCCTGCTTCTGAACCAGAAGTGATCAGTAGAATCCATTACACAGACCTAAAGTTGACCCAATCAAAATGGTAGCAAATTGAAAATGAGATGCCAACAGAATGAAGACTAGAGAATAAGGTGACACGTCCCCTCTTCTTTTCAAAGTATCTTCATACTCCTTAAATGGGGATTTAAAGACTTACTAGATACTACACAATCATGCATTTAAGATATACCATCCACATTTTTCCACACTTGCCTCTAACCCTAACCTAGTGAAGTGAAAGAGGTAGGTGGGGAGTTTTTTTCTCTAACAAATCAGAAACTCTATCTTGCATATTCCTATCTCCTTTGATATCTGGCAAGGGGATCATCAGAATGAACTATTGCCAGAAGCAGAACTGCCACCTTAGCTTTCATTATTTGTTGAGCCCCAGCACCCCGATCAGAATTGTAAAGTGGTTCAGAGATACTTCGAGCATGAAATGTGTTGCAAAAATCCAAACCAATTTTTATCTTATTTATATAAAGACATTTGGGAGGGGGCAGCAGCAATGGGAGAAAAAAAAAGCCACAAGATCATCATTAGTCATCATTTTTTTTTCCTCTAAAGGTTAAAAAAGCAAACATACCTTATCTTCCTAGAAGTCAGTACACATGACACTGAATTCTTCTAGTAAGCAAATTTGTGATAAGTTGATAAAAAAAAAAGGTCCTGAACTCTTGACTATGGATATAATACAGTGGAAGAAGAAAATCAAAAACATGCTTTCTATCTGACTCAAAATAAAGGTGCACTTAAACTTGTAAAAGACAACATTTTTATTTGAATGATATGACAGAACTGTCACAGGAGTGTTACCTGCTATAAAGAAAGCCCAAGAATTATTACCTTTATTAGACCAGTGACACTGAGCTTCCCGCCATACATTTCTAACTTCTGTCCCTCTACAGAGACAATTTTCTTTTCTTAAATAAACTGTCATGGTAGTGTTAATATATTGTTGGCTCTCTCATACTCGGAGAATACTGCTGATATAAAACATGTATATGTTAGATTGGTAATAGTATCTTTAGTGTAGCTGACTAGAACAAATGTGTTTCCCTCATGGCTGTGCTAATGTGATAAAGGAAAATTGGCTGTTCATCAGCTTTTGGCTGGGCAAAGACAGTAGAGATGGAGCCACATTCTTTTTTATGCATTAATACCACCGAGAACTTTTCACTAGTTATATTTCATGTGCCTGCATGTTGTACAAAGATGTTGTAAAACATGAGATAATGCTACAAATAACAAAGTGGAAAAGCCTGTATCTTTTATAATGATAACAGTCAAACACCAAATGACAGTAACAGGCTGTAAAAAATGGGATGCAAAAAAGGCACTGTAACTGTCCCCCCTCATGCAACTTCATGTATGTGAAAGGCTTTTTTGAGAATTAAATAAAATCTAGTTTTTGGATCACTGATATTTAAATAAAGAAAGTACTGAAAATTAAAGAGGTTCAGTTGGAGCAGACAAAAGTCACATAGGATAACTCTGGAGAAAGCTGTTGTTGCCAGTAATTATGATTCTAAGCCTATAGATTTTTTTTCTTAAGGGGAAAAGATACTTATAATCATCCAAGTCATGATTTTATAGACTAAGAATTAGCTGTTTTTCTTGATCAATTTGGCAAGGCTTTAGAAATAGTCGGGGAGTATCTAGGTTGCTCATGTTTGATTGTCTAAAATCAGATTTTCAGGGTCAAACCTTGTACTTGTCTGGTCTTACACTATCTCTGAAGCCTTTTTTTGCCCCCTTCAAACCCTTTGTTCATAGGGACACTGTGATTTCCATTCATATTTCAGTCAAGAAGATTTAGTCCCATAGGAGAGCTGTACAGACCAGAGCTGTGTCTACATCACATTAAAACTGCCAGTTTGGTTAAAAAAAAATTCAACCAATCATTTGGGTGGTTTTTGTACACTAAACCAAAGAACTTTATTAGGAGGATTTTCCAACCAAATCAACTAGATATTAGAGGTTGTGTATTATTAGGGAACTGCCTTTCATTTTCTTTTCATTTACTTTGCACATAGAAGGTACCTAGTAAATTCTTGTTATGGCCACTGCCTAAAGGCACTCTATCTTTTCCCCATTTATACAATGCAGTTAATTTGCTTAGTTACTAGATATATCAGATACATATACATACATACACACACACACATATATTTCTCTTTCTTTCTTTTCTTTTTTTTTTTAGTGAGGCAATTGGAGTTAAGTGACTTGCCCAGGGTCACACAGCTAGTAAGTGTTAAGTGTCTGAGGCCAGATTTGAACTCAGGTACTCCTGACTCCAGGGCTGGTGCTCTATCCACTGTGCCATCTAGCTGCCCCACACACATATATTTCTGTCAAAGGCACATCCAGAGGTAGCTTTACCTAGGAAATAGAGATTCAGCCTTGGAATGAGGAAAACCTGCATTAAAGTCTTGCTTCTGGCACACACTTGCCTAGTAAACTTAAGTTAATTGCTTAACTTCTCAGTGCCCCAGGTAACTCTCTCAGATTCTCTGCTCCAGGATTTGAAATCCAGAAGACTTGAGTTTGAATCATGCCTCAGATACTTACTAACTGGGCAAGTCACTTAACTTCTTTGTGTCTGTGCCCTCATCTGTAAATTGGGATTAATAAATAGCATGTAATTGTTGTAAGGATCAAATAGTTTAATATATGTAAAGTGTTTTGCAAACATCAAATGCTATCTAGATGCCAGCTATTGCTATTATTACTGTGAGTTACAGAAGGAAGGAAATTTCTACACTGAAATCAGAGGTCCAGACAGATGAGAGACAGAAAGAGACAGAGAGAGACAGAGACAGAGACAGAAAGACAGATAGCTCACGATAAATCTGCTGAAAAGAAACAGAACAAAGGTTAATATTTCAAGAGAGCTTTGTTTTATTTTTGGTCTGGATAAACTTGTGCAGGGAAATCCCTTGTGTGGAAATTCCCTTTATCAAGGTAGATTGACAACTACTAGTTTACCTGGGGAGCTAAGAGGTTAAAGGCTTTCCCAAAATTGCAAAGCCACGAAGTCACAGAGGCAAGACTTGAATCGAGGTGTTACTACTGGCTCCCTATACCACACTGCTTTTCCAGAGATATTTTATGTGAATCACTTGAATGGACTGATATCTCGTATTAATCATGCATTTGGTATTCCCCAGGCATGTTATGGCTTTTTTGCTGGGGTCGATTTAGAATCTTGAAGCTCTTTCCTCAATGTCTAGTTTGTCCTTGGATCCTGATGCAAACAGAAGTGCTAGCTTTTCCTTTCCTGGGGACATGGGGGATGCTGCTAGAATGCCAAGGAAAAAGTCCAAATCCTCTAGCCTTCTAGAGTTCATAAGGTTCTTCTCTGACCAAGGGATGAGTAGGGGCAAGGAGGCTGCCAGAGGCTCACCCATTCCTTTCTCTGCTCCACAGATGACTCACTTAGCTGGAATGATTCTCTGCTCTTGAATGCTCAAATCCATACTCTTGTCCTGGTTTCAGACATGCCCCATAGGGTGTTACTAAATCTCTTCAACCAATCTTAATTTATTTTCTTTGCAGCATTACTTCATTGAATCCAGTGCTTTTCTTTTTTGTACCTAGTCTAAAGACCTTGATTTGTTGATTTAGTCAATAGAGATGTCCTTATTAACTTAAGGTATCAGTGCAGAGCATCTTGTTATTGAGAAAATGTTTTTTCAGTTGTGTCTGACTCTAAACCCCATTTGGGGGTTTTCTTGGCAAAGATACTAGAGTACTTTGCCATTTCCTTCTCCAGCTCATTTTACAGATGAGGCAAAATGGGGTAAAACTGAGACAAACAGGGTTAAGTGCCTTGCCCAGGGTCATACAACTAGTGTCTGAGACCAGAATTGAACTCAGGTCTTTCTAACTTCAGGCCTAGCACTCTATCCCCTTTGCCACCTACTAAAATGGAGTAGTAGAGCCGAAAAAATGTCACTCTTGGAGTCTGGAATCACTGATACAAGTTGTCATAGCTTACCTTCACCCTGAGTAAGTCATTTGACTTCTATATGCTTCAGAACACTGGCTCTGGAGTCAGAGGACTTGGGTTCAGACTACCTTGTGTGACTTCATCAAGTTCCTTACCTCTGGCCTCAGTTTCCCTATCTGTCAAATGAAGGCTTGGTCTAGTTGGTCTCTGATTTCCTCCTATGATTTATCTAATAAATGACAGATGGTTTGGGATTTCCAGGAGCAGAGGGAGTTCCAAACTCAGATGAATTCAGAGATCCTTCCAGTATTTTATAAATTCAGGCGGTGATAAAACCTCTTCAATCATTGAAACATTTATTAAAGACTATGCAATATATACCAGCACAAAGATAATTAAGGCATGGTTCTGCCCTCATGAACATTAAAATTTAATTTGTTACAAGGTAATAATGTGTCCCTAAATAATGCCAATGAGCAGTATTACTTTAGTGCCTTCCCCTGTTAATGCTATCACCTTACATATCACAACTTTCCAGTTGTACACTATTTTGTTCTTTGCAACAACTCTGTGAAATATCCTGGACAGCTATTCTGATCTTCATTTTATAGCTGAGGAAGTGAAAACAAAGTTTTTAAGTGTGATAGAATAAGAGGAGAACTGGATTTGGGGTCCAAAAACCAGGAAGGGAATTTCTTCTTTGTTGCTTATTACTTGTGTGATTTTGCTGGCTGTTCCTAATTGTGGATATACTCCCTGGTTCTGTCCTGTGCTATCTTCTTCTCTCTCTATGCCCTCTCACTTGGGGACCTCATCAATTTCTATTTGTACTCATTCTCATCAACATGAAGGTGATTCCCATATCAAGATACCCTAGTATCTCCTCTGAGCTCCAGGTCTATAGCACCAATTACCCATTGGCTACTTTAAACTGATCACAAATATATCAAACACACCATGTGAGAAATAATAATTATCTTTCTCCACTAACTCACCACTCTTAACATTTTGTATTTTTGTTGAGTGTTCCACTTCTCCCAAATACCTTGTATTAAGTTTGTATGTATTCTGTATATAGTTATATACTGTAACTATATATATAGTAGGCTCTCTTACTATATGTATCAGCATAACATACAGCATACATAATGTTAACTTGTGGTTTTTAAAGTCACTATGTGGCCACAGAGATCTATTTCTCTTTGAGTTTGACAGCATTGATCTAGGCTCATCTTTTCTATAGGGATAGATTTTAAGTGGTATTTGCTACATTGCCTGATTTTTCACCTCCTTGAAATGAAATACTTCCCGATGTACTCTGCCTCGGCTGTCCTGCCTCCTGTTGTGTGCCGTTTCCTCCCATTAGAGTGTAAGCTCTTTGAGGGAAGGGGCTATCTTTTTATTGACTATCCTTAATGCTTATCACAGTGCCTGGCACAGAGTAGGCACTTAATAAATGATTATTGGATTGAACCAGATTACTCAACCCACTTCTATACATTAACACAATTGTGATTACTGGAATTATTATTTATTAATATAAAAATGAGTATAACCATAAATAATTTGATAACACATTTAATAAAAAATAATGGGTAGCATTTATATAGGACTTTACGGTTTGCAAAGCACTTTTATAAATGTTTTCTTTCTTTCTTCTTTCCTCCTTCCTTCCTTCCTTCCCTCCTTCCTTCCTTCCTTCCTTCCTTCCTTCCTTCCTTCCTTCCTTCCTTCCTTCCTTCCTTCCTTCCTTCCTTCCTTCCTTCCTTCCTTCCTTCCTTCCTTCCTTCCTTCCTTCCTTCCTTCCTTCCTTCCTTCCTTCCTTCTTTCTTTCTTTCTTTCTTTCTTTCTTTCTTTCTTTCTTTCTTTCTTTCTTTCTTTCTTTCTTTCTTTCTTTCTTTCTTTCTTTCTTTCTTTCTTTCTTTCTTTCTTTCTTTCTTTCTTTCTTTCTTTCTTTCTTTCTTTCTTTCTTTCTTTCTTTCTTTCTTTCTCTATCCCTCCCTCCTTTTCTCCCTCTCTCTCTTTCTCCCTCTGCCTTTCTTTCTGTTTGTCTGTCATTTTTGTCATCCCCATTGCTGAGTATATAGTAGATGCTTAATAAATGATTATCAGTTGATTAATTGTCCAATTATCCTTTGAGGGCCTCTGTTGTTTTAAAATTTTTAACATGTACAGTTAGGACTGGATCATCTTAAAGTCTCTTTCAGGGCTAAATGTTATGTTTTTATCATATCTGTATATCTGTATAGTAAGTGATTGATCTAGGACTAGAATGTGTTTCTTTTGGATTCCCAGTTCAGTGCCTTTTCCATAACACTGTCTAATTTATGCACTCTCTGAGACAGTCCACTTTGCTTTCATCAGATTTTTCCATCTCAACTCTAAATATGATAAATATGAAAACAAACACTATTTTCTAAGACGGTGTCACTGAAAAGCATCTATTTACCTGAAATTAGACATTGAAAATTTAGATTGTTATTGAACTAGATAACTGTTGAACCTTAAACTTTAATTATTATCTTAAGAAATTAAAAATGACTAATGGTGATGATTTCTTTATAGGTGTATCACACAAAAATCAGTTTCTTCATCAATGGTTTGGAAGATGACCACACAGCTTTTGATGTAAGAACTCTTCATGGTCCAGTTAAAGATCTTGCCCCTGGGGCTGTGAGAATTGGACAAAATTCAAATGGTAGGTTTTAGAATTTGAGGACTATTATATTCCATTCAATCCATATTTTCTTGAAAAAATGTTAGCCAAATTATTATTTTTAAAGGCTCTGTGGGTCTGGATGTTTCATCACACCCTGATGTGAATGCTTTCCTAAAGGGAAGAACTTTTCTGTAATGTAAATAAGCATCTATTTTGAATTTTCACTTGTAGAGCTTTCTTACAATGAGGTTTATCATGATTTAGCAGAGAAGAGTAGACCTTATTAGTTTTATGGTGAACCAAAGTGAAATCTGATTATTAAATTATTTTTGCATGTTAAGGAGAAATTGGATGGTATTTTGCTGATGGTCACATTTGAGGTATTAGACAATCATCCAGTAGTATCACATTTTCCCATTTGTGTATGACTTGAACATCACTCAAAAATGAATGGCTTATTTTTACAACCATACACACAGTTTTTAGTGTCACTGTGTGTGCCCTTAGGTTTGGGCAAGTGAGCTGCTGATGAATGGTAAACAACTGGTTCTATATGGGTGGGGGGGGTGGAATATACACAGGACACATATGAGTTTTGTCTGTATTATTCACTTTTTTTCCCATCACATTCCTAAACTTAGGCAATCAACAAAATAATAAATCAAATTGTGATTTATTGTTTTTGATTATTTTTGAGCTGTAAATCTTCACACTGGAAATGGAACAATTGACTCCCCATAACTAGTATGAGAGGGCTCCAGAATACCCCTGCTTGGACCCCCTTCAGGCCCCCACAAGAATTATCCTTCTTGAACTTCAGGTTGTTTGGCCCAAGTGGCCCATCATTTTTAGCCTTCTTTTGGAGGTTTGGGGGCTCTGGTATGGAGACATATCCCTCCTACTCTTCACTTTTTTGGGGGGAACTAGACCAGAGGTATCTCACTTGAGGTCAGCAAAACTCCCTGGTACTGCCTGAACCAAATAAAAATATAATTGGTAAATGTTTAACAAAATAGACATAAATAAAATATAACATACATAATGTTATATTGTGATTTTCTAAGTCAGTATGCAGTTGGTGGGGATCCATTTTCTATTTGAACTTGACTCTACAAATCTCAACCTATCCTTTCTTTAGGGATGGGTTTCAAGTGATTGTTCACCCCACTTTTACACCTGGATCACAATTATGATTATTATAATTATTATCTGTGAGTATAAACAGTAACTTAATAACACATTTGATAATAACAATAATATTATAACCTATTTCAGATTGCTTACCCTCTCAGGGAAGGGGGAGGGAGGGATGGAATTTGGAACTCAAAACTTTAAAAACAACAAATGTTAAAAATATTTTTACATGTAATTGGTGAAAAATAAAGTATTATTAAAAATAAAAATAATATTAATAGCTAGCATTGAGACAGGGCTTTAGAATTGCAGAATACTTTCATAAATATCACAGATGCCAAGTTAAGAGCCTTTCACTGAAAGATTTGCCAAATTGCTGCCTTTACAACAAATGAATTACATAATATGAGTATTATCTATTTTATAGACAAAGATACTGAGGCATAGATAGGTTAAATGACTTGTGCCATACTCACAATGTGCAGAATCCTGCACTTGCAGTCAAGAATATCACATACCAAGAGTATCCCAGCTCTGATACTAATAAGCTTTTGTGACCATGGGCAGATCATTTATGCTCTCTGAACCTCAGTTTCCTAATCTGTACAATAGGAACAATATCTATTGCACCTACTTCATAGGGCCAAATGAGGTGCATGTAAAAAGGCCTTTTGAAAGGATTAAAGTATTGTAGTTATCTATGTTTTCCTTGGGTGTCCTGACTCCAAATCCAGTGATTTTCCATCACATCACCCTGCTTTATTATGAAATTAATTTCTCTACCTGATGCCCTAGAATGGCTTCTGGGACCTCTTTTTCAGGGAGCTAGGCAGCCCCAGAGAAACTATGTGGTATAGCTTCCTTCCTTCCTTCCTTTCTTCCTTTATGTGCTTATTAGCATTTTTCTTCTCTTCCTTAGCAAACTCCACACTATTTGATGTTCTTGCCTTTCATTGTGTGCCCAGCACTTAGCATAGTGCCTGACACATAGTAATGGCTTAAAAAATGCTAGTTGAGAGATTGACTTCCTATCAGGCTCCTATTTCTGGCCTCTGGGCTGCTCATTCATTAGTATTCCTATAATGGTCAACTTTCCTTGGCTTGACCTTTGCCCCACTCAGCTCCCTACCTTGTTTTGAGGGTACTGACTTACTTGACGTTCTCTCTTCCAGGAAAGAGCTGTTTTTTAGATCCTATGTTTCATATTCATTAAAAACCAGTGTTGTGGGGGCAGCTAGATAGCACAGTGGATAAAGCACTGGCCCTGGATTCAGGAGGACCTGAGTTCAAATCCGGCCTCAGACACTTGACACTTACTAGCTGTGTGACCCTGGGCAAGTCACTTAACCCCCATTGCCCCGCAAAAACAAACAAACAAACAAACAAACAAACAAAAAACCAAAACCAGTGTTGCATACAGCTCATTATATCAGCATATTCTGAATGAATAGATGAAAAAAACACTCAAGCACACACTATGACTCAAGCACGTGCTAGGTACTGAGGATACAGATAAATACAAAAGCAAACAATATCCCTGTTCTCAAGAAGCTAATAAGGAGAGACAATACACATAATTGGATAGGGTGTGTGTGCATGGAACTGTACAGGGAAGGTGAGTTGGGCTATAGGGTATTAGACTGACACATCCCTTCCAGGAACCCCTTCTGGAATTGATGTGATCATGATTTCCCTTTCTCTCCCTACCCCAAACCCAAAAGGAGTCGCCCTAGTATCACACTAACAAATTAAATAATGTGAGTCTTTTCTAAATTTAGTTTCCACTGGTACTTTAAAGGGTTATAGTGCACCAAAGTGCTCCCCCACAAACTTTTGATGGTTGGGTAATAAGATTTGTCTATTTTATGCTGCTTAGGATGACTAAGTCTTAATCCTTTCAATGTACTAAATGTTGAACTAGCTCTTCAATACAGGAAGCATGGACTTTAATATGAAGTTGTTTTTTTTTTTTTAACTGAATCAAGCAAAATTTAATCTTTGTTCATTGTTGCAAAATGCTTCTTTGGAAAGTTTATTTTTACTTTTTAGCTTTTTCATTTTAAATATTAGGTCACTAATAACTATAGTAGAAAATATATTTTAAAATACTTTTAATCTTTATTGTATCAATTTATAGGTACAGTTGTACCTACTGTATCTTTTCTCTAATTAGAGGTGGCACACGGACTGGCTCATTACTTCTGCTTAATGAGCCAGGCTCCATGCCACCTCTCTAATCAGAAAAGAGATAGGTACAGAATGTTCCTATGGACTTATTATAAATCATTCTTTTTTTTTATCAAAAAATTAAGTCACTGCTCTCCATACTTTTGTCCATATCCAAGATGGTTTCATTCAGGAGAGGTAATTGTGCAAGAGAGATCACTGTGAGCTGAATTAAGGGGGCTCTCATGCAATTCAGGACCGGCTGTCTTTGCCTCGATGCTTACAGTTACACAGAGGTAGCTCTGATGATGGCCTCTGGCCAGTTCCTCCTACCCTTCTGATCATTATATGTCCTCCCTTCCTATCTGGGAAGTCAGTGTGCTGTAGCAAGAGGCAGGCACCTCACTTTAGTCCCCAGGTTCTGAAACTGGGCCTCACAGGGGCTGGGATTTCCACATATGAGTTCTTAGATGGTTCTTAACATCTAGAAGATGCTATTCTTGAAACGAGTAAGAACAGAGATTTTGTCGTTATTGTTGCTGCTGTAGTTTTAACATAGTCTTTGACAAAGGAAACCCCGCCTCCCCCTCCCTCCAAAAAGTAAACAGAATTTACATTTCACTACAACTTCTTTCTTATTGGGAAGAGTTCCATTTGCTTGTGTTAAACCTTGTTATGTTTGTGTAGAAAAACGAAGTCCAACAGCAAGAGTTATTACTGTAACAACAGCTGAAATTTATATCTAGTGCTTTACTTAGCCATAGGAACTAGACCTGTGATTTCAGTGATAGAGGGAATGCCCAGGTAAAGAATCTTCCTCCGGCAAAACAGGTCAGCCTGCTCTTTGTAATTCGTGGTTTTGCTCTGAGGAGTAATGTGACTTTGTTCAAGGTGTAACAGCCAGCATGTGTTAGAGACGGAACTTAAAGCTACCTTTTCTTACCTTCAGGGACAGCTCTCTATTAATTATGCCCCACTGACTCCAGATGTTTTACATATATAATCTTGTTTGACACTCACAACAACCCTGTGAGGTAGGTGCTATTGTTATCTCCATTTTAAAGGTTAGGAAACTGCTAGTAAAGTGGAGTTTTAAATACTGCACTACAAAATGACTGCGTTGGGTCACTAAACACCTGTGGGGTTTCCTGGCTCCAAGTCCAGTTCACTATCAACCATTTCTTATTTATTTTTATATTCTATTTATTTCTATTATCCTGATTATTATTATCATTTTCATTATTTTAAAAACAAAACAAGGGGCAGCTAGGTGGTGCAGTGGATAAAGCACTGACCTTGGATTCAGGAGGACCTGAGTTCAAATTCAGCCTCAGACACTTACTAGCTGTGTGATCCTGGGCAAGTCACTTAACCCCCATTGCCCTGTCCAAAAAAATACCAAAAAAACAACAAAACAAAACAAAACAGTTCTTCCTATCCACTCTGGTTTCTGGATCTGGACCTATTTCCTCGTGTCCAAAGATACATATATACGAGGGGGAATCTGGTGATGAAATTATAGTGAGCCTTTGGGCAACTCACAGAATGGAGGTTTTTCCTCACAATATGAGTGCAGTCACTTTCAGAGTTAGAAATCTGAAATAGATGCTGAAGAAATCTAATGATCAGATTTACACATGTCTATTGATGGGTTTAAGTTTTGCTTCACAGATGGGAAGTTCCGTCAGGTGAGGCCACATCTTACATGGTAGTTAGTTAAGAAGGTCATTGATTATCAGTGAATCAAAAAAGTTAGTCCTGTTCACACTGTCAGATGTTTATTAGAACACACAGAAGGAAATAACCCAGGAAGAAAAGGATGAACTTCTGCAATTACTTCCTTCTTCTTCTGAGTTTCCTGTTTGTTCTCTGTTTGTTTCAGCCCCACTGGTATTTTCCAAGTTCCCGAGTTGGATGACATCTGCCAGCCCTCCGCCTGGCCACTAACACGCGACATCCTTTCCCTCTTTCATCAGCAGAGAGAGGATTGGAACTTTTCAAAAGGAAGTTTTACTAGAAAGCAAAGGAAAAAAAGAAAACCCCTCAATTATAGAAATGTTTATAAATCAGTTTCTTATTCTAATTTGAATAAAATCGAGCCATAGATGGACTCAATTCAAATAGCAGTCCTCTGTTCCTTTTAGTTTTTTCAGCGCCTTATTCAGACATCTCATCTAAAGTAAATGTAATTCTCAGACTTTGTGGGAATTTCAGTCCCATTGTAAATCCATCCTCTGAACTAGGCTACACTGTCTTGGTAATCAGAAGCTATTCTAATCTTTTAGGTACTTCCTTGCGTCTGGTCTAGGCTCCTTGGCTTTGCTACATAGATCTATATCCACATATATGGATACGTATGAATATACCAAATAGATATTATATGATAATTTGAGAGGGAAGGCACTGTCAACTGGAGAAGGGGTACTGAAATTAGGAAAGGCTTCATTTAGAAAATGATGCTTGATCTGGGCCTTGCAGGAAGCTAGGGATTTTGAGGTGTGGAGGTGAGCTTGGAGTAGAAAGATGAGTTTTCCTGGCTGCAGGCCAGGCACTCTATTCACTGAACCCCCTAGCTGCCCTAATGTAATATTTACATAGTGAAATGAAACTCATATAATTTGAGGAAGAAGAGAGCACTAATTAGAGGGGCCAGGAAAGCTTCCCATGGGGAGTGGCAGCTTAGATGAGATTGAAAGGAAGATATTTAAGAGGCAGAAGTGAGGAGAGAGTGCATTCCAGGAATGAGAGAGAGGCTCCTATTTGAAAGCAAGAGACAGGGAATAAATGGAATGGTGCATTCACTCAACAACTAATGATTTTGTTTACCTAGAATGTAGAATGAATGTAGAGAAAGGGTGAATGAATTCACTGTCAATTAAGCAAGTTAGGAGAGAGAGTTTGAAGGACTTCAGGTGTCAAGTTAAGTTAAGGAGTTATATCATTTATGGCCATCTTTCCCAAAGGAGCATTTTTCAAGAAAGCATCTTTTTTAGAATATTTGTGCCAATGAACACTTGTTGACTCAAATTAAAACTGACATTTAGGATAAGAGTAAGGTCCATCTTTATACCCATGTCCTTGGAGGTTTTTTTTATAGCTCACTTACTAAAATATAATTCTTGGCTGTTGAGTAGATGATTCACAATTTGTCAAGGACTTTAGAGGAATCTCTCTAGGCCGCTTTTAAAAATTTCAAGATATAGATTCCAACCATATTATAGTGTAGTGAAAAGAACACAGGTGATAATTGGGAGACCTACCTTCTAAGTTTGTCTTTGCCCTTTCTAGCTGTGTGACTTTGGATGTCTGGATCATAATTTCCTCAACTGTAAAATCAAGGACTTGGACTAGATAACCCCTGAGGTCCTTTCTAGCACTCCATCATTCAGATCAATTTCTACTTTTGTAGGGAATGGAGTCCAGCATTTCTTGCAAGGATCATTTCTATTTTATGATGAATGAAGGTGAGACTTGCATGCTAATCTCTCCACTAGAAGTTTTTAAGGGACCCTGAGAATGATTTAATGTCATGGATCGTGCATGGTGGTGCACTTCAACTCTGGCCCATGCTTTGACCAAGTCACTATTCTTGTCATTGTTACTTTGCTCCATTTGATATTTTGACTATTCAAAACATTTGCAGCCACATATTGTTACAATCCAAGTTTCCTTTGCTCATACTAGCAATAATAATTTCTTTGTACAAAGCTTCTGTAGTTTGAACCCTGGGAAGTAAGTGTTGTAATTATTAGTTTCTCTATTTTGGAGATAAGGAAACTTAGGGGGAAAAATTGTGACTTTGACAGAATCACACAGCTTTTAAGTGTTCAAGGCAGGATGTTTCTGGCTCTGAGTAAAGGGTTCTATTAATTATTCTGGTTGTCTCTTACTCTAGCATACTGTTTCTCTTGTTTGTTTGGGTGAGGCAGTTGGGTTTAAGTGACTTTTCCCAGCTAGTAAGTGTCAAGTGTCTGAGGCTGGATTTGAACTCAGGTCCTCCTGACTCCAGGGCCAGTGCTCTATCCACTGTGCCACTTAGCTGACCCCATACTGTTGCTCTTAAAGGCAGAGTATCTTCATTAAAAGAGTTAGAGATGGATCTTTAAGATATTCATATTGGTGGCTTAAACTTTGAAATTTTTTTCTGACTTGGATATGTTAATGGGGAGGTTGGGAAACATGAGCTTTCTTATTGCTCTTCAATAGTTTCTTTTTCTTTTCTTTTTTTTTTTTTGTGGGGCAATGAGGGTTAAGTGGCTTGCCCACGGTCACACAGCTAGTAAGTATCAAGTGTCTGGGGCTGAATTTGAACTCAGGTCCTCCTGAATCCAGGGCTGGTGCTTTATCCACTGTGCCACCTAGCTGCCCCCTCTTCAATGGTTTCTTTTAGGGGCCTGTGGTCTTCTTTGGTTTTGAGATCCTAGGCTGGAAAAAAAAATCTTGACAAATCAGAAACTATTTGCTTTTGTCCTATATACAGCATTTGCTTGTATGTTCTGCATTACATTAGGCTGACGACCTTGTGCAACTCTTCCTCACAAGTCCAGTTCATGCAGAAGTCAAAACATCATTCTGTGATGTTATTGGTCCTGTTTGAAAACAAAGGATGAATAACAACAGAGCCTATAACCTCTTACTGGGAGGGCCTGTAAGTCCTGATGGAGACATACATAAGGGAACATTTGGATTTTATATCTACTCCAGTGCCTAGCACAGTGTTCTGTAAACTGTAGGTGCGGCATAAATGTTGAACACTTGGTGAATGTCACATGACTAGAGAAGGATTCAGAAGAAGTATCAAAGATGTAGCTGATACTCTCCTCGTGACAGTCATCATTGCTCAGTTCTTCAGTGTGCTTTGCCTCTGAAACTTTGGGCAGTTTGCAGTAGTCTGGTATGTAAATGTTCTCCATCAGCACATAAAACATAGGATAGCAAAACCATAGACTTATATATGGGACAAACCATCAAGGAATGTGAAATCCCAGAACTCAACCACTTTCCCACAAAAAATCTCACATGCCTCTCTTATTCTCCCTCCTTCTAATGCACAAAGCTCTCAAACTACAATAGAAGAGGTCAATCTAAATGTCAGCACAAAAATGTTGCTTCTTTCCGCTTTTATATGCTGCTTATAGGCAACTTCAGAGTGGGAGAGAGAGACTGGTGCCCTTACTGGGGCCATTAGAGACCATTGCCTTTTTTTTCTATTTATCATTTGCTATACTTCTTTCCATGTCTCCCCCATTCTCTCCTTGGAATTATCTCATGAGTCTTATCCCTTGCTATTGCAGGCTACCAAACTATCCTTACCATTACGTGTTGGTCTATCCCAAGTACCCTCCTCAGTAATTTCCCAGGGGCCTACACAGATTGATTAAACTGGGCCAACTTACATTATATAGACAACTTTGGGAATAACAAGTGCTCCTGGAGTAGAGGAGGGAAGATATCAATGAAATAAAAAGTATGGCATGCAGTTTTTGGAAGAAGATTTCTTTTTGTTATTTCTTGTTTGCCTTTATGAGTATCTCTTGGAGATCGATCATGTCATGTTTAGAGTTAGAGCGATTCTAACTGTTACTTATCTATGTGAATTTGGGTTAATCATTTTCTCATTTCTTCATCTCTCAAAAGAAGGGGTTGTATTAGAACATATCTAAGGATGCTCTGAGATCTAAATCCAATGATTGTCTCATCTCAGTGAATATCTTAGCAAGGAGCCTTCTTAACTTTATTATTACATAGAAGACCATTAAAGTCCTTTCAAAGAGGTCCTAGATATGACTATTCACTGATAACTATTATAATGTTTAGGTCTGAAACAATCTGATGATAATATAGTGAGAGAGTAGGTATATCATGAATATGTTTCATTACTCTCCCTCTAAAGATACTTCAATTTGAACTCCTCCCACCACTTTGCTATGATAAAATGAAATAACCTGTAATATGTGTATTTCTGCAGGTTCAGAGCAATTTATTGGAAGAATGCAAGATTTTCGATTATACCAAGTAGCACTTCCAAACAGGTAAACAGGTACAGTCTTGTAAAGCTCGAGAAGGGTATGAATAAATGCTGAATTCACTTAAATAAGAATAGAATGAAAATTGTAGCATTTTTCATCTTTACAGCATCTTGCAAACATCATATAATTAATGTTTACTATGTTTGATCTGGGCTCTAGTCTGTGGCTGTCCCCCCCCCCACCTTTCTCCACTGGGTAATGCGTTAAAATATGCAATTGATCAAATGCTTGACAAAGGACTTTCTTTAGGAAAACTCAAGTTAGAAACAAGCTATGTTATACTATTTGGCATAGCCTATTGAAATATTCTTTGCATAGTCTGTGGGAAATAACTCCTAATGCTTTTTTTATGAAGTTGCCAGATTTCCCTTTTACAGCCATTTCATTGAATGCATTGTTCTCCATATCAGGAATGTGAAATGATGAGAATGTTTAAGACATTTGGATCTGCAAGGAGAGACTAAAGGTTTATTTTACTTGGAGAAAAGAAGGTTGAATTATATGAAGGTTATTATATAATTGATACCTCCTCCACCTTTCCCCAGTAGACTAGGTTTCTTGAGGACTGAGATACTTTGTCCTTTCATCCTTGACCAGGGCACCTAAATGGTGGCATGGATAGAGGGCTGGGCCAGGACTCAGGAAGAACTGAATTCAAATTCAGCCTTAGACACTTAACTAGCTGTGTAACCCCAGGGGGAAGTCACTTAAATGTCTATTTCACTTTCCTTAATTGTAAAATGGGGATAATAATACCACTGCCTCTGAGGGTTGTTTTGAAGATTGAATGAAATAATATTTGTAAAGCACTTAGCATAGTGCTTGTCACCTAGTAGCTGCTTAATAAAAGTTTATTAACTTTACTTCCTAGTGAATCAGAACAATAAGTATTTGTCACTAGGACTGATGTCTAGTCATGTCTCCTTCGTACCATAAAGCACTTAGCACATTGTCTGTCTCCTAGCAGGAGCTTCATAAATGCTTACTCTCTCCCTCCCTCTCAGCACCTACCACAGTGTCTTATTCATAATAGGTGATTTAAAATTGTCTGCTAAGTTGAATTACATTTAATTTATTATTTATACTAAATAGATAATAAGAAAAAATTTAAGCCAACTATACGAAAAATTTCCTGAAGTTGAACCAACAAAATATTCCTTAGAGGTAATTTAAAAAATAGGATGGATTTTCTTCTGCTTATGTATAGGTTAGGCACATTCAAGGATATCCTGGCTGCCCTTTTAAGATTCTTTTTTGCCTTCTATTTCTATGATTAAATGATAGGTGTGAGTAGATCCTATTAATTTTGTTGACTAGAAAACAAGATGAAATGAATTCATATTATTCCAGTATTGTTGTTGTTGCTGTTGTTGAATCTTTTTTTAGTCATGACCAACTCTCTTCATGACCCTATTTGGAATTTTCTAGGCAAAGATACTTAAGGGGTTTGCCATTTCCTTCTCTATCTCAATTTACAGATGAAGAACTGAGGCAAACAGGGTTAAGTGACTTGCCCAGGGTCACAAAGCTAGTAAGTGTCTGAGGCCAGATTTGAACTCTGGAGGATGAGCTTTCCCGATTCTAGGCCTAGTACGCTATTCACTGTGCTACCCAGAAGCCCACTGATTGCAGTAGGGATCTGGATTGTTAAAGTGAACTGTTTAACAATCAAAGGTTCCTGCTAATTCATGCACCAATTATCTATGTTGGAGTTGAGCTTTCCAAGTTTTAGAATCACCTGAAGTAGATTATTGCAAATCCATTTCATTAGATTGCAATTCCACTTAGGTTGATTTCAGTCAGGCTTTATTGAGCACCTACTCTGTGGCAGGCATTGTGTTAAATGTTGGGGATATAAAAAGTCCCTGCCTTTAAGAAACTTATAGTCTACTACTGTAGACTGGCTGGTTAGGCAAAGCCTTTGTTACTGAATATAATCAAAGACTGCCTAAATGTAGTGTGACATCAGAACACATTTGAAAGGGAAGATTTGGGGCAGCTAGATGGTGCAGTGGATAGAGCACCTGCCCTGGAGTCAGGAGTACCTGAGTTCAAATCTGGCCTCAGACACTTAACACTTACTAGCTGTGTGACCTTGGGCAAGTCACTTAACCCCAATTGCCTCACTAAGAAAAACAAAACAACACAAAACAAAAAAAGAAAGGGAAGATTTCCCCCCCTCTCTCTGTTCAACTTTATTGTAGGCTACCTTTGCCTGAATTTATAAATATTATTCTACAGTTCTACTATTGGTATGTATGATCCAGATGAAGTTCTCTCTTGAGAGAAAGTGATGAACTATGTGATCTCTTTTGGTCCCCTTTGGTATTGAGCAAACCTATTAATGTAATTTAAAGGAAATGATGTGATTTATTAAAATCGATCACCGAATAGAAAAACTACCGGCCACGTCCAGTTCTTTCTGGGGCATATTGGAGAAAGCATCTGTCCTCTTTTTCTCTCTTGATAATATTTGGTTAATAGAATTAACTAATGTGAGAAAATTGGAAATTACATTGGGTTGAGGACTTGCTATCCATACAATTCTTAATTCTTATTTAGGATAGGTATGTGGGCTCTTGATGAAAAAAAAATGAATTTACTTACTTGGTATTCTCTTCCCCCCCTTTCTCTGCTGGCAGTATATATAGTATATAGGGCCAGGAGAGCAACTCAGGGTGCCAAGATCTGCAGTGATGAATCACAGGCAGAGACATTGGCATGTGGCCCTGGCCCCAGCTCCTTTCAGGCACAAGTGAAAAGTCATTCAGAAAGAAGTGTGGATGAAAGGTCACTTATTTGTTACTTCTCATGAATGATCCAGTGACCCTATCTGCTCCTGATATAGAAATTCTCCTTCAGGTATTTTTCATACTGTTGGCATTATGAATAAACTATATCAATGGAATGAGTGAATTCTTGCTAAATTAATATTGCCACAACAATTACTCTAAATGAGTGGAAATAGTCACAATATGCTGATGTTTAATTATAGCCACTCATGATCAGATTAATACCTTTGACTGGTGTCTGCTGCAGAAGGTCTGAAGGTAGACCAGTTTTCATTTTTTTTTAGTGTTTTTTTTTTTTTTTACCCCCCTGTGAATGCATTCCCTTGTCAGGAATGTGTTTGAGAGGTGATAAAGTAAAAAGTAAAAAGAGCAATGAGGTCCATCAGAGACTTGGGTTTGAGTTCTGGCTCTATCAATGATTAATTGTGTCACTTTGAGCAAAATGCCTCATTTCTCTGAGCTTTAGTTGAGATGATAGTCCTCATTAATTGGGAAGCTAGCATCCAGCTTCTCTAAGTAGGTGTCCAGACAAATGACAGCTATAGCATCCCTAGTAAGTAGAAGCTGTGCTGCTTTTTTTTGGGGGGGGGGCAGTGGTGAGGACATGGCCATAATGCCTTCTTGGCATGTTCGGCATGGTGATGGGAGACCTAAATAGACAGTCTGTAGTTCTTTTTGTTTGTTTTTGTTTTTTGTGGGTCAGTTGAGGGTTAAGTGACTTGCCCAGGGTCACACAGTGAGTAAATGTCAAGTATCTGAGGCTAGAGTTGAACTCAGGTCCTCCTGAATCCAAGCCCAGTGCTTTATCCATGGCACCACCTAGCTGCCCCCGATAGTCTGTAGTTCTTGAATCTAGTTAATTCCCAAGATCCTACTTATCTTCTGCCCCCACCCTGGTTCATCCTCCCACTAACAATTTGGCTTTATTCTACATGGATCTGCTCTGATTTTAACCTCGGGCCATGTTGTGTACTTATTCTGGTTCAGATCATATGAACTTCTATGGGACAGGACAACATCTTAGGTGATTGAGTAAGAATATTTCCACACAATTATGATTAGTCTTTGAGGGATCATAGAAGAGGAAAATCTAGAAGATCATTAACTAGAAAAATGTCTTAATTTTTTTAAAAGAGAAGGTAGACAATAATAGCTAGCACTTTTCTAGTGCTATAAAATTTGCAAAGAGTTTTTATTTTATTTATTTATTTATTTATTTATTTATTTATTTATTTATGTTTGTTTGTTTTTAGTGAGGCAATTGGGGTTAAGTGACTTGCCCAGGGTCACACAGCTAGTAAGTGTTAAGTGTCTGAGGCCGGATTTGAACTCAGGTACTCCTGACTCCAGGGCTGGTGCTTTATTCACTGCGCCATCTAGCTGCCCCGAGAGTTTTTGTTTTTATTTGATTATTATTATTATTTTGTGGGGTAATGAGGGTTGTGACTTGCCCAGGGTCACACAGTAGTAAGTGTCAAGTGTCTGAGTTTGGATTTGAACTCAGGTCCTCCTGAATCCAGGACCAGTGCTTTATCCACTGCACCACCTAGCTGCCCCTCAAAGAATTTAACATATATTCTCTCTTGATATCTGCAATAATCCTGGGAGGTAGGTGCTATTATTACCTCCTTTTATAGATGAGGAAACTGAGGCAAACAAGGATGTGACTTGTTCAGAGTTCAGAGACACAACTAGTAAATGTCTGAGATCAACTCTGAACTTGGATCTTCTTCACTATGGGTCCAGATTTCTATCTGTCACACCATGTGACCATGACTAACTTCATAGCGATTATATCAAAAATTCTAGAATGCATTTTTAAATGGATCACTTCTGGGTATTGAGAAATGAAAGGAATAATCACTGGGTTTCAGCAAAGAATAATTAGTCAATAATCAACAAGCATCCACCAAGTACTTTCTATGTGCCAGGGCTTTTTAAACTTTTTCCACTTGCAACCCTTTTTGCCCAATAAATTTTTACACAACCCCAGGTAACCAGGTATATAAAATAGGTAGACATAACCTTTCACGGTTGCCAAATTCTTTGCAACCCCCACATTCAGTTATGCAACCCCATAGGGGCTCAAGACCCAGAGTTTAAGAAGCAAGGCTATATGCTAGGTACCCTATTAAATGGTTGGAATGTCATTACAAGCAGAAAAATAGACCCTGCCCTCAAGGAGCTTACATTTTTTTTTCTTTGGGGGCAGGGCAATGAGGGTTAAGTGATTTGCCCAAGGCCACACAGCTAGTAAGTGTCAAGTGTGTCTGAGGCCGGATTTGAACTCAGGTCCTCCTGACTCCAGCAGGGCTGGTGCTTTATCCACTGTAACTATATAGCTACCTCCAGAGCTTACATTCTAATGGAGGAAGATAGCACATAAATGGAGACTGAAAAGGGTGGATGTGGGGAGAGGGAGAGTTGAAGATAACTGGTTGGGGGGTGGGGCAGAGGGTACAGGGGATGGTAGAGAGTCTGGAATACCTCATGGAGAAGAATGAAGTCTAGCTAGCCCGGGCACCCTCCTTACATGGAGGTTCTGGGAGGAGCCATCCATGAGAGAAGAGGCTGCAGGGGTGGAGGAAACTTCAAGTGCATCATTTCCAAGTCTATATGATCAAGGACTAGAGCACAAAGTAGATGAAGTCCAGAGTACAGCTTTGAAAGTCATCAGAAGAGACTAGTATCCTAATTTCTTTTTTTTAAAGTCATACTAAACTGGTTCATCAGAGTGACAGATGCCAAATCTATCTGAATTTCATCAAGTTTTTCATGATATAGTTATACACAAGATGGAGAAGTGTATAGACAGAATAGCTATGAGGATTGGGAATTGGTCCCTGGTGGTATTCTTCAGGGCTCTGTTCTAGACCTTGCTCTGCTCAACATTTTTATTAAAGACTTGGATGAAAACATTTTGTGTTCAATAGGTAGTATATATGATAACTCTCATTCTCCATTCAAAATTCCTTTGCCCAGTTGTAATTATTATTGTTATTATTATTATTATTATTTTGGCTGGGCAATGAGGGTTAAGTGACTTGCCCAGGGCCACATAGTTAGTAAGTGTCAAGGGTCTGAGGCTGAATTTGAACTCAGGTCCTCCTGAATCCAGGGCCAGTGCTTTATCCACTGTACCACCTAGCTGCCCCCAAAGGTATATATTCCTGATGAGATTTGATAAAAACAGAGTACAGTGACACTGTCATCTCTTTTCTCATTGAAGCTATGCTTCCTTTTTGTTCCCATTAAGCATAGGCTGGTAATCCACCTAAAAATTAGCTTATTCCTTCCAGCTTTGTTTATTTTGTTTTAATTTTTTTGGTGGGGCAATGAGGGTTAAGTGACTTGCCCAGGGTCACACAGCTAATAAGTGTAAAGTGTCTGAGACCAGATTTGAACTCAGGTACTCTTGAATCCAGGGCTGTTGCTTTATTCACGGTGCCACCTAGCTGCCCCCAGCTTTGTATAATTTATAGATTTTATGGTTATGCCTACTTCTGCTTTCAAAAAGTTTGTATCAGAGTAAAGATTTGAAACCAGGTTTCTCCTGATTCCAGATTCTCATGCTTTCTATTATGACATCTTGCATTGTTGATAAAAATTGCTGGCAATGTTGAATGGAACAGAATCAAAGATATCGTATTTGGAAATGGCACCACTGATCTCCCTCCAGATTGCTATTAATTGGTTAATTGCCAGTTTTTTGGTCACCAGTTGTTGAACTAGTTCTGAATGCTATATTGTCATGCTCCCTGCATTCTCCAGAGCTATTTTTGCTTTCTTTTTGTATGTGGCAAATTATTGCAGTTAAATGGATACTTAATAATTGAATTATTTTATGAAAAGTAGCCTATTTTCTACCCGCTTTTTGAAGTTCTATTCTTTGTTGAATTGTTTTGTCATGCCCTTGACTGACTGTCTTTCTTGTCATCTCTGTAGAGACATCATGGAAGTTTTCTCTGGAGAATTACTCTATTTGCACACCCAGACAGAATGCCGTTGCCCTGTCAGCCACCCGAGAGTCCATCCTTTGGTGCAGCGGTATTGCCTTCCTAATGATGCAGATGACACAACCAATGATAGAGTTTTGAGGCTGAATCCTGAAGCTCACCCTCTCTCTTACATCAATGATAATGATATTGGTACTTCATGGATTTCTCATGTATTTAAAAACATGACTGAGCTTAAAAATGGAGTGGCAATTACAATAGATTTGGAAAATGGACAGTACCAGGTAATTAGATGAATATTTTTCCTTGTATCAGTAGCATCTGGAAATTGAATTAGACAAATGAGCACTTGATTCATTAAAAAAAAACAACCAAACAAAAAAACCTATAGGAAATACAACCTGTGAATTAAAAGGTTCTGTAGGGATATAATGACTTCATTTTTAGAAATGTTTTATATTCCAAACCTATATTATAAAAAGAATACTTGATATTTATAGAAAGCTTTAGGCTTATGTAGCACCCTGTGTTAGTTACACCCAAGGTCAGAATACTTGTATAGGTCATCATGTATTCAGAATTAGGGATTGAGACCATACCACTACCACACTATGTCAGACCAGACCAAATGACATGAATTCAAAGGCAAGAAAGCAGTATATTTTAGGAGAATAACAAAGTAAGTAACTGTGAATTAAATCAAGTGATTAGTAAACATTCTACCTTCACATTTACATGGTTGGCCCTTTTTATACCCTCAGAGCAGTTCTAGTTAACTCCTGATTTAATTCCTCTGTATCTTGAGCATAGTGTAATAGGGATATATTGAGATCAAATGCATGCTTCAGGTAGCTTAGAGTCCAAAGCTACCCTCTTTACTATGCTGCAAGTGTGATAATTAGGAGGTGCTGTAGATAGATCACTATACCTGCAATAAGGAAGGACTGAGTTCAAATCCTGTCTTAGGCAGTTACTAACTGTGTGATCCAGGTCAAGTCACTTAACTGATGCCTGCTTTGTTTTCCTTGTTTGTAAAATCCAGATTCTTAAAACCTCCAAGAGTTGTAAGAATAAAATGAAATATTTATAAAGGGCTTTGCAAATCTTGAGTGCTATATAAATTCTAGCTATCATTGTTATTATTGTTAAGTTAAAGAGAACTGACTCCTTGGAGGGGGCTCAAGAAAAACTGAAACCTCTTGCCGTAGCTCTCCTAGTAATATTATTTCTGATAAAATATCAGAGTCTGGTTGTCATGGAGAGGTTGAGGCCACTTGCTTTTGCAATATGGATTTCCTTTTATTCTATCTCCCATATCTGCTCATCCTACTCACACCCCTGTTACCTATGACTCTGCCACCCATAATTCTACTATATATCTCTCTGTCATCTATGTCTAACTCTTTTGTGCCATGATTGCCTTTTTATACTTACATAACTTCCTCATGCATCCAGAGTGTGTTTCAGGCAATGCCATATCATTTTAGGCTTATGCACAGGATTCTGAGAATACCTCTCAATGAACAGGGATCATGGAAATTGGAGACCATGAGTATATTCTCTAGAATTACAAAACATTTCCACCATATGTAATTCTCTCCTTCTCCTTCTCCTTCTCCTTCTCCTTCTCCTTCTCCTTCTCCTTCTCCTTCTCCTTCTCCTTCTCCTTCTCCTTCTCCTTCTCCTTCTCCTTCTCCTTCTCCTTCTCCTTCTCCTTCTCCTTCTCCTTCTCCTTCTCCTTCTCCTTCTCCTTCTCCTTCTCCTTCTCCTTCTCCTCCTCCTCCTCCTCCTCCTCCTCCTCCTCCTCCTCCTCCTCCTTCTCCTCCTCCTCCTTCTCCTCCTCCTCCTCCTCCTCCTCCTTCTCCTTCTCCTCCTCCTGCTCCTTCCTTCTTCCTCCTTCTTTCTTCCTCCTTCCTTCTTCCTTCTTTCTTCTTCTTCTTTCTTCTTCATGTGATATCTAGGGCATATTTTATTTTTATTTTACAAATGAAGAAACTGAGACTTGAAGAGGACAAAAATGATTTGGTCAAGCCCATTCAGCAAGATAGTGATAGTTATACCTGATTATGAAATGACAAAGGTAGTCTCATTTAGGTTCTTTTTTGTTTTTTGTTTTTGTTTTTTTTGGGGGGTGGGGCAGTGAGGGTTAAGTGACTTGCCCAGGGTCACACAGCTAGTAAGTGTCAAGTGTCTGAGGCTGGATTTGAACTCAAGTCCTCCTGAATCCAGGGCTGGTGCTTTATCTACTGTGCCACTTAGCTGCCCCAGGGTGAAATTCTAATGGATGAATTCAGTGAAGTGCTTAATCCAAAAGACTACTTTAAAAAATAACTGGCAGATATACTTTTATGCAATGTGTATTTGGTTTGGTGGAAAGAACACTGGACTTGGGATTAAGATGTCTTGAATTCAGTTCTCCACTCTTCCTCTAATTTGTGGTTTATTGGATATCTTTTTGGCCCTCAGTTTCCTGCTTTAGAAAATGGGGTAGCTGGGCTGTATTACGGTCCTTTCCTTTTTAAATATTCTTTGGTTACAAATATGAATTTACTGTGCTGGGTTTCCTATTGGTTTATAAAAAGGTACTCTCTTTTTGAAGACCTTAGCACAGTACCTGGTACAAAGTAGTTGCTACCCAACATAGGTACCACATGCAATCAATAGACTTGATAGCTCTAAAATATTTGATACTATTGACTAGAAATGAGATCTAATGGATGGATATAATATACTTAGTTTATACTCATGCATCAAACTTATAAATTTTGGTTATAATGTTTAATGTACTGTTCCTTTACAGGTTTTTTACATTGTCCTTCAGTTCTTTAGTCCACAGCCAACAGGAATTCGAATTCAAAGGAAAAAGATGGACCACTTAGCTTGGGAGGACTGGCAATACTTCGCTAGAAATTGCAGTGATTTTGGAATGATAAACAATGGCCATTTGGAAGATCCTGACTCTGTCAACTGCCTTCAGCTTCCTAAGTATGAATAAAATTAAAGAGAAACAAATTGTTGATTTATTCTTCTCATATGTTTATTTTTTATTGAGGCAGCTAGGTGACAGTGGATAAAGTGCAGGAACTCGAGTCAAATGCAACTTCAGACACTTACTACCTGTGTGATCTTAGGCCCATCACTTAATCTGTTTGCCTCATTTTCTTCATCCATAAAGTAGGCATAATAATAACACCTACCTCCCGGAGTTGTTGGGGGATAAAATAAGATAATAATTTTAAGATACAGCACAATGCCTAGTGCATAGTAATGACTACATAAATGTTGATATTATTATTATTCATTGGTATTGGTAAACAGATCTTAACCTAGAACTACAAATGACTTAGGCAAATGTCTTTCAAATTAATTTGGTCACGTGACACTGAGACATGAAGAAATTCATAAATCTTTGTCTAGGAAGCCTGGAATATTGAATAGCTTTAGAGAAGAGAAGGATTTGGGGGATTTTAGCACAAAAAAGGGAATTATGACCATTTATAATAGAAAATCACTTTACATGATATATGTATAGATATAAGTATATATATATGTATATACATATATATAAACCACCATATTATATTCTCTACATGATAGTGTGAGTGTATATATATTTATATGTCATTTCATATTTAATATTTCAGAGGGGAAACTTGATAGCAAGAAAAAGTTCTTATGGATCCTCCATATCGTGTGGAACACCAGAGTTCCATGAAACTTGACTTGAGAAATGCTTACGTATGTTATAACAGCTATAGACACTATTGACACCTTTCCTTTGTAAGGGAATACCCTAAGTAAGCATTGTCAACGAATTGAGCCCTCCAAAGGAGATTTGTATGTCTTCTGTCACTAACATGATTTAGCACTTTACCATCCAATGTCTGAACATTCAGTCATATTTTTCATTCTTTTGATAAGGTTTTTATCATACTTACACGAAATATATTTCTAGGGCACCAGAAGGGCAATCCTATCACTGATGTAGGTCACAACTCCTCCAGACTTTATTAGCTGGTTTTTATGGGTTATTGTGGTCAAATTTCTGGGCATGAGCTTTATTGAATTTAGTTGCCTGGTTCTTAGATGACAGGTACACAATCCTTTACAAAACTTCTTTAGCTCGATAGAATCTCCTGGAATTAGGGTACTCTACTTATAGCTTTTAAGGATCTATGGTTACTGCTATTACATGGTCAGGCATTAGAATACAATGTAAGTTGTAATATCTGGATTTTCAGATTAAGTACCAGAAACTAAGACTGGAAGGTCCAACTTAAACACAGAAAGTTCCTGTGATCTGACCATATAAAAATGTAGGGGCTTTGAAATCATTGCTAAAATGTGATGCTCGATAAATGGGCACTGTGGATTTGTCTGCCAAAACAAAAAGAAAGATTCCTAATTCTTAAAAGAGTAAAGACAAATGTAAAAGAAAACTTATTTCCCTTTCTTGAAGAGAAAATCACGACCCTGAGAAAGTGTTCTAAAGTCTTTCTTCTATTTGATTTGAATATTCAATATTTGGAATATCCGTAGTTTTTAAAGGCTAAGAATGTCAACTTCTCTTGATATGACATAACCTTTGCATGCTTTATATTGTGCAAAGTAGGAAAGGCCTTTTCAATGACTTTTGCATTTCTTTCACCCACAGTTTCACTCCATACTCTCGTGGTAACATCACATTTAGTATCTTGACACCTGAACCAAATCATCGCCCTGGATATAATAATTTCTATAAGACCCCTTCTCTCCAAGAGTTTGTAAAAGCCACTCAAATAAGGATTCATTTCCACGGTCAGTATTACACAACTGAGTCTTCTGTTAACTTCAGGCACAGATATTATGGAGTGGATGAAATTACTATCAGTGGCAGGTAATTTTCAATGAAGCTATTTGTATTAGCTTGTGATTATGATTATGGACTGTATTTGTATGAACTGAAAATTTGTGTTTAGGCTATATCAAAATAAGTAAGACTGGTAGTACTTAAAGTCATGGATTCTGACTGGCTGGAGTCTCATTAACCTTAACCCTAAACTTTCATTTTGCTAGAAGTTCACTGGGAATATTGTCATGGCAAACTGCTGTGGCATGTCTTGAACTCTAGAGCTGTTAGTCTCTTCAAGTGCTAGCAGTTAGACAAACATCTGATTTCCTTTCTTATCTTCCTAATGTCTTATCTCATCCCACCTGGATTGATGTACTTCCTTCGCCTTGTCCCCCTGTAGAAGACCTTTACATCCTTCTTTAGCTTGAGCTTTGTTCCCTTCTACTATTCCATTTCCCTTCTCTTTTTCCTGTCTCTCCTCTTTCTCCTTTTATTCCTCAGTTGTTTCTGCTTGAATACTTCTTCTCCTTCATCCTCCATTTAATTTCCTGTCACACACTGAACCCCTAGTGACCACCAGCCACTCTGGTTTCAAAAGCAAAGGTTTCTTTCTGAAATCTCGAGGCTGTTTCCCATCTCAAGGATGTTTTGTGACTTGTTTTCAACTTTGACTTGTTCTGGTATGATCAGTTGTCTATGGAATCAGTTCGGTCCAGTGTCAAGGAATTTGGCACCATAAATTCCATTCGGGAATGATTTACCTGAATTTTTATTTTGTAGTAACCAAATTAAATATGATTGTGGATTAAAAAATGTATTGTATTAGTGGAAGGAACTCTTAAGGAAAGTTACCAATCAGGCTGGAAATTGTTGGATACAGCAGAGGATTGAGCCATATGTTCAGAGCCAAAAGATGTGGCTTCTAGTTTCTATTCCTGAAGGTGTAACTTGGGGCAGCTAGGTGGTGCAGTGGATAAAGCACCAGCCCTGGATTCAGGAGGACCTGAGTTCAAATTTGACCTCAGACACTTGACACTTACTTGCTGTGTGACCCTGGGCAAGTCACTTAACCCTCATTGCCCCACCAAAAAAAAAAAAAAAGAATATGTGAAGATGTAACTAATTCACTCCACCACTGAGGGAAATGAAGCCTCTTCTTTTGCCTTCTTCTTTCTCCTTTTTAAAGCGAAAGGCTTAGATCACATGTTCTCTAGAAGGTGTCAGTGTCAGCCTCCTTTTAGATCTGTTTGGGGGACACATCCATGTCAGAAAACTTTCTATCCACTCGAGACACTCTGAAGCATAATTTCTCCCTATATGTTCTCAGAGGATAGAGACACATATTTTCCTGGATTCGGAACCTGGAAATTTGGACAGTCATAGCAGATTATGTGGGGCAGCTAGGTGGCACAGTGTATAGAATGCTGGGTATGGAGACGGAAAGACTCATCTTCCTGAGTTCAAATCTGGCCACAGTTACTAGTTATGTGACCCTGGGCACATTTGCCTCAATTTCCTCATCTGTACAATGAGCTGGAGAAGGAAATGGCAAACCTCTCTGGGTTCTTTGCCAAAAAAACCCCAAATGGGGTCATGAAGAGTCAGGCACAGCTGAAAATGACTGAACAACAAGAAATAACAGCAGATTATGTGAATGTCCAAATTCTCTGTTAATCAGAAGGCACCAGCAATATCCCTAAAAGAAGCTATAGCAGAATTAAAAGGGAATAATTGTGGTAGGAAGCAAACTATGAATATGAGGTTTGGTTCCCTAAGAGCTACACTTCCTTGATATCATAGATTTTACTCCAGAGGGGCAGTCTCATGATCCTTGAGATATTTATAACTTTCTCAGTATAATTAAGGACATTTCAAATTACTGTATCAAATAAAACATTACAATTTCAAAAAACTTGGTGTAGAGGTATGTTTTTCATCTCCCATGCATTTTTTATGTTTTCTTGGAAAGGAAAAAGTATCAAGCAAAAAAAAAATATGACCTTTGCATGGTCCCTTTATTATGCATGTTAATAATAGAATAGTGATTAAGGAATGATTTTGCCATATGAGTAATATGTAAATTTAACAATGGGATAAACCCCAAAGGTCCATGGGATAAATAGTGTAAACAAATGTTAATATTGAGTTTGATATCTAATATGTATTCATATTATATAAATGAATATATAGATATATACATACATACATATGAGTGTGGAAATTTCTCATATGTAGTATAATTCAATTGAATGATTTTTAACAAGGGTATTCTCAGCTGGTTAAGATGGTTTAAGTGTGGTGGTATGATTTAGTGATTGATTCAGTAGAGATGTTCTCACCTGATAAAGGTATTAGGGCTTAAGCATTTCACTAGTTATTTGAGTGGGATGGAATGATTGATTTATCACCTTGATTGCCCACCCCTGTACACTATCCCCTAAGTTTAATATATATATATAATATCTATATCTAGATATATCATCTATAGCTATATGCTCTAAAGAGGAAGAGGAGAGGGATAAGGAGGGAGGGATAAAGAAGAAGAAAGAAGAAGGGTGAAAGGAGGGGCAGGCTGCGTAACATAGAAGTTTTATGGAGGATGGGTTTGGAGTCTGGAATAACTGAATTAAAATACAGTTTTGACATTTACCAGTTGGGGAAACTCTAGTCAAATTACTAAGCCTCTATTTGCCTCAGGTGGTTCCTTAGGATTTAACTATTATTTGGCTAACTACATTGATGGAAGGAGTTCTCATAGTGAGAATTCCCTACACAGCCAAAACCAGACCCTATGTATGTACGTATATTTTATATAAACATAGTAGTTTTGGAATTTGACTAATTTAATAATTAATTAAAACTACTCTCACTTGACCCTATGTTCCTATCTTCTTTCTATGCTTTCTATCTTCACTACAAAGTAAAGTAGACAATTGGCACACTTACCAAATATTGAGATAATTTGAGAAATGGAATTTGGAGATTTCTTTTTTGTATGGCATTAATTAACATCACTTTGTGGGTACCTAGGCAGAGCTTGAACTATATTGAAAGTAGTGATGATTTTTATTGTCAGTCACCTGATGTTTTTCTTCACAGATGTAATTGTCATGGTCATGCCAATGACTGTGACATGGCTAGCAAACCTTATCGATGCCTCTGCTCCCAGGAAAGCTACACTGAAGGATGGAATGTAAGTTACCTCTTTTGTGAATAGAATGATCTCTATGCTTTAGTTAATTTCTAATAGAAATTTAACATGTTTTGCTTTGTATCTGAGTATGAATAAAAATTAGCATCTGAACAGCAAAGATAAAGTTTTTTCATTAAAATATTTAAAAATAATTAAAATTTTTGTATTCCCTTGATTTCTTGTACATCTTGTAGAGGAAAAAAATGAAATATCTATAAATTTGTTTGCTATGTTAACCATTTTATTGTTTTAATGATTTCAAAGCAGGTGCCACTGGAACTAAAATCTGAATGAATTTCTCTTTTTGCTGTCTGCCTTAATTGTCATCATTTTTTTGTTTATTTTTAAAACTGTTACCTGTGTGTCCGGATAAGCATGCTCTTATTATAAGCCCTAGACAGAATTAAATAAAAGATAGGAATGGTTCTTTTCTTTAAAAAGTTTCTTTGCTAAGAGACCAGAGATTCTAAGTGTGCAATGAGAACAATAAAGGAATTTTATTCGGGCAAAAGTTGCTTTAAAAATTAATTTTATTTCTTTTGCTTGTTATTCAAATTTTAAAGTCAATTTTATTATGGTTATTCAAAAATTATGAAGACTCAATTGACAACCATGCCATTAACCCCTATCATTTCACTGTGGTAGGGTAGGGAGTCCTTTCTGAGCAGGTCATAGTCGTCATCATCTTCATCATCATTATCATCCTCCTAATGTCTACTAAGGCTTTGAATTAAGCACTTAAGTGAGAAAAACCCTAGTTCTTGCCCTCAATGAGCTTGACATATAGTTGAGAAGATAGGACACATATGTAATAACATGGATATAGTTTACTCTTCCTGTTGTTCCTTTGTTGCCATGAAGAAAGTTCTAAAAACAGAAATAGGATACATCTTTAAAGTCAGACAATCTGATTGCTTTTCATTGGTCTCAAGAAGCGCACATGCTATGGAGGCAAGAGTACTGCATTTGTAATCAGAAAGATCTAAGTTCAAATAATGGCTCTCCTACTTACAACTGTTGTTAGCAACTCTTTTGGCCTTACTTCTCAAATTTGTAAATTGAGGAGCTTGGATTAGGCTTTGAATCTTATGATATTAAAAAGGGACCGGGCAGCTAGGTGGCGCAGTGGTTAGAGCATCAGCCCTGGACTCAGGAGTACCTGAGTTCAAATCTGGCCTCAGACACTTAACACTTACTAGCTGTGTGACCCTGGGCAAGTCACTTAACCCCAATTGCCTCACTAAAAACAAAACAAACAAAACAAACAAACAAAAAAGGGACCTATTAGGGATAATCAAACATTAAAACAGTCTCTTGTATTGCTATAGAACACTTAGAACATCTTAGAACACTTAGAGGTAGGTCTCTTGTTCAATGCCTAGGTGATATAATATGAACATTTGGCACATTGGTTAGAATCCTAGAACTGGAATTTATCTCATGAAGTAATTTGGCCTTTATGTCTCTCTCTAAGGATTACTCTAATAGAACTATCCAGATAGATAGTTGTGTCTTCTATTTATACCTAAGTTTAGGAACTACATGAATGTAGTTTCTATAGATTTAAATACATATGCACACACTCATTAATCACTATCTTTTATGGCTCAAGTTCATACTATTAGTATTTAGAATACTTGGAACTATTTGAGAACTGTGTAAGAGAAACAGAACCCTTGAAACAAATATGAATAGTCAAAAAACCAAATTTCCACATTGGTCATATACAGAAACATCTTGTATTTTTCATATTTAATCCATTACTTCTTCACCAAGAGGTTGGTGCCATCTTTCTTTATCTACCCTCGCAAATCCTTGTTGGTCATTGCAATGATGAGAATTTTTAAGTCTTTCAAAGTTGTTCATTTTTACTAAGTTGTCATAGTATATATATATATATATTTTTTTCTTGGTTCTACTTGCTTCGCTCTGCATCATTTCATACAAGTTTTCCCAGGTTTCTCACAAATTGTCCTTTTCATAGCTTTTCACAACATGGTTGTATACCTTTAAATTCCAATGTTTTCATTTGTCCAACTGTCAATTGGGGAATGACTGAGAAGGCAGGATCAGCTCCATGCCATTTGTTGTTGTTGTTATTTGTCCTTCATTTTCAAAGAGGACCATGACATTTGGAGTGATGTCATGACTTGCAATGAATTGGATTTAAGTGAGGGAGGGCTATGAAAATTTAAAAAAAATTTAGAAAAAAATATTAGTGTGAACTATAACGTGAGTAATTATAATTACTTATTTATCTTTTGGTTGTTCATGTAGATCCACTGCCTAATATTTGGGGGCCTATCTTGGCTAAGGACACTTGACTAAGACAAGAATAAGCTTAAACTGTATCCATTCAAATGCTTTCCATGTTATTCTACTTTTTAAAATAACAAGCTTTAAGATAAACCATCCATTTCCTATTGGAAAAAGTGGTTCTTTTTAAAGACCTGGAAATAATCCAGAAAGAATGTCTTCAATTTCACAGTATTCTGCTAACCATTAATAATATTACTCAATAAACAGGGCTTTTGTGAATTATATTACAGCCATTTGGCAAACAGTTGAAAACGTAAGCCTTGAGAATATGCCAGTTCTTGGCAATTGCTGTTCATAAGAGAAAGTGTTTTCAGCGGAAGTGAAAATGAATGAAGAAGGGGAGAAAAGGGTAGAACTCAGCAGAATACATGTCATTATCTATATCCTGGGAGTATTTTTCTTAAAAGTGAAACTTATTTACCTTCAGAAAGTTATAAAACATTATGGTCTAGTCAACTATACCTTGACTTATAGCCCGACTAGTGAATTAAATCACTCTGGGTATAGTCAACATCAACCTTCATTGTTTCCAGCTTTCTTACATCTACCCACTTTCCTTTCTCCAACCCCCAAATCTAAACAATTTTGAAAGCTAGTCCCAGTTCTAAGATAAACCAAAACTCTTCTCCACTCATATTTCAATAAATTCTCATTACTCATGGGAGTCTCGGTGACTATCCTCAATGTTAGTGTTTTTGCAAGGTTATATTAATATAAGACATTGGGCAGTATATAATACTCAGGACAAAGGATATTGACTCATTCTTTCTCTTTTGGAATTTTAAACACTTTATATTTAACACGTCTGCATATTACAGAAAATGCAAGACAAATATTCCCTCATTAATAAGGCATCATTTCAAGATTTTTTGATACATTTCTTCTTTTGGATTGATTATAGTAAGGAAGTAAGAATAATTGAAGGAATACTGGACCCATTTTAGAGATCACTGAAGTAAGCAAAGAAATGCTAAATGGTTTGCTATGCCCATTTAGTAGGGAAGGGAGTTAAAAGCAGAATTCAGCATTTTACAGTGCTTATCGTGTTTGAATTATTTAAAGCATTAGATTTCTCCCTCTATCTCTTTCAGTTTCCCCCAAGTTTCTTTCTCTTGCCCTTCCCCACCCCTTCTTCCACCTCTCTCCCTCCCCTCTCTTGTTCTCTCTCTTCTTCCCATTATCATTTCTTTCCCTTCCCTTCATCCTTCTCTTCTCTTCATCTTTCCCTTAATCCTTCCCTCTTTCTCCTTATCCCTTCCCTCTGTACCTCTCTATCCTTTTCATCTCTCTTCATCTCTTCCCCTTTTCTGTTCTTTTTCTCTTTCTCCAGTGGTTTGTCTCCATATTCATCTGAATCTAGGCAGATATTTAGCACAGTGGATAAAACATAGGGCCTCGAATAAAGAAGACCTGAATTCAAATCAGGCCTCAGATACCTTACTAGCTGGATGAACCTGGACAAGTCATTTAACCTCTATTTGCCTCACTTTCCTCATATGTAAAATGGGGATAATGGTGGCACCTATTTCCCATGGTTGTTGCAAGGATAAAATGACGTGATAATCATAAGGTATTTAGCATAGTCCCTGGGACAGAGTAAGTACTATGTGTTAGCTGTTATTATCATCTCTATGTCTCTATCTTGCTGCATCTCCACCACTTTAATTTCTTTTCTCTTTTTCTTATACTTAGACATAGAAAAAACAAGCCTTTGATGAAAAAAATTGTATGTTAGATGGAGCACTTGTTTATAAATCAACATTACCCTTTGTAAGGCACCTTTCAGCCCCATATATAAGACTAATCATTGTTAGTTCCGCCATCTGAAAGTTTGGCCTCAAAGAAGGGAGTGTGAGGTAGAGTCTGCAGTATTGGGCTCTCTAGCTTTCCTTCCATTTCTGTTGCCTTTAAGAGGCTCCTGGCCAAGTGTGATGCAATGATCAGTACATTAGCCAAGCAGTGCCACTTTGCTGGCTCCTTAACGATTCTTTCATCATTTTGTGACATCATTACCTGCAAGGGTGGCCAAGCCTTCACAGAGCAATTTATTAGTATCCATGAATAGTTTCTCTTTTATTCTCTGGCTCTGATTTGTGACCCTTTTATAACATTAATCACAGCTCTTATGAATTAACTACAATCAAACTCTCAGTATGCATTATTGTTAGTATTATAAGTAGCAGAGCTAGCTTAAAACATTTCATAAAATAAACCTTCCTACTATTCAATAATCTGAGCTGTGCCAACACTTTTTTAGTATATTCTCTCATAGACCCAAATATGAGACATCAAGGACTGTCTTGGATTATGTTTCTCATACATTAGGGTTTTTTTTTTTTTTTGGTGGGGCAATGGGGGTTAAGTGACTTGCCCAGGGTCACACAGCTAGTGTCAAGTGTCTGAGGGTGGATTTGAACTCAGGTGTTCCTGAATCCAGGGCTGGTACTTTATCCACCATACATTAGGTTTTAATGTCCCTTACCTTGAACCTTAATTTTCATATTTATACTTTGAAAATGTTTTATTTTTATATTGTAATAATAAACATATTTAGTAACTATGAAAACTATGAATTAATTGAAACCTTGCCTTTGTATCTTGCTTTACTTCCATAAAACTATCCCCAAGGGAGCTCCTATCATGGCTAGACTATTGGCTACACATTGTGTGATTTAAGATTAAGAGCTTCATCCTTTTTCTGCTACATGATCAAATCATTCATCTTTGATAAGCACTCAAATTAGTTCCTTTTGTAAAATAAGGCTATAGGCTATCAAAGTCATCTAAATTCCAATAGAGTGTTGCTAAACTCTGAAACAATGGTGAACTAGTGCATCTTTACCGACTCTTTGCACGATCCAATGTTAATACATTTTAAAGGGATTAAAGAAAGAGATTTTATAATATCTGGAAGTTCCCCAAGGTCTATAGTACTCTCTGTCTAGACTGACAACTTTAATTTTATATAGGAACTGAGTCAGAGAATAATCATTCGATTGGAGTTAGTAAACCTGGCTTTTTTAATGCATAAGAAAACATTTGCAAATTAAAAAAATCTGCTAATTTTAGTCTCAGTTCAATTTAATCCCACAAACATTGATTAAGCATGTAATATATAAAAGGTACAATGCTAAGTAATATCAGGGGTATAAAAGCAAAAATGAAAGTCCATGACCTCAAAGAACTTTTATTCTATTGGAAGGTTGGAACACATGTGTACATAAGGAAAAACAAGGCAATCTTAGTGGGTGGAGGGGAAGGGAGACAGAGACCGAGAGACAGAGAAACACACAGACTGACAGACATAGAGAGCCATACAGACACAAAGACAGGTAACAGAAAGACTGAGAGCCAGTCACAGAGAAACTGCTACAGAGAGAGAGACATGCACAGACAGATAGACACAGATACAGAGAGAGACAGACAATGGTAAACTAGTGCTTCCTTCCTTCCTTCCTTCCTTCCTTCCTTCCTTCCTTCCTTCCTTCCTTCCTTCCTTCCTTCCTTCCTTCCTTCCTTCCTTCCTTCCTTCCTTCCTTCCTTCCTTCCTTCCTTCCTTCCTTCCTTCCTTCCTTCCTTCCTTCCTTCCTTCCTTCCTTCCTTCCTTCCTTCCTTCCTTCCTTCCTTCCTTCCTTCCTTCCTTCTTTCTGCAATTGGGGTTACGTAACTTGCCCAGGGTCACACAGCTATTAAGTGTCAAGGGTCTGAGGCCTGATTTGAACTCAGGTCCTCTTGAATCCAGGGCCAGTGCTCTATCCACTGCACCACCTAGCTGCCCCAACACTATCTCTTTAGAAGGGAGCCCAGAACCCCACTCCACTAGAACCCTAAGGCCCACACTCTGCTTCCCAGTGGTGGTGAGCCAGTAACCCTAGGTCTTATTTCCTCCCTCCCCCAACTCCAGTGGCAGATGTAGATATTTACAATTGTTTGTTGAGTCAACTGTCTTACTATTAGAGGACCATCAGGCCTTACCATTTGCCTTGCTACTGCATCCTAAGATCATTTGGGATTTGACATTTGCCTTGTTTCTCCAAGAACGCTGTCACTACCATCTGATCTATTGATGCACTCAGAGAAACCCTGTCAGTCAAGTAGAATTTATTAAACACCTATACAGGGGGCAGCTAGGTGGCTCAGTGGATAGAGCACTGGCCTTGAATTTAGGAGGACCTGAGTTTAAATCCAGTCTCAGACACTTGATACTTACTAGCTATGTGACCCTAGGCAAGTCACTTAACTCCCGTTGCCCCGCGAAAACAAAACAAAACAAGAAAAACCTAACACCTACTACATACCCAGATCTTTAGTAAGTGCTGGGTATACAAAGAAATGGCCCCCCCCCCCCAAATAGTACCTGCTCTCAATGAGCTCATAGTATAATGGGAAGAAAATATGTAAACAACTGTGTAGAAATAGTATATATATACTGTGAGAGTTGGAATAACGCCCCCTGCTGGGAGGAACATTTTGTGAGCTCTGGCCTGAGGACATAGCCATGTGGTCTTATAAGTGATGTTTGCTTTTGGGTACTGTTGATCAAAGCTATCAGCCAATTAGTTTAGAGCTGTGTGTGTGTGTGTGGCCGGCCCTGTTTCCTGTTTCATGAGAGGCTTCTGGGAGGAGGGAGGGGAGAGTGAGCTCTCTTTCGCCTGGGACCTCATTCTGATTGGAGCTTAGATGCTGGCTCCCTAAGATAGATAGATGAAGGAATCTTGGCCTCTTTCTCTCTCCTCAGAAAAACTCCCCTCCCCCTCTTCCTCTAACTGCCTCTAACTGACTCCCTCACTGGAAGGGAAGGGGCGGTTCTTAGCCATGCTGAGTCTTCAATTGGCTCAGCACACCCACATGGGCTGTCCCAATTATAATCTGGCCAGGCCCATGTGGGCATGGGGAAGCTATTAGGGAAGGCTGAGTTACTTAGTCTGTGGTCAGAGTTCCTCTTTTTTGTTCAATTATCTCCCAAAGTACACATCCATCTTCTCTTAGGCTTTTCAAGCTTACATTTTTTTCAGTCTGACCATAATGAAACAAAGACGCAAATGAAAACCCCAAATCACAATTAATTTCATATATATACATATATATATATATATATATATATGTATATATATATATATACACACACACACCTACATACACATATATATATATATATATTATAAAGTGAGGGGTAATTAAAGGTGGGACTTTAGCTGAGACTTAGAAAGAAGTCAGAAAAGCTAAAAGGAAGAAGCAAGTGTTCTAGACATGGGGGGAAGACTGAAAAAAAAAACCCAAACCTCAGAACATCCTGTTCAAGGAAAAGCAAAGAGCCTCAATGTTACTGGATTACTGAGTATGTGGGGAAGCAACAAGGTATAAGAAGCCTGGAAATTTTTTTGGGGGGGAGGCAAGTTATGAAGGATTTTGGAAGTCAATCAAAGGATTTTGTTGTTGAATGTGGAGGTGATAGCTAGCAACTGTGGTTAATTGAGTAGAGAAGGATATGGTCCGACCTGCATTTTAGGAAGTTAAATTTGATAGTTGACTGAAGGATAGGTTGGAGTAGAGAGAGATTTCAGACCGGGAGAGCAACCAGAAGGCCATAGCAATTGTCCAAGCATGAGATGAGGAAGATCTGCCTCAAATTTAGGGCCAGTGTCAGAGGAAAGAAGAGGGAGTGTACTAGAAATATTAGAAAAGTGGAAATAAGACCACCACTGATTGGGGGTGGGAGTAGGCACATTAGAGAGAGTGAGGAGTTGAGAATGACATCTAGAGTGAAGGAGAATGATGGCCCTTGCTATCTGATGCACTGCTGATTTCTTAGAATGTTTGAGACTTTCCTTTTGTAGCTGAACCTTCTATCATATATTGTCTACCCTGATTGCATTCACTATGAACTTCTTGAGAGTCAGGGTCTGTCTTGCTTTTTAACTTTTATCTATGGTGCTTAGTACAGTGTTTGGCACATAAGTGCTCAATAAATGGTTTATCTTTCATTTATTCATTCATTGATCCCAGAAGTAATACCTCTGTCTCCTTGAGGCTAGGGATCTTTAATGAATCAGGCCTCCTTTCATATAAAAATGACTTCATTATTTAAATTATTAGAGGTTCCTCTAGACTGCCACATTTTATTATATGAAAACTTGGAAAAATGTGAAAATTGAGCTGTCTTTTTTTGTATTTTTTTAAATGATAAGAGGTTGTTATATAAGGGAAGCCAGCCAAAAATCCCACAGCTATAAAAATACATAAAACAGGGTACATAATATAAAAAATATAAAAGTATACCTGGCAAAGCAAGCATGATGTTTAGGGAAGTGAGTACAAGTAAATTAAACATATTATGTCTAGTTTAAGGGAAACACAAAAATTAATAAGACATGGTTTCTTCCCTTAAAAACGTTTACATTCTCATGGGAAACATAACACAATTAGCTACAATCCAAACTGGAACAAAAGTGTATAAGAGAGATATAAATAAAGTGTTATGAGAGCCCAGAGGGGAGTTGTTCCCAATAAATGAAAATCTAAGTTTAAAGGAAAGATAAATTAGAGGATAATTATTTACTTAAAATGGATTATCAATAGGAGTTTTTTGAAGCAAGCAACTGTGGTGAATCTAAAATGTAATTTGATTTGTAAAAATTGGATTCACAAAAGCTTTTTTAGGAACATATTCTCTTCAAGGTATATTAGCATGTTATGGTTTGAAGCAAAGTGGTTCAATAACTGAAGCATGGATGAAGCATTAACAAATACATACATTTTCATAGAATTATGAAGGGTGATCATTGGTTAGCTTTGTACATTTAATTAATTTTTACTGAGCCCCTATTATATGCATAATAACATGCACTGAATTCTGGTATGGTTACTTGGGAGTATAGAATGACCCCTATATATAAGATGCACATTATTATTCAGTGACAGACCCCAATTATTTTAATGAAAAGCAGAATCTAGTGAAAATGATGCTGGCAGGTCTAAAATAAAATGATACAATAAATGATGCTGTCAGGAAGTCTAAAAAAATCCTTAATATTTTGCTAATAAGTCTTCCCTGATAGGGCAGTTTACCTAAGGAACAATAATTTGTAATCCTAGTAATTGGGCAAGTACCACAGACTACACCAAATTTCCCTCAAATCAACTTTTCAAGACAAATTTAGCTGAGGAGTATGGAGAGAGACCTCAGTTCTTGGGACATAAGGAAGGCCTATGGTAATAATGACAACTAGTATTTTTATAGCATTTTAAAGTTTGTATAGCACTTTGCAAATATCTCATTGACAACTCTTGGAGGTAGGTGCTACTAGTACCCCAATTTTAAAGATGAGAAAACTGAGGCATATAGAGGTTAAAAGACTTGCGTAGGATCACACAGTATTTGAGCACAAATTTGAAATTGGTTCTTCCTGACTCCAATCCCAGTGCCCTATTCACTGAGTCATCTAGTGGGAGAGGCCCCAGGACCTAGAGAAGCCGCTCAGATAGTCAACACCAAGGGAGAAATTGGAGCTCACTCCTGGAGTTTTCTATTTTAGCTAATTTTTTCTTGCTAATAGTGCTTAGCTGTGTTTTTACCAAATCAACGATTGTATGAGCATTTTGGCTTCCTGAGACAAAGGTTCCTCTGCCCTGAAAGGGGAAGCTTGAATCAAAATGAAATAAGAGAAATTAAGAACCAGACACTTCAAATTTGTTTCATAGTCTTTTGCTTATAATCTTTGAGATGATATTTGTTGGCCTTTTAAAATCAATTTCTCTTTTCCTGTCCTAACTGGGTTGAGTAAGCTCCTTGATTGAATGCTGAGACCATTTTTCCATTTTTGTCTTTGTTTTCTCAGAGCAGTGACTCAGAGCAGGAGGCACTAAATAGACACTTGTGGAACTAAACTTAAAGAAATTTAAATGTACAGGATTTTTTCTTTTGAGATTAGAAAATCAATAGTTGATGCAAAAAGCAGCTTAGAATGACTCATATTTTAAAGAAAATCCCCAAAGTAGCAACACTTCTGAAGAGATTGTCTGCTACTAGTAGTAACCAAATATTTGAGGTAAAATTTCTAAAATAAAAGAACTTTAGTACGTAGAATAAGTACTAATACTTTTTGGATTTCAAAGAATCCAGGTTACTAGAGGGCAGAGACCATATCTGTCTTCTTTTTCTATTCCTTACACCATTTAATTCCTTTATACAATGGCCATATAATATGTGTGTGTGTACAGTATACATATATGCGATATATTGGCAAAAGTTTCCTATAAAGCAAGTTTCTACATAATGAATCCTATTTGTCACATTGAGTTGTATCATCAAATAAGCCATTTCTCCTATATAAAAATACACATCAGGGGCCCTCTTGTTCGTCTTTATTCCATTCCTTTTATTCTACTCTTTTTGCCAGGCATTTATTAAGGGTCTGGTTTCCTTTTTGGAGGGGAGCACCATTCCAGGTGCTTTAGGTACAAAGACAGAATGAAAACATTTCTTGGGGCAGCTAGGTAGCACAGTGGATAAAACACTGTCCCTGGATTCAGGAGGATCTGAGTTCAAGTCTGACCTCAGACACTTGACACTTACTAGTTATGTGACCCTGGGTAAGTCACTTAACCCTCATTGCTTCACATATATATAGGTGAAGCAATGAGGGTTATATATACATATGTATATACACACACACACATACATATATATTAAAAAAAAAGAAAACATTTGTTGACATCAAGGAACTTAAATGTTACTGTAGTGAAACAACTTGTATACAAGTAAATACAAAATAATGTGTGTGTGTGTGTGCGCGTGCGTGCGCGCGCGCGCACAAACAACTGGACCACAAGAAGGATCTTTTGTGGAAGGTAGCACTTGAGTTGTACCTTGAATGGAGGTAGGAATTCTAAAGAGACAGAGGTGAGAAGAAAGAGACTTTCAAATATAGGAGATAGTCTAGAGACAGTTGGTAGGGCTGTGGATAGAGCACTGGGTCTGGAGTTAGAATAACTTGATTTCAAATCCAGCCTCAGACACTGTGTCATCCTGTGTAAGTCACTTTGTTTCAGTTTCTTCAACTCTAAAATGAAGATAGTAATAGTACCTACCTCCCAGGGTTTCTGTGTGGATCAAATGAGATCATATTTGTAAGCGAGCTTAGTGCAATGCCTGGCACCTAGTAGATGTTTTATAAATGAATATTCCTTTTATGCAAAGGCAGGAGATGGCATCTTGTGTGTGGAGGGTAGTAAGTTCACTTTGGCTGGAATAGAGAGTGCATTTTTTGTTCATTTGTTTTAGTCCCATCTGATTTTCAGTCATGATCTCTTTTGGGGTTTTCTTGGGAAAGGTACTGGAATGGTTTGCCATTTCTATTTTCAGCTCATTTTACAGAGGAGGAAACTGAGGCAAATGGGTTGAGTGACTTGCCTTGGGTCACATCAGATTTGAACTCAGGGAGATGATTTTTCCTAACTCCAGGCCCAGCACTCTGTGTACTATGGCACCACCTATCTGCCAATATAGAACGTATGAGGGGGAATAGTATGAAGTTCATCTTTAAAGACAGGTTTGGATTAGATAATGAAGGACAAATGGAATACTTTTGTGTTTTATCCTCAGGCCTATAGGGAACTGCTGAAACTTTTTGAGTGGAGGAGTAGCATTGCCAGACTTTTGCTTTAGGAATATCATTCAGCCAGCTCTGTGAAGAATGGATTGAAGAGGGGAGAGGGTAGATACAGTGAGAACGATTAGAAAGCTATAGTCTAGATAAGAAGTGATTAAGGCCTAAATGAGAGGGTGGCTAAGTGAGTACTGAATGTGTATTTTAAGAATGTATTGGTTCGGGGCAGCTAGGTGGCGCAGTGGATAAAGCACCGGACCCGGATTCAGGAGGACCTGAGTTCAAATCTGGCCTCAGACACTTGACACTTACTAGCTGTGTGACCCTGGGCAAGTCACTTAACCCCTACTGCCTTGCAAAAAAACAAAAAAAACCCACAACAACAACAAAAAAAAAGAATGTATTGGTTCTCACACGGTGTCAACCCTAGGTCAAATGAAGCCATACTTGATATCTTTTTCTCTTCTATCTTAGCCTTTCTTGGGCACTTCCTCTTTTACTTTTAATCCACATTGCCTTTGGTTTATGTGCTAACATATGGCATTAGTATTTCTTTTTCTTTCTTTTTTTTGGTGAGGCGGTTGGGTTTAAGTGACTTGCCCAGGGTCACACAGCTAGTAAGTGTCAAGTGTCTGAGGCTGGATTTGAACTCAGGTCCTCCTGACTCCAGGGCTGGTGCTCTATCACTGCACCACCTAGCTGCCTCCTTTTATTCTTTTTCTTTTTTTCTTTCTTTCTTTTTTTTAAAGTATTTCTAAATAAGAAATGAATCACTAGGTGAACTATTGTTTCTTTATTAAAGCAGCTGATGTGATGGATTGGGGGTTCAATGTTCAGCTATCCGGAAAACAAAACTTTTGCCCCACAATTCTGAGGTTTGTTTCATTCTTGATTTCCACATTCCCCAAAGCTTCAGATCTGTTGAGTGCCAAATATTTTCTGCCCTTGTTGGCATTGCCTTTTTACTTGGCTGGAGAACAACCAACCTGGGTTTCTTCTTGCCTCAGAGGAAAACCAAGCACAGAGTGGGAGTTGAATGGACAGTTGTATGCATACCATAAGGCCAGACAAAGGTCATATGTGGAAAAATTAGATGGATTCTTCTTAACCCCAGATAGGAAAACCAGTAATAATTGGTTTTCATGTACAGATGATTTGATTTTGTTGTAGAGAAAAAAAATTCCAACAATTGAAACTATCCATGGCTTGAACGATTCTGTTGTGGAGATAATTTGTTACTTGCTACTTGGGTAGCCTTTGGCGAGTAAGCTGCTTTCTTCAGGCCTCCTTATCCTTATCTATAAAATGAAAGGGCTGGATGACATGACCTCTTTGATACCTTCTAGCTGTAAACCCTATGATATTATGTTGTAGAGGGAATTTCTCCGTTGCCTGAGAGGTGGGATGACATGATCTCTACGCTTCCCTCCATTTCTAATAATCTATAGTTCTTTTATAATCATCCTCCATTCATAGTCCAAATGCTGCGCTTTCTCCCTTTCCTTTACTCCATGACCTTTTTGTCTCGTTAAACCACTGAGAACTCCTCCCTTTTGAAGTCATGATCAACTGGTGGAAAACTGATATTAATTTTTTTCCCACTGATGGGTAGATAACTTACACGGTCTAATTTCCTGGGAATTAACCTTTAGTAGATGTAGTTGATTGAGATGTTCACAGTTTGTAGTGGATAACATCAGTGGTGGCTCAGATGGCATGTGAAGATTTGAAGCAATTTATTGAAATAATTTAGCCCAAACTCTCCTATTATTGACATGAGGACTCATTGTTTTTTCACTTGTCAGAAATGCTGAGTTTGTGGAACCCAAGTCTCCATTTCACTTGTAACCTTGCTTTTTGAGAACCTGAACTATCCATTAAAAACTGATATCTCAGTGAAGCTAGGCCTGCTCAGTATGGAGGATCTTCATAATGCCAGTGCTTCTGATCTGCCAAAGAGTATTAGAAACAATTTAAGCCAGGCTTTAAATTTCAGCCCACAAATAGCATGCAACTACACTCAATCTGTGGACTCTTTAATTACATGAGAATTACCAACTAGTGGAAGGATAATTACTGAGTAAGGAGTATGTCATTGAAGGATAAATACATGATTATTTCTGTCTTCTGAATGGCAATGCATGGTAATTGCTTTTGGATCTGCTAATTGTAATTACATAGTAATCCATAGGTGCAAATGGTCCTGCATTTACCATTAAACCTTTGATGTTACTATTCAATTAAATACAAGTTACATTAAGGTGGAACCCTGTAACTTGTCATGGGGCTAAAAAAGTGTACTGGGCATTGAGTCCAGTTCCTTTGTGTAGAGGATACTTTGTATCTACCTTTCCCTTTCAAGCTTTTAAATTCATTGATTATTGATTATCATGAGCTAGAGTTTCATCATTTCTTATTTTTGACTGCAGGAAGGATTGGGGTGGGGTTCACTTGGACACAGTTTGATTGGATCAAAAGATATAAGAATACTCAGAAATTTTATCTTTATTAAGGTGATAGCCATCGCCAGACAAAAGAAATTAAACTGGAACTGAGTCACTTGAATTACAATTGAGTTGCTAGGTACAAAGGTAAAAAGAAGCAGTGAATAGAGCATGAGAACAAATTATTGTTATTAAAGAGATTTAGGCTCTAAAAATTTCTAACATAGTAGGCCTGATCGGGCTGATGAGAAAGGAGCAATTTGCAGACTTTAGGAGGCTCTCTAATTCTATTAGGCCATTTGAGTACAGCCTAATAAATTACCTCTTTCAATTCAGTAAGTGGTGCCCTACTGACCTCCAAAAACTGAGCAGTTTATTTCTGATTCTCTTCCTTCTCAGCACAAAGGAGGGGAGTGAGCTGTTTTCTCAGCCCTGGGCTTTCCATTGAGCAAGGGGATTACATAGGAGGGAGTGTCTATTTCCCTTTCTCCTAGGATCCTCTTTGCACATAGCTGTGGCCTTCTCTCTTTAGAGCTGTTTTGCCTGTTTAGAGAAAAGTAAGAAATGGGTATGTGGTGCTCTGGTAATTCTGGGAACCTACTCCCCGACTCAAAGTGCTTTTTACTCCTGTGTACATTTGCTAGTGGCAAAGTAGGGAAAGCTAACCTCCAGGGGCCTTTGGGCCAAGAGAATCCTGGAGTCCAGGGATAAGGGCTATTTCTCTGTACCTTGTGCCCTCCAGATAAAAAGAAGAGGATTGATTTCATCATCTGGACTTAGTAGTGTATAGGCACTCAGTTCAAATTAATGTCAGTATAAGCGTTTGTTTTCTATGAAGAAAGCTTTACAAATGAGTGAATGCCGTACAAGACAGAGGGCTGGCCTTGGAGCTAGGGAGAATTGGAATCAAGCTCTCTATCTATCACATACTTGTTCTGTGATTGAGGACAATTCACTAAACCTTTCAATGTCCCCAGCAAACTCTCTTAGGATCCTAAGTTATAGATGGGTTGGAGTTCTTTACCTGTATTACTGAAGAGGGAATTTCTAGGATCTTGATAAGATCACAGGTACAGACAAAATGAAATAAATTGTCACCTGAATTTATGGGGATTCTGAAAATACAGTCTTGCTGGCCCTTGACCAGTTCTCTCCCATCCCTCCACCCCAAATATAGCAACATCCCATTTATCTGAACTTGTTGGAGACTGAACCTATGAGCAGACTTTTAAGGTAACTGAACCATATTCTTTATGGGTAAACAACTTAAAATATTTTTACTGTTTTTGGTAGAAATCTTTTGAAAATGTTATTACGGACTCCCCTGCCTTCTTCAAGAGAGTATATTGAACACAATTTAGTCTTTTCTTGAAGATATAGGGTCATTATACATATCCTTTATTGCACTGTGCTATATAGCATAGGGATTCTCAGGGTTGAGTTGGATAGGACTCTACTCCATAGCTCTAGGCAAATATGCTTTTTTGAGTTATAGTGTTTGCTTTTCATAGTTTTTCTGTCTTCTTACTGTCAAGTTGTCATTTCTTCCCGCTGTCAGTGTGCTTAGCTCTAGCAGCACTTTCCCCCACCTTCTATTTTGCTGATTTCTTTCTGCGGTGGGATGGAAAACCAGAGACTGTGAGGAGGAGAGCCTGAGGGGCTCTCCTGTAAGTAAAATGCATGAGCTTTAGTGACTTCCTGACTTCTGTTTGGGCTGCTCAGAGGCCCATTTTGCTTCCTTCTGTGTTCTCCGTGGCTTTTCAGAGAGTTTATGCTCCTGAATGGTACCCCTAGATAAACGATGTATACTATAGTTATGTGATATACTTTTTTTTCTCTTATAATTTTATCTACTTTCCCTGCGATCCATTTTCCTATAAAGGAGCAAAAATGGGGTGGTAGTGATAATTTTTTTTTGCTCTGGTAGTTTAACTTTGAAGACATTTGTAAGCCTAACAGTGACAAAAGAAATGTATTCTAGCTTAATGATCTGGAAGACTGAAGTTCCATTGTGTATTATTAGAGGATAATGCAATAAAATCAATTTCATCAGTGTCTTCAAAATTCAATGATTATTCAATGATTTTCCTACCTGAGCATGTCAAAGTATTTGGCTGAAACTCTTAGTGAAGTTGATTAGTCATCTTTGAGAAGCTATCAAGTTGATAGAAGTTAAATGAATCAATGATAAAGGTCCTCAACCTTGATATCATAGCCATTGCAGAGTTTTGTAATTTGAACATCCAGGGACATATCAGGGGGAATCCAGTTGTTACAGAAGAAACTAAAGAATAATTGAAACTGACAAATGATCAACTGGAGATTGTGGAAAACATAATGTAGAAAGCCATCTGGTTCAGGGGCTGCATAAAGTATAAGATTTTAAATATATTTAAAGTTGTCAGTAGAAAAGATATGTATATTTCGACATCTGGTCTCAAAAAATTGAGAAAAGTAGTTGTAGGCATTCTATAGTATTTTATACCTATGGGTATTTCTCATATATTACCTTCTACTGTAATTGATTAAGTGACCAACAACTTGATTTAAAGGTCATTTTGCAAACCAAAGGGCAGATTTGTATTTGGTAATGGTATGGAAAAGAATGATGGTCTCCCATTAATCTGGCACTGTGGATAGAATATTGGGCTTGAAGTCAAGGAGAAATGAGTTCAAACCTTGCCTTAGATACTTACTGTGTGATCAATGGCATACCTAATTTTCCTCCTCTGTAAAAGAAGGATAATAGCACCTACCTCCTAGAGTGTTTATGAGAATTAAATGAGATATAGTATGGAAAGTGATTTGAAAAGTTTAACCCCCTTTACTATTGGTAGCTAATATTTATGCATAACTACATACAAGTATCATGAAGCAGTAGCAGGGTTGTCTTTGAAAACAAAGGACAAGAGGGGCAGCAAGGTGGCACAGTGGATAAAGCACTGGCCCTGGATTCAGGAGGACCTGAGTTCAAATCTGGATTCAGACACTTGACACTTACTAACTGTGTGATCCTGGGCAAGTCACTTAACTATTAATGCCCCACAAAAAAACAAGAAAGAAAACAAAGGACAAGGAATATGGTTGTTTGGTTATATGATGACAATTGTCTCTATTTATCAGCTTTGAAAAAGAGAAACCTAAGATTCTTCTAGTTCCACAATTTTCAAATATTAAAGAGACTTAGGGGAAAGTCTCCAATGTGTTAACTAGATTATATAAAAAATATATGGAAAAGCTTGGACAGTAAATACATAGGATGAGGAGGCATGGATGGGTTCGAATCTGCACCAGTAGAGATCATGTTAATTAAACAACAGATCTATCAATGAAAAAGTGTGGCATATCATTTGTCTAAATTCACTTGGGAAAAAATAATCATCTTTTCATTGTTTTCTTTTTATTTGTTTTAAAATATGACCACATTATGTCATACTGAAAAATAAAACATTTGTATTATTTATATAATATTGAGTGGTTAATAGGGGCAACTAAGTGGTACCATGGATATTCGGCACCATAACTAGAGTTAGGATGATCTGAGTTCAAATCTGACCCTAGACATTTATTAGCTGTGTGTCCTGGGCAAGTGACTTAAGTCCTATTTGCCTCAGTTCCTCATCTGTAAAATGGGAACACATTGGAAAAAATGGCAAACTACTCCAGTATCTTTCCCAAGAAAACTCTACAGACAAAATCTATCGAGTCATATAGTCAGGCATGACTGAATGACTGAACAAATGAGTTTTTTCTTTATGGGAAGAAATATTTTGTCTTTTTTGTATTTGTGTCCCTATTGCAGTGCTTGGTACATAGGCCTTTAAGAAATAGCCATTGTATTAAATTGACTTGAATTCAGATCAGTTGTTACCATTTAGCATCCAGTTGATATAGATCTAGAGATTAACTCAGTGAAAAATCAAATGAAAATAAAGTATCTCTTTGGGTCCTTTCCTTGTGTCTGCTTTAGCTAATTATATTTCACCATGATTCCTCTTTGGAAAAGATATAAGAGAGAATAAGTGTTTGTATTATGAATGCTAAAAATATCAAGGTATTTTTGGATACAAGTAAGCTCATTTGTACCTAGAACCATTGGCTTTACTTTAGTGGCAAAATGTTCTTTAATTTTAAGCTTTTAGACAGTAAGGACTGCATCTTGGTAGCATTGGCTATAGTGCATTGCCAACACCATGTGCTTATTAAATGGAAATGATGATGGACATGCTGGGCCCATGGAGGCTTATTTTCATTTTGCCAATTTAGATTTTTTATTTTTAGGTCAAGATCCAGACTCTTTTTGAGAAGCAAAAAAAGTGTCTGCAATAGACATAACTAAATTCACAAGATTTTGCAACCACATGTTACCCCATCAGCTTATATATAGTTGAGAGGTTCCATGAGCAGTGCTCTCCAGAAGACAAACTACATATGTAATCACTGTGACAGGGCCCATGGGTTGCACATCCATCACCTACATCATCTTCTATTCAAAGAAGCAACATTCAAAGAATAAAAGTAATATTGTCAGGGGAGCAATGTCTTCAATTATGAAGAGTAATTATGAAGGAAATGGAAAAAGATGAAAAAGACTGGAGGCATTTTCTCCCAGTCACATTCCTCACTTGGCCAAGGCTTGACAATGGGATGGGAGCAAAAGAAATGGATGAATTGAAGACTCTGCTATGTCTCCTGCTATGTTCCTCATGTCTCCATGAAAGCTAATATCTCAGTTTAGCTTTGTCTTGGACACCAACGTAGGAGTCAGTTATTTTATCAGAGAATATCAACTTGTTCTATTTGGCTTCATTACGAAGAATACTCCCAGTGGATCATAACCCTATGTGAAGACCCACAGTGCTCTATGGTGGATGCTGTCCCCCTAAGGCCACTAATGAGGATGCTTTGAATTCTGATCCAGTGATTGAAACCCATGACTCTGGGGCACAACTGATACAGTGGCTAGGAATATGATAGTCAGTTAGTCTGTTCCAGACATAACTGCCACAACACAACTCTACCTGGGTTTATTCTTCCTAGAGAGGAAATACCAGCGAAGGAGAAGTCAGAGATGCTGAGATAACATGCAGACTTTTAGCACATTCTTAAAGTGCCTGCTCAGAGTTGCTCCTCTGGCAGATACTTGTCTGCTAGCCTGGGTATAAATGTGGGTTCATGCAGCCACATGATTGTACTGCCCTTACAAGGCCAGCTGATCAGCAGTGCTCCCCTTCCAGGCCTCTAGCTTACCAATGGGTGAACATCCATTGTGATGAACTAACAAGTGAAATGATAACACGAAGAGCCTTTCGTTGACTGACTTGATTAGCAGTTTTCCATTTCCATTTCAAACCCTTTAGAAGGCCAGCATATGAGTCTTCTCTTTACCCTGGGAATAGATGATATTATTGTTCTCATTTTACAATTGAAGAAACTGAGGCACACAGAGAGACAAATTGGCCAGGGCACACAACTAGCAAATGTCTGAGGTCGAATTTGAACTAAGGTCTTCCTGACCAAGAGTCTTCTTATAGATAAATTTTAAAAACTAATACTTTAAAAGTGAATAGTTCAATTATATTATTTTAGCTCTTTTACTTTTAAATCACAGTTTTAGATTTTTGCACAGGAAAATCAGAGCATGCTGGAGTTTATGATTAAATCCTCATTTAGAATTGTGGAAATTTATTTTGATTTGGGGACCCTACCTTTGGGCTGAGATTGGAAAGCCTTAGGCCCTCAGGGTCTCTTCTGTGTGGGAGGGGCTGGCGCCCCTCCCCCTCTGCTTCAGCTGAGACAAAAAGCCCTGTGGTGGGCTGTACAAGACCCCAGGTCAGACAACTGGGGGGAAAAAGCCCCCAGCGCCCTCCGACCTGAGTGGAGCTATCTGAAAGATCCTGGATAGCCTGTGCTGAGGCACGGGATGCTGGAGCATCCCCCCAGCCCCAGCGCAGCCCTGACTGGTGGATTAACTTGGTGTGTGGGCGCAAAAAGCCCCAAGATTTGAGTGGAGATAAAAAAGGTATATATAGACCTGGGAGTTAGACAGCAAGGGGTTCAGTTGGACAAGGACAGACCAGAGAGGCTGAGAAGAGGTTCGGACAAGGAGACGGGGTGGGGGGGGGTGGGGAGTGGGACGAGATGAACAGTAACATAGGACTAGGAGAAAGGAGGAAAGGCCTGCGGACAAGATTAGAGGGGCGGCAAAGGCGGCAGAGGGCAGACTGACGGAGCAGACAGACGGAAGGTCGGTGAGAGAGAAACACAGGGGTTCAGCAGTGGCAGTAAAGAGAGAAAAGTTAGAAGCAGGGGGATTTACAAAGTGAAGGGGGCTTGGAGTTAGAATAAAGTGTAACGTGCCCTGAGGCCAGAGGCGGCTAAGGCCCTTATTGTATTCAAAAAGTTTGAAGTGTAGCAGGTGGGAAAGAGACAGTGGAAAGAGCCTGCAATGCAGTCAGGTTGTACATTGTATTTCCCTGTATTCTTAATTTTAAATAGTATCTCATAAATAAATTCTGCTTTGATTATTTAGTAAGAGACTTCTTAATATTTTGCTTATCAATTTGGGAGTGGAGCAGTGTGGTGGAACTTTATAAATGGCCCACATTAAATTAATAGCAGTCAAAAATCCCCAGATTAGTCCTCCATAGAACAGTCCCCCCCCCCCCCAAATTAAACTAGTCATCAAAATTATTCTTACATTTGAATGGTGACCGCGGCAGGACTTACGGCCCAATTACAATTTTCCAAAACCGATAATTTTTCATATACTTATAATTTTCGATAAATCCAATTATATAATTTTTTGGATTAGATATAGTTATTAATAGTTAATTTTTTTTACAGAATTGTAGAATTCTCTAGATTTGAGATTTTGAGCAAATTATTTAACTTGTTCGACCTTTACTTTCCTAATCTATAAAGTGGGAACAATGATACTTTTAAGACAGGGTAGTTGTCAAGCTCCCTCCCGCAATTCCATCTCTTTTTTTTTTTTTGTGGGGCAATTTTGTTCCTCCCCCCCCCCATCTCTTTCTAACACTTGGTTTTACCTTCTTATCATTTCTCAGGAATATCCTCTTCTTTACTCTGACACTGCTACTAGCTTGGCATAAACCCCATGTCTGGCCCACTACAATAGCTTCCTGACTGATTGGCTTGCCTTAAGTCTCTCCCCACTCCATTCCATCCAAGCTGCCAAAGCAATCTTCTTGAAGTACAAATCTGATTGTGGTGTTTCCCTACTCATTATATTCAATTGGTTCCCTATCTCCTCCAGGATCAAATATTTAATCCTCTGGCAATCAATGTCCTTCATCTATTCTTTTCAGTCTCCTGACACTTTCAATCCAATGACAATGGCTTTCTTGCTGTTTCTTGTACAAGAAACTCCTATTTCCAATTCTGGACATCTTGACCAGTGTTCTCCGATGCCAGACATGATCTCCTTTATCTCTGCCTTCTGGTTCCTTCAAGTCCCAATTAAAATCCCACCTTCTACAGGAAACTTTTCCCAAATCCTTCTTCTTTTTCTTTTTTTTTTTTTTTTTTTTAGTGAGGCAATGGGAGTTAAGTGACTTGCCCAGGGTCACACAGCTAGTAAGTGTTAAGTGTCTGAGGCCGGATTTGAACTCAGGTCCTCTTGAATCCAGGGCTGGTGCTCTATCCACTGCGCCACCTAGTTGCCCCTCCCAAATCTTTCTTAATTTTAGTACCTTCCTTCTGTTGATCATTTCCAATTTATGATGTCTATAACTGGTTTGTATGTCCTTGTTTGCATGTTGTCTCCTGCATTAGAATGTAAGCTTCTTGTTTTTTGTTTTTTTGTTTGTTTTTGTTTGTTTGGTTTTTTTGTGGGGCAATGAGGGTTAAGTGACTTGCCCAGGGTCACACAGCTAGTAAGTGTCAAGTGTCTGAGGCCGGATTTGAACTCAGGTCCTCCTGAATCCAGGGCTGGTGCTTTATCCACTGCGTCACCTAGCTGCCTCCCAGAATGTAACCTTCTTGAGAGTAGGGACTGTTGATTGCTTTGTGTCCCCAGTGTTGAGCTCAGCGCCTTGTACATAGTAGGTGCATAATAAATGTTTGACTGACTAGTTGCCTTACATATGAAAAGCACTTTGTAAACATTAAAGTGAAATATCTTACTATTATGATGTATAGTGGGTAAATCCCCATTAAAATGTCAAAATTATGACTTTATTCACAGTTTATTTTTCCATCAAAGCTCTGAAAAAAATCATATCAATTTCTCCAAACCATAAATACCACCTATAGAAAAATAGCTCATTATGGGAAAATACTTTTATTCCAACTTCAGGTTTGACTTACATTAAATAAATGTAATACATATCTCCTTTCATCCTATTAGTAAAAGGCTTCTATCTTTCAGACTTCATTACAACTTTTACATTTCCTGAGTCTGATTTCCAATTCCATGGGTGTACAATCTGTTTTTAGCAGTAGTATTGACATTTTGGGAAGTGATAATAATGTTTTTACACCAGAAAAGGTATAAATAATGATTTTAGGGTATTTCATTGTACTTAAGTAGTTCTTTTAATCTCTCTCTGAATTAGACTTACGGCATATCAAATAGTTGGTCAAATTTTGTTGCTTTTGATGTCTAGAGAAAATTTTAACTTTTTAGATTATTTAGCTTTAAACCAACCAACCCATTAAATCTGAGAATATATATAGATACATATTGCATTACTTTTACAAAAAGCCAGCTATCATATAGAATTGCTACATTTTTCTGGAACGTTGTACTTAGGAAGTAGAGATTTTGATTTAGATCTCTTTGAGGTCAGGACTGCTCATTTTTGCTTTTATGGCCTCACAACCTAGCACAGTGCCTTGCACAAAGTATGGGTTAAATGCTTGTTGAATGAATGGGTCTGTATTTTTAGGTGAAATTATGTATTCTAGTAAATAATGTGAATTATATGATTTCAGTTCAGCTATCTTTATCTCCAACATGTTTCCTTACTTATACGATGGAACTTAAACAATGCTTAATTAAAACATAGTCCAAAGGAAAATGAATACATGGCCTTCTTAGTATAAATTTAAATCTACTCAGATTTTAGGGTCTAATGTTTGATATTAGCTTATTATTGAGTGAAAGATGCTAATGTCTTAAATGGATAGTCTTAGAACCTATTTTTTCTTCTGTTTTTCCTTTAGTGTGATCGTTGTTTGGCCCTTTATAATGATAAGCCCTTTCATCAAGGGGACCATGTTCATGCTTTTAATTGCAAACCCTGTCAATGCAACAACCATTCAAGAAGTTGCCACTATGATGTGACAATGGACCCTTTTCCTGATGAATACCACCGAGGTGGGGGAGGAGTTTGTGAGAACTGTCAACATAATACTACAGGTAACTAGTAATTTGAATTGGATCATTTCATCTATGTATTTATATTAGATACATAACAATAGGGATAATTTTCAAATTACTTTCTGTTATTTCACATGGAAAAATAATGCCCACATGGTCTGTTTTGAACTACCTCCCTAAAGCAGACTGAACACAGACTGAGAAAACAAAGCTACTGCTTAGCTCCTTTGCTTCACTGGATAAATACAAGATAGAACATCCTACTGGTCCCTAAGTGAATATTTAGTTCTGGAAACTTTCATCCTGAACTGTCATATGTGGTGGACATTATATTGTGACATTTAAAACTAAATGTGTGGTCACCTTACTACTGTCCCAAGTGTAGGGAAAATTAGCCAGGGTTTACTTATAAATTAGAAGCTTTAGCAGCAGTTTGGGGCATTAAACATTTATTAAAGCATACCAGGTATTAGTAAAAAGAGAACACCTGGGTCAGAAAGATAGGAAAACCTAGCTAGGATCTACAGGAGATAGAAGAGAAAAAGAGCTGCCTTCACCTTTGAGTCTCAGGCCAAAAAGAGGAAGTTCCTGTACCTTTCAGAGTGGAAGCTACCTGCAGGTCTGGAAGAGAGGTGGTGCCTACACACTGCTCCAAGCTAATTGGCTGGTAGCATTCAAGTCCATTGATTCACTGGACTTGAGGGTGGTCCCATGTTGAGGTCAAAGTCTCTGAGAACACACCCTTTTCAGAGTTAGACAGGGGGGCAGCTAGGTGGTGCTGTGCACCAGTCCTGGATTCAGGAGGACCTGAATTCAATTGTGACCTCAGACACTTGACACTAGCTGTGTGACCCTGGGCAAGTCACTTAACCCTCATTGCCCTGCAAAACCCCCAAAACCCCCAAAGAACAAAAAACAAGTTTATATATATTTATATATAGTCAGGCAGGTATGGTTTCAATCAAGTCCACTACTTCAAGCATGTTAATCAGCAAAGTCGGTCAATTCTCAGTCAATACAATCAGTCCAAAGGCCCCAGATGGGGCCTTTGGGTGTTGGCAAAGCCCATTATTTTCTTACAATATAACCCTTTAAGGTTTACAAAGCATTTTACACATATTATCTCATTTGATCCACATTGCACTGTGACATAAGGGTTATTATTATCTTCCTTTTTTTAGATAAAGAAACTGAGGATAAGAAGTTAAGTGACTTGCCCAGGGTCATACAGCTAGTAAGTGACTGAGACAGGGATTAAAGTTAGATCTTCCTGATTTCCAGTTCAGCACTCCATCCAATAATTTACCAACATCATATAGTTCAAACAGCAAATATCACTAAAAACAAATTTGATCATTTTGTTTCTGCTTTCCCTTATGTGTTCTGTTTTTCATGAGGCTATCTTTAAACATTTATTAAAAGCTGGAATTTGGCTGAATAGTAATAAGGGAGGGCATTGTTTCAAAGCTGTTAATTTAGTGCAAAAATTGCCTAAAACTTTGTTTTTTGTCATTGAGAACTTATTTCAAATGTTAATGTTTGTTAAAGAACAGAAGTAGTTGTATTTCTCAAATAATTTGGTAGAATCCAACAATTCAATGTAAGTATGCATCATGCCTGTCCAAGGAGCTAGGCTAGATGATAGGGACATGTGAAAAAATGGCCACCTTTGCCCTTGCAACCTAAGAAATTGTTTAGGAATTCTCTCTCTCGTTTATGAAATCAGAATTTAGCAGGTATCTTTTAATGAAATTGTTACCTAGTGACGACCTAATAATCACACACATATATATAATATTCATATAATATCTATATATAATTTATATGTAATTATATTTATATATACATATACACATATGTGTATATATAGGTACATATGTACTTTTTTGCTCTGGAAATAAGATGTACAGATAACAAGATACTTGAATCCTCCTTAAATATCCTTCAAAGAAATCTAAAAAAAAATATGGGTATCCACAAGTACATTTTTAGTGGCCTCCAAAGGACAAATAAATAATGTCCTACAAATACCTTAAATCTGTGTTGGTTTAAAAATGATTGACTCTGAAGATACTAGATCATTCTAGGAGGCTTGTTATTATAAGTCTTTTCTCAAACAGAAATATTTCTTTTGAGTAAGGCTGCTTACTCATAGTTAGCATTAAAGTTAGTTATGAGTTAGGTGAAATGCCATACTTTATTTTTTAATTTCTAAAATTAAATTAAATTTTTTTTAGGCTTGGCTGTTAGTAATGATAGTGACTTGAATGACCTTTCATAAGTCTTTGAAACTTTCACTTTTTCTTTTTTTGGGGGTTTTCATTTTGTAAAATGGTGACAGTCTCCTACAGGGAAGTGATGAAGTGATGAGTACTAATTAACAACCTGTAAATCAACACAATATCCTTGAATAATAAGACATATCAGAATAGTATAAGAAAACAGCAATTTTTTTCTTTATATTTTATTACAAAACTACAGATTTATCAAAATAATCTTCACTGATGCAGAAAACCATGTACAGTATCTTTCCACTTAAAAAATGATATCTTATGTTAATACCAGTACTCTTTTCACAAAAAGATCCATTTCTGTGGAAAAAAATTACTTCTAGATGTAAGACTTAAGACTATACTTTATGCTAAGTCCCAGAACTTCATATCCCACATACATTTGCATATTTCCTCTAGACTGTATGATCAGTACCCAAAATCAAGAAAAGTTTTAGGTTCAAAACTAACTCTTTCAAAATGTATAGACATTCACAAAGCAGAGCTTTTATAGAAGTGTGGTATTATATAACAGATGGAAGTTTAATGAAGTAAAACACAGTTTGTAACAGGTTCATTGTTTCATATGCTCTGGATCACTAAATTGGCAGGTAGAGATGAAAGGTGCATTAAAATGGACGTCCTGAAAATTATAGAATTCTCTCAAAGGAATAGAGTCTTTAATTTTGAATTATGCAGCTGATATTAATGAATTGGAAGCCATAATGCATAACCTTTCCTTGATGCAGGAAGGAACTGTGAGCTGTGTAAGGATTACCTTTTCCGACAAGTGGGTGCTGATCCATCAGCCATAGATATTTGCAAACCCTGTGATTGTTATGAAGTTGGCACGAAAAATGGCAGCCTCCTTTGTCATCAGGTTAGTCTCTCCAGTACTGAGCATAAGGAATTACTTCATCAGTCAGAAATGGTTTGGAAGAACTTTGTACCAGAGGATAGATACCACATGAATATGCTGGGAGAATTTGGCATTTCAAAGTCTTAATTACTTTAGAAAGTCTCCCAAAACAACCTTTCAGATTATGAAATTTGGGGCTGGTTTATATGTTCCTCATGCATCTCTGCCAGTCTAAAGCAGGGGTTCTTAACCTAGGGCCCACAAGTGTTATAAAATGCAAATCTATTATTGATTGATTTCAGAGGGTCCATGAACTTGGAACTTTGAACATTTTCATAAATATATTTTTCATAATTGGTTTCCTCTGTAATCCTGTGTATTCTTTTTTGTGCATTTAAAAATTATTTTAAAAAGTCAATCACAGGTTTCACCAGACTACCAAAGAGGAGTACCATGGCAAAAAAATGGTTTGAATCCCTAACATAAAAAATGTCAAGAAAACTTTTCTAAAGTGCACTCAATCCATGCATGTGCTCACGATGTCATTCAAGTATATGTATTAGACATAGTTCAAAATGAATACATCTTATACTTGATTCCATGCTATGGTAGATATTGTAGCTTGCATCCAATATATTTTTTTACAGAAGTAGTTCTGAAAAAAAATTAGAAATCATGATGGTATTTATTGTAAACCTGGAGCCCATCTTTTCTTTATTAATATCTGCTGTATGTGCATTATTTTGACCCAATGAAAAGGTGCTAATCCAGAGGTCTAAGTCATGCATTTAGTAATGATATATTCTTGGAACATGAGCTCAATCTATGGTGATATTTTGACAGTTCCTCTTAAGGACTGTTTAGTCCATTCTTCAGGTCAAGTAAATCTGATGCAAATTGCTATGTATTGTTCAGGTAGGATCTTGAAAATGGAGGGTCAGGCTACTTCAATATTTTCTAATAATGGTGTAGTTTAATACAAATAAATATAAAATTCTGAAAATGATAATGAACAATCTTAAATACTAAAGATAGATAACCTGAATCTCTATTAATATCTGTGCCTGTTAATAACTATGTTCCCTGTAAATAGAAACAATTAACCATATATCAGTTATAGAAAATATGAAGGAAACATTTCAGCTCCATTCTGAAGAAAAGAAACTTTTGGCAACAAATTTTGTGTTAATCCTTCTGATAGTTATTTAGCACTACTTTATAAAATATCCTATGTAGATCCAGACATGATTATAGTGACCATAGAGTATTAATAGCAATGCATCCTATGCAGTCCTCAAAAGGAGAAATTGAGAGAAATAATTAGTATTGTCAATTTACAGTGTTCCTGCATTTAAAAACTAAAGAAATTGTAAGGACAAGATAGAGTGTAGCCCTACATATAATGATATAATGGAAAGAGGGCTAATTGTGGAGTCAACAGACTATGATTTAAATACCAACTTTTCCATTTACTGCCTGTAACCTTGGGCAAATCACACTAATCTATTTGGATTAGTTTCCTTATTTGTAAAATGAAGTAATTGAACTAAATGATCTCTATGGTACCTTATTGTTCTAAATCTATGATCTCATGGTTTACACCATTAAAACTTGGACACTTGGGGCAGAATACAAAAGAGCATTCACAATCAATCCAACTTTTAAGTCCGAGCCTGGAATCTACCCCCCCCTTTCTCCCCCAAAAGAGAAATTTAATATTTGTCCACATCAATAAGCTAAACTAATTTAGAGAGAACCATGTCTAACATATGACTAAATTTAAGTATGATGTTTAGTGACACTATTGGTTTTGATTTGGGCACTCTTCCATCTACCCAGAAGCTAAATCTTCCTGTATATATTGTTTCCTGCTGAAAGTTGTTTGTTTTGTTTTTTCTTGTGTCTCTGGCACTTGGCATAGTTTTTGACACATAGTAAGTGCTTAACCCATAAATGCTTTTTTTCTTTCTTTCATTGATTGATTGATTCACCCATTCATTCATATATGACAGAAACTTTGCTCTTAAATGCTGACGAGTCATGATAACTAATGAGATACCAGAGCAAGCAGAGAATGTTTTGTTAGGATTGTAGAACAATAATTTGCCCTGAAGCCCCAGTAGCCATATATTTCAATCTATACCCCCCCCAAATTGTCTTTATGATATCCCTGACAAATAGTTATTCAACCTGAGACAGCTGATTCTACATTTGGACAGCTCTAGTTTAGAAGTTTTTCTTTACATTGAACCAACATCCGCCTATTTGTAACTTCCACCAATTTCATTTAATTCTGCTTTCTGGAGCCAAATGATAATGATGTTTTGTGTCAGACTCTTCATGATCCCATAAACTTATCCATAGTGTTTTCTTGTCAAAGATACTGAAGTGGTTTGGCATTTCCTTCTCCAATATGTCCCTATTTTACAGACAAGGAACTGAGGCAAATAGTGATTAATTAACAAGCCCAGAGTCACACAGGTATTAAATATTTGAGGTTGGATTTGAATGCAGATCTGCCTGATTTCAGGCCCTGCACTATTTCCACTATATCTATGGCTGCCCCATAGTCAAATATAGCAAGTCTAATTCCTTTTTTCAGGTGAGAGTAGAAACTCTCTCAAAGAAAAAAAAAGTCTTTTGGAATCAGAAGACTTTTATTAAAATCTTTCTTCTCACACTAACTGCCTTTGTGACATTGGGCAAGTAATTTAATTTCTCTGGCTCTGTTTTTTCTTTTTTTGGGTTTTTTTTTTGCAGGCAATGGGGGTTAAGTGACTTGCCCAGGGTCACACAGCTAGTAAGTGTCAAGTGTCTGAGGCTGGATTTGAACTCAGGTACTCCTGAATCCAGGGCCAGTGCTTTAACCACTGCGCCATCTAGCTGCCCCTTGGCTCTGTTTTTTCATCTGACAAATGAGGGGGTTGGGCAACACAACCTCTGAGGTTTTCTTAAGTCCCTTCCTTTTCTATAGCCATGATTTCTGTGATTCTTCAAATACTGGAAGAGAATTATCATGTCATACACCTTTCCCAAGTCTTTTCTTTTCCAGGCTAAGCGCCCTTAGTTCTGTTTTTATATGGCATGAACTTGAACCTTTAACAATGTATTATATCATAAAAATGATCTCACAGAGCTTAAGTGACATGGCCAAGGTCATAGGTAGGAAGTGGTAGACCCAGGATTTGAACAAAGAGTCTCTGACTCAAGGTTTCAAACTTTTTGTGCAAGAAGAGTCTGTTTGACCAGGATTCCTATCATGTATAAAAGGGTGGGTTAAATGACTTTTGAGGCCCCTTCTGATTCAGTCTTTGATTCTGTTTATTTTACTTTTTTCAGTAACCAGAGATAACAAAAATAATAGAATTTATAGGACTTTTTGGTTATTATTTCTATTATTATCTACAAAATAATACTTAAATAGAAAAGTGATCTAATCATTGTTGGTACCCTCTTCAATTCTAAAGGCTTTCTTTCTTTCTCTTGTTTATGAAAGAATTTTATTATTTTCCAGTTTCATGTAGAGATAGTTTTCAGCATTTGTTTTTATAAGATTTCTAGTTTCAAATTTTTCTCCCTCCCTCCCTTCCCTCCCCCTCTCCCAGACAGCAAGCAATTTTATATAGGTTATATATGTATAATTACATTAAACATATTTCTGCATTAGTCATGCTGTGAAAGAAGAATCAGAGCAAAAAATAACTTCAAAAAAGAAAAACAACAGCACCAAAAACACAAGAAATAGTATGGTTCAATCTGTACAGTTCTTTTTTTTCTGGATTTGGAGAGCCTTTTCCATCATGAGTCCTTTGGAACTCTCTTGTACCGTTGTATTGCTGAGAAGAATCAAATCTATCACAGTTGATCAACACATAATGTTGATGATACTGTATACAATGTTCTCTTGGTTCTCCTGATTCTGCTCATTTTCCTCAGCATCAGTTCATACAGGTCCTTCCAGGTTTCTCTGAAATCTGCCTGCTCATTGTTTCTTACAGTACAATAGTATTCCATTAAATTCATATACCACAACTTGTTCAGCCATTCCTCAATTGATGGACAACCCCTCAATTTCCAATTCCTTGCCACCACAAAAAGAGCAGCTATAAATATTTTTGTACATGTGGGTTTTTTCTCTTTTTTATGATTTCTAGTAGTGGTATTGCTAGGTCAAAGGGTATGCATAGCTTTATATTCCTTTGGGCATAATTCCAAATTGCTCTCCAAAATGGTTGGATCAGTTCACAGCTCCACCAACAATGCATTAGGGTTCCAATTTTTCCACAGCTTCTCCAACATTTATTATTTTCCTTTTTTTCAAAAATCATATTAGCCAATCTGATAGGTGTCAGGTCGTACCTCAGAGTTGTTTTAATTTGCATTTCTCTAATCAATAGTGATTTAGAGCACTTTTTCATATGGCAAGAGATAGCTTTGATTTTTTCATCAGAAAATTGCCCTTTCATATCCTTTGACCATTTCTCAATTGGGGAATGACTTAGATTCTTATAAATTTGATTTAGTTCCTGATATATTTTAGAAATGAGGCCTTTGTCAGAAGTACTGGCTATAAAAATTGTTTCCCAGCTTTCTGCCTCCCTTCTAATTTTGGATGCATTGCTTCCGTTTGGACAAAACCTTTTAAATTTAATGTAATCAAAATAATCCATTTTGCATTTCATAATATTCTCTCTCTCTTGTTTGGTCATAAACTGTTCTCCTTTCCAAAGATCTGAGAGGTAGACTATTCCTTCTTCTCCTAATTTACCTGTGGTATCACCTGTTATGTCTAAATCATGTACCCATTTTGACCTTATTTTAGTATAAGGTATAAGATGTTGGTCTATGCCTAATTTCTGCCATACTCTCTTCCAATTTTCCCAGCAGTTTTTGTCAAATACTGAGTTCCTATCCCAGAAACTGGATTTGGGTTTATCAAACAGTACATTACTAAAGTATTTTACTACTGTGTCTCCTGTGCCTAAACTATTTCATTGATCCTCCACTCTATTTCTTAGCCAGTACCAAATAGTTTTGATGACTGCAGCTTTATAGTAAAGCTTCAGATTTGGTACAGCTAGCCCACCTTCCTGTGCATTTTTTTCACTAGTTCCTTTGATATTCTTGACCTTTTGTTTTTCCAGATGAAATTTTAAATTATTCTTTTCTAGCTCTATAAAATAATTTTTAGGTAGTCTGATTGGTATGGCACTGTTAATTAAGTAAATTAATTTAGGTAGAATTGTCATTTTTATTATATTAGCTCAGCCTATCCATGAGCAAATGATATTTTTCCAATTATTTAGATCTGATTTGATTTGTGTGAAAAGCATTTTGTAATTGTATTCATAGAGTTCCTGGATTTGACTTGGCAAGTATTTTATATTGTCAACTGTTACTTTAAATGGAATTTCCCTTTCTATCTCTTACTGCTGAACTTTATTGGTCATGTATAGAAATGCTGATGATTTATGTGGATTTATTTTATATCCTGCAACTTTGCTAAAATTGTTAATTGTTTCAAGTAATTTTTTAGTTGATTCTTTAGGATTTTCTAAGTATACCATCATATCATCTGCAAAGAGTGATAGTTTTGTTTCCTCCTTGCCTATTCTAATTCCTTTAATTCCTTTTTCTTCTATTATTGCTAAAGCTAACATTTCTAGTACAATATTAAATAATAGACATCCCTGTTTCACCCCTGATCTTATTGGGAAGGTCTCTAACTTATCTCCATTACATATAATGCTTGCTTATGGTTTTAGGTAGATACTGCTTATTATTTTAAGGAAAGCTCCACCTTTTCCCAAGATCTCCAATTTTTTTTTTATTAGGAATGGGTGCTGTATTTTGTCAAAAGCTTTCTCTGCATCTATTGAGATAATCATATGATTTTGGTTAGTTTTCTTATTGATGTGATTGATTATGTTAATAGTTTTCCTAATGCTGAACCAGCCCTGCATTCCTCGTGTAAATTCCACCTGGTCATAGTATATTATCCTGGTGATCACTTGCTGTAATCTCCTTGCTAATATCTTATTAAGGTTTTTGCATCAATATTCATTAGGGGAATTGGTCTATAATTTTCTTTCTTTGTTTTGACTCTGCCTGGTTTTGTTATTAACACCATATCTGTGTCATAAAAGGAATTTTGTAGCACTCCTTTTTCACCTATTTTCCCAAATAATTTGTATAGTATTGGAATTAATTGTTCTTTAAATGTTTGGTAGAATTCACTTGTAAACCCATCTGGCCCTGGAGATTTTTTCTTAGGGAGTTCATTAATGGCTTGTTCAATTTCTTTTTCTAATATGGGCTTATTTAAGGATTTTATTTCCTCTTCAGTTAACCTGGGCAATTTGTATTTTTGTAAATATTTATCCATTTCATTTAGATTGTCAAATTTATTGGCATACAGTTGGGCAAAATAGTTCCTAATTATTGCTTTTACTTCCATTCCATTGGTGGTGAAATCATCCCTTTTATTTTTGACATTTAATTTTGAAATGTAATATGGTTTTCTTCTTTATTTTTTAAATCAAATTAACCAATGGGTTTATCAGTTTTATTGTTTTTTTCATAAAACCAGGTCTTAGTTTTATTGATTGGTTCTATAGTTTTATTTCTTTCAATTTTATTAATTTCTCCTTTAATTTTCAGGATTTCTAATTTAGTATTTAGTTGGGGATTTTTAATTTGTTCTTTTTCTAGCTTTTTAAGTTTCATGCCCAATTCAATGATCTTTTCTTTCTTTTTTTATTGATGTAAGCATTTAGAGACATAAAATTTCCCCTAAGCACTGCTTTGGCTGCATCCCATAGATTTTGGTATGTTGTCTCATTATTGTCATTCTCTTGAATGAAGTTATTGATTGTTTCCATGATTTGTTGTTTGACTCCCTCATTCTTTAGGATGAGATTATTTAGTTTCCAATTAATTTTCATCCTACCTTTCCATGGCTCTTTATTATATGTAATTTTTATTGCTTCATGATCTGAGAAGGATGCATTTACTATTTCTATGTTTCTACATTTGACTCTGAGTTTTTTGTGCCCTAATAATTCAATTTTTGAATATGTGTCACATACCGCTGAGAAAAAAGGTATATTCCTTTTCTTCCCATTCCATTTTCTCCAGACATCTATCTTATCTAACTTTTCTAACATTCTATTCACCTCTTTAACTTCTTTCTTATTTATTTTGTGGCCAGATGTATCTAATTCTGAGAGGTGAAGATTCAGGTCCCCCACTAGTATCATTTTGCTATTTCCTCTTGTAACTCATTTAACTTCTCCTCTAAGAATTTGGATGCCATACCACTTGCTGCATACATGTTTAGTATTGTTATTACTTCATTATCTATAGTACCTTTCAGCAAGATGTAGTTTCCTTCTTTATCTCTTTTAATTAGATATATTTTTGCCTTTGCTTTGTCTGAGATAAGGACTGCTACCCCTGCTTTTTTTTTTTTTTTTTTTTTTTTTTTAGTGAGGCAATTGGGGTTAAGTGACTTGCCCAGGGTCACACAGCTAATAAGTGTTAAGTGTCTGAGGCCAGATTTGAAATCAGGTACTCCTGACTCCAGGGCCGGTGCTCTATCCACTGTACCACCTAGCTACCCCTACCCCTGCTTTTTTGACTTTAGCTGAAGCATAATATATTCTGCGCCAACCTTTAACTTTATCCTCTGTGTATCTCTCTGCTTCAAATGTGTTTCTTGTAAAAATAGGATTCTGGTTTTTAATCCACTCTGCAATTTGCTTCCGTTTTATGGCAGAGTTCATCCCATTCACATTCACAGTTATTATTACTGTCTATTTCCTTTCATTCTATTTACCCCCTTTGTACTTTCCCTCTCTTCTTGATTTTTTTTTTTTTTGCGGGGCAATGGGGGTTAAGTGACTTGCCCAGGGTCACACAGCTAGTAAGTGTTAAGTGTCTGAGGCCGGATTTGAACTCAGGTACTCCTGAATCCAGGGCCGGTGCTTTAACCACTGGGCCATCTAGCTTCCCCCTTTCCCTCTCTTCTTTAACCCTATTCCTCCTCACCAACATTTCGCTTCTTACCCCTGCCTCACCTAATCTACCCTCCCTTTTACCAGTCCCCCTCTCTTTTTCTTTACTCTTTTCTCCCCTTCTTATGACCTCCCTTCTATCAGTGTTCCCCTTTCCCCTTACCCTTTTACTTACCTAAAGAATGAGCTAAATTTCTCTACCCAAATGAACATATATGTTATTCCCTCTTTGAACCAAATCTGATGAGATTAAGGTTGAAACAATGCTCACCCCTCCCTTCTTTCCCTCCATTTTAATAGGATTTTTGCACCTCTTCATATGATATAATTAAACCCATTCCATCTCCCCTTTACTCTTCTCTCCATAACTACTTTTTCACCTCTTAATTTTCTTTATATCATCACATCAAAGACAATTTATATATATACCCTCTTCGTATACTCCTTCTGTCTGTCCAAATAGAGATACAGTTCTCAAGAGTTATAAGTAATATGTTTCCATGTAGGAATGTAAACAGTTTAACCATATTGAATAATTTTTCCCCTCTGTTTACCTTTTTAAACTTCTCTTGAGTCTTGTATGTTAAGATCGAATTTTCTATTCAGTTCTGTTCTTTTCATCAGGAAACCTTGAACATCCCTTATTTCATTGAATGTCCATCTTTTCCCCAGAAAGAGAATGCTCAGTTTTGCTGGGTAGTTCATCCTTGGTCACAATCCAAGCTCCTTTGACTTCCAGGATATCCTATTCCATGCCCTGTGGTCCTTTAATGTTGAAGCTTCCAGGCCCTGTGAAATCCTGACTGCTTTAATTTAAATTAGTTAATTTAACTATTAAATTAAATTAATTAATTTAAATTATTTCTTTCTGGCTGCTTGGAGTATTTTCTCTTTCACCTGATAATTCTGGAATTTGGCTACAATATTCCTTGGAGTTTTCTTTTTTGGGGTCTCCTTTAGGAGATTGGTGGATTCTTTCAATGATGATTTTATCCTCTAATTCTACAATATCAGGGCAGTTCTCCTTGATAATTTCCTGGAATATGGTGTCTAGACTCTTTTTCTGATCATGGCTTTCAGGTAGTTCAATAATTCTCAAATTGTCTCTCCTGGATTTATTTTCCAGGTCAGTTGTCTTTCCAATGAGGTATTTCACATTTTCTTCTATTTTTTAATTCTTTTGATTCTGTTTGACTGATTCCTGGTGTTTCATGGAGTCATTAGATTCCATCTGTCCAATTTGAATTTTTAAGGCATTGTTTTCTTCACTTCCTTTTTCATTTGGCCAAATGAATTTTTTAAGGAATGTGCTTCCTTTTCCATGTTGCTGATTCTTTTTTCATAATTTTCTTGTGTTGCTTTCATTTCTCCCCCCTTTTTTTCTTTTACCTCTCTCAATTGATTTTTTTTTTTTTGCGGGGCAATTGGGGTTAAGTGACTTGCCTAGGGTCACACAGCTAGTAAGTGTTAAGTGTCTGAGGCCAGATTTGAATTCAGGTACTCCTGAATCCAGGGCCAGTGCTCTACCCACTGCGCCATCTAGCTGCCCCCTCAATTGATTTTTAAAATCCTTTTTGAGCTCTTCTAAGAAGGCTTTTTGGTCTCGAGATCAAGTCATTTTCCCTCTTGAGGCTTCACATATAGGTGATTTGTGAGTATTCTCCTCATCTGAGTTTCTCTTTGCTCTTCCCTATCCATACAGAACCTCTCAATGGTAAGATCCCTCTTCTGTTTCTTACTCATTTTGCAGCTTATTTTTTTAAAGTTGAGGTCTGCTCCTGGGGCTCAAGGGTGACTGTTTCAAACTTCTTATGCTGGGGGAGGGGGGCAGGAGCTTTGTCACTGGCTTTCTACTCTGAGGCCTCTATGGATTGTGGATTTCTCACCCTTCTGTGCTTGCTCCTGGTGCACTGGGATGGCCAGACCTGGTTGTGCCTGTCCTGTGGCTCGCCCTCCAGCTGGCAGCCTGCCCTCTCAGTTGGTGCCGGTGGATTTCACAACTGGCCTGCTGCACCACCAGCTTACTGAACCAGATTCAAAGGGGCTCAGTTGCTCTACTGTGGCCAAGAGCTTCCTGCTGAGTTGCCCAGACCCCCTCCATGCAGCGCTGTGCTTTGAGCTGAACTGCACTCCTCTTTTGCCTGAGTGAGACCAACCTTTCCTGAAGTCTTATTAAATTATCTCAAGTTTGAAGATTGTGTCTCTGTCTTTTTGTAGGTTCTATAGTTTCAGAATCCATTTAGAAGCTTTATTGTTGTTTTTGCGGGAAACTTGGGAGAGCTCAGGCAACTTCCTGGCTTCTCTCTACCATCTTGGCTCCGCCCCGCCTCAGACAAACTTTTTTGCTCTAATCTATATCACCCATAAATCTTCCATCAAGGATCTGCTTAATGTAACTAAGCTTCCTCTAGGTCTTTTTTTTTTTTTTAACAATGTATGTGTTTGTCTGTGTGTGTGTGTGTGTGTGTGTGTGTGTGTATCTGTACACACATCAGTATAGTCTTTAGAATTTCTATCAGTTATCCCTTGCATTTCCAACATGATGATCCTTTTCTAATTTTACATCTCCTGGATGATAATTTTAGTGCCATGTTTTTGTGGGTTAGTCATCATTAGTAATATGCTAACTCTCTAGAACTATCTCATAACTGAGATATTTATATCTGAAAGTTTAATTATAAATATACTGCATGTTTATGGTTATGTGTGTAAACATCATGCTAACCTGAGTGATAAAGTGAAAAATAACACTCTCTTTAAAGACCAAAGGCCAAAATACTTTGGTACATATTGTTTAACTCATTTTTAGAGAAAACCTGTCAGATTATTTTTGTGGTTGTTCAGTTATTTTCAGTTTCTCCACCTCTTTGTGAATCCATTTGGGGTTTTCTTGCCAAAGATACTAGAGTGGCTTGCCATTTCCTTCTCCAGCTCACTTTACAAATGAGGAAACTGAGGCAAACAGGGTCACACAGCTTGAGTCCAGATTTGAACTGAGGAAGATGAGTCTTCCTGACTCCAGGCCTGGCACTCTATCTACTGCATCACCTAGCTGCCCTGTGAGATTAGACTTTTCAGTTTTTAGCATAGTCTATAAACTGAACCATTTTTTACTGCAGAGTCAAAGAGGTAGATAATAAATAGCTCATGTTTATATAGTGCTTTAAGGTTTGCAAAGTGTTTTACAAATATTATCATGATTTATCTTTACAACATTGCTGGGAAGTAGATGCCATTATTATCACACACACCCTCCCCCCAATTTTACAGATAAGGAACTGAAGCTGACAGTGGTTAAGTAAGCGAATTGTCCATAGCTAGTAAGTATCTGAGGCCAAATTTAAACTCACATCTTGCTCATTCTAGTCCTGGCTCTTTATTCACTATACCAAATAGCTGCCCCCTACACTTGAAGAAGCAGCTATAATAAACCACCAAGAAAACTGTGAGTTTTTCTTTGGGAAAAGGGAGTGTGTTATTAGTTTTTTGGGAGAATACAATGATAAAACTGGTAGGCAAGTGTAGTATATTGCAAGGAATTTTGAACCTGGAATTGGAAGAACTCCTGAATTTGAATCCTTGCTTGATATGGACTGACTGAGATGCCATTTAAACCTTTAAACTTATACTACCAACTTGGCTGAAAGAAAGCTCTTTTTACAAAGTGGTTTAGAAATGGGGATTCTGATTATTGCTCATATAAGGATTTTAGCTAAACATTCTCTTATTTCAGTCTTTGCATAATTAAAAAAACCTCTTGTAATCAAGTATCTGATCTCAGAGACTTACTAGTTGTTTACCCTGGGCAAGTCACTTAACCCTGTTTGCCTCAGTTTCTTCATCTGTAAAATGAGCTGGAGAAGGATGTGGTAAAACCCTTCAGTAACTTTGTTGAGAAAACCCCAAATGGGGTCACAAGGAGTTGGGCATGACAGAAATTGACTCAACAACAAATTTGTAATCAAAGGACATAGGTTTAAATCCTGACTCTGCTACCTGGGTGATCTGGGGTAAGCTGTTTCTGTGGGCTGTGGTTTCCTTACTGGCTAAATAGAGTTGAATAAAATAATCTATAAGATCTCTTCCCTCTAAATCCTATAATTCCCTTCCTCCTTTAGCCCAAATGATGCCATTCCTTTAAGGTGACTGGGGAAATTTCTGTGAAATCATCTTTCCTGATTATCAGGCAGGCCAGTTACCAGCCTCTTTTAATTGTAGGAAGCTTCTCTGCCCTGAAAACAGTACAGAGTAAGTGGGTTTTTCTTATGTCAAATAGTTGGAAATACTTGCCTGTGCATAATCCAAGCCTAAACTGCAGTGTAAAAGAGACAGAAGTGTTTACTCTCATTTCCAAAGGGAAAACAGAATAGCTACTAAAAAAGTTGTCAACAGTGTCAGAATTATAAACCGTAAAATCAAATTCAAGGACATTTAAAAAATTCATGCAATTGAAATCCATAATAATGTTAGGAAGCACACAGGGAAATTAGGCACTAGCTCAAGTCCCATTTTGTTATAATAACTTAGGACATAAGCCAGCCCCAAATGGCCTGAGTGCCTGTGTAGCATACTCTGTATTCTGCAAGAGAACTTTCCCTTTGGCAGTCACTATAGGCAGTTCAGTTCTGTTTTACAAGAGTGGAGACGACTTCCTTCTGCTCCCAGGAGAAGTGTTGTGAGCCTTCCTTATTTGGATACCAGGCTCATGAGATGAGGCCACTTAATTCTGAAGTTTGAGTGACAAATGAAAACACAGAGAAGACCTCAAACATATAGAAGTGATAGGATGTTATTGGGAAGGGGGCATTCAGTTTATAAATAGGCTCGGCCGGCTCTGACAGTCATTAAGAAGATTTGAGGGCTTGACATTTGTCATCTAGGGCTTGCACATGTATTGCTTCCCTCCTCAATCTCTGAGGTCCAGCCCAATGGGTTTTACTATTTATTATTATTATATATATTATTAATATTATATATTATTTATATGGGCTTCCATCTCCTATCTCCATGCCTTTGGAATAGCTGTTACTCATGTCTGGAGTACATTCTCTCAGCTCTACCATTCCTTCATGTACCACTCTTCCCCCAATCCCTTTGTGCTCATAGGGTTAATCCCCAAGGGACAGCTACCCCAATTTATAGGTACTCTGTGGCTTTGAGCTTGCAAACTAAAGGTCACAAGCCACACACTGATAAGCTTATCTTCAAAAGTTAGCCATTTGAATTAAGTAGCTCAAAGCAAAGATGTATATTGAAATGGAGTAGCACAAAGAGTAGTAAAAAGCATTTCCCTAAGAAGTTGGAGTGTACTCAACAGAAAATTGCTGCAAAATCAATGGAAGGATGGGCACACACCTATACTGGTAGAAAAGCAACTCACAGCATCAATTTGGTGGGGCCTTGGTGTCTTTGATCTTTCTGTAATACCCTCTTCTTGCTCCCCCTTGAGTGTAGCATCTCTTTTGGGGAAGACAGTTGGAATCTCTGGTACTTTTCTCTGCTAGACATGCTATCAACTCTTGGGTGATTTCCTCCACTGTTTTGGGATCTGGAAGAGGTACAAAGAAAAAATAAAGAACAATTTTGACTGAAGCACAGGATTCTTTATCCATAGCTAACTCTTCTTGACTGTCAGAGAGGATTCTCTTCTCAACTAATTCTTCTCAGAGTGGCTCAGATTGAGTCAGATCACTGGGTGTTTCAGTCTGAGAGGCCTTGCAATTAAGCTCATGCTTGGATTGAGTTGGGTCATTTATTTTTTTCAGTCTGAGAAACAGGCTCAGATTAAAGCAGGGGCCTGGATTCTCCTTGTCTTATATCCCCAGTATCATAATCCCTGCTTGCTCTAGCCCAGATTTTCCAATAAAGTGAATGTTCAGGTGGACATTGGCATAGGATTCTTTGCAAATGCCTCAATGTTTGGGGATTAAATGACCCATGTTTGGGCCATTCTTCCTGTAATGCCTTATGCCATGTAAAACACAGTTTGATAAGCTTTCCTCTGGTCACATTCATTTTTGCTATAAATTTTACCTTGTCCTAATCCATGAGTAGCATTACTAATGGGGAATCCTGGGGAATCTCACTCATTCTAATCTTCTCCATGACCTTCTGAACTTTCTATACCACATAACAAAGCCCAGAAAAGTTAAGAATAGGAATAAAAAGTATTCATTAAATTCAAACTGACCAAGGGTCAACATGACCTTTTCCCCTGCTTGTCTGATTAGCCAAGCTAAAGTCAGAAAAGGGGTACTTAGGAAGTTTAAAAAATCCATTTAACATTTAAAGGGAAAACAGCTTATACTTAGCAGTACTTTGGAATTTAAAGGGACAGGGTAGGGGAAATTTCTTACCCAACTGGAAGATCAGAAGATTGAGGTTTATCTTTCCTCTTTGTGGTACACCAAACTGTGATGTTTAAAATCTAATGTGGGTCCTAACCAGCCCCCCCCCCATTTTGGGGGGGGAAGTTGGCTAAAATAACTGATAAATTCAGCAAGAGTTTAGGCTTTTAAGGATTTATTAAAGTGTATTAGAAGTTAGTGAAGAGAGAGTTGGTATATCCAGAGAAAACCCCTTGCTTTTACTAGCAGTCCATGTGAAGTCCCTCACCATGTCAAAGTCCTGGATAGAAAAGGGGACCCTCTTGTTCTCTGTCTGCCACCACCAGGCCAGTTCTGGACAAAAAGAGGCCAATTCTATGAGCAAGCCTTCCCACTTCCTGTCTCCTTCTCCAAAAGGGAAGGTCCTTCAAGCTGATTGGTTGAGGGTCGTCTCCTGCTGATGTCAGTAGTACACAGCCTCTGAGAACAACACTCCACTCAGGGTATGATCTTGATTTAATCATTCTTAAGTAGGTACTAGTCAGTTTCTCAGTCTCACTCAATTCAAACAATTCTAAATTAATCTTCAGGTGGGGCCCCTGGGCATTTGCCAAATCCCATTATTTTATCCCATTAGCTATATGGTGGGTACATGGTAGGTACACCATAGCTATATGGTTGTTACACGGTAGCTATACAGTAGATACATGGTTGTTACATAGTAGCTACATGATTGCTACAGAGTGACTACACAGAAACTACATGGTAGATACATACCTGGGCACTCTTGCTAGACATTAGCTCCTTGCTTGCTTGCTCAATGCTGCTCACTCCTCTCTCCATGCTGCTTGTTCCACACTACATGCTGGCTATGCAGTAGGTACACAGTTGTTACAAGATATCTACACAGTAGCTACATGGTAGTTACATGGTAGGTACAGGGTAGGTACATGGTTGTTACGTAGTAGCTACATGGTTGTTCCACAGTAGCTACGCAGTAGGTACATAGTAGATGCATGGTTGCTATACAGTTGTTACATTGTAGATACATGTTTGCTACACAGTAAATACATAGTAGATACACAGTTGTGACACAGTTGTTACATGATAGATACATTATAGATACACAGTTGTTACAGGGTTGCTACACAGTCGGTACATTGTTGCTACATGGTAGCTACACAGTAGCTACATGGTTGCTAAATGGTAACTGCATAGAAACTACATGGTAGGTACTCTTGCTAGATGCTCCTTGCTGGATTCTTGCTTCCTTGCTCGATGCTGCTCACTCCTCTCTCCATGCTGCTTGCTCCACACTGCTCCACACTACATGCTGGCTACACATTAGGTATACAGTTGTTACATGGTATCTACATGGTAGTGACATGGTAATTGCATGGTAGGTACACAGTAGGTACATGGTTGTTACACTGTAGCTACACGGTTGTTACACAGTAGGTACACGGTGGCTACATGATAGGTAGATGGTAGATACATGGTACTATATGGTTTTTACATGATAGATACACAGTTGCTATATGGTTGTTGCATGATAGATACACAGTAGATATGCAGCCATTCCATGTGCTCCTCGCTTGACACTCCACACAGCTCACTCCTCGCTTGATGCTCCATGCTGCTTGCTGCTGTATAGAATTAATTGTTATTTGAGGTTTTTATGACCCCATCTTTTGACTAGAATTTAAAAAACCCTGGAGCACGCACTGGCCTGGGGCTCAGGACAGCACCTCTGCAAATGGCATGGTGCCCCCCCCACTGGTTGTAGCCACCGCCATGGCACTGGCACCTCACGTCATCACCACTTGCCAATGCCTACATAGGCCTGGCAAAAATTATAATGACTGGAAGCCCAGTGAGGGCAGTCATATGACTGTCAGTCTTGGGGCTGTGTGTGGGCAGCCTGGGGTCTGCTGGGAAGAAGGGAGGATTTTTACCATTCTAGCTTGAAGCTGAAAGGTGACAGGACACTGCTGTGTGTTATCAGCTGATTCCTGGGCATTGGTGTTAATTCAGGTTGTATTATTTCTCTTTCCCCATTTTATTTCCTTTCCCTTAATCCTACTGATCCTGTTTGTGTTTTTTAAAGTTCATTCTTGTTAAATAAATGCTGCTCTGTTTTGAGGGAGGCTGTCAGTCTCCTTCCTTGCCACAATATTGTGGCGAGCCACCTAGCTAACACTCCCCAATTAAAAATTGGTCCCTACACTTCTTGCTGCTACATGCTACATGGTTGTTACACCGTAGCTATATACTTTCTACAGGCTTGTTACACAGTAGCTACATGCTTGTTACATGGTAGCTACAAACTACATGGCTCCACGCTTGCTACATGGCTCCATGCTCAACATTCCATGCTTGCTCTACACTCCTTGAAGGAAGGGTCTGATTTGCTTTTGTTTTTTTAATTTCCATCTACACATCACATACTCCATGCTCCATGCTCACTCCATGCTTCCTCCATACTCCTTACTCCATGCTGCTTGTTCCTCTCTCTATGCTGCTTTCTCCTTGCTCGCTGCTCACTCCACATCTATCACAGCACCTGGCACACACAGAATAAATGCATATTGAAAAGGCTATTCAGTATTAACAAATATTTCTCAGAGGATCATTTATATCATAATATTTCATTCTGAAATTTCATTCAGAGCTTAGTTTACAACTTGAGTTTTGACATTGAATGAGACAAAGAAGTAAGAGGCAAACATTTATTAAGTACCTTCTATGTGCCAGGCACTGTGCTAGATGTTGGAGATACATATATAAAAATGAAACAGTCCCCACTCTCAGTCTCCTGGGATGAACTAGATACCAAGCATGGAGAATTAACCACTAGAACATTTGCTCAGATGTGTGGCTGCTTTGTTCCTTTCCCTAAGGTTCTTCTACTAATCAACACAGAACTATCTGAAATTGGTATTTCAAGGAGGTCACATTGCATCAAGGCATTGGAAAACTCACTAAACTCTGTCCTAGAAGTTAAAGGGCTCAACACATGATGTTAAAAAGTAAATTTTGGAAAATCAAATTGATAGAAACCTGAAGCTTTATATGGAAATATAAAGTGAGAGGAAGGGTTGGTTGTAATGCCCATCAATAAACTGCTGCAGTAGAGCCAGAACAGAAAACAAGGATGAAGATACATTAAAATAAAAGTCAGGAAACTAACAGCTAAAATGAATGAGATGAAATAGAGAGGCATCAATGAAAGAACTGTTTCCAAGTCTGACCCATGGAAGATGGAATCATAAAGAATTAGGACCCTACTTAATAAGAAAATATATTAAAAATAGTACAGAATACACCTTCTCTGCATAATTTGTCAAATCTCATTTGCCTAGAATTAGGTACCATAGACCTTCCAGAAGAGAGTGCTTGTATGTCCCAGAAAGAGTATTTTTCTTTCTTTCTATTGTCTGAATCTGAGTTCATTTTTTTTTCAGAATTATGAAGAAACTACTTCATTTTTACCCTGCCTTTCAAACCTTACAGTCTTCTTCCCAACAAATGTCATACTTTAGGGTGTTCTACAAAACAATGATGGAAGATACAAAGAAAAAAAACACACTCATTTAATTCTATGAACATTTATTCAGTACTTATGTGTAAGACTTTTGTGTGTTGAGGATGGAAAGACAAAACCGAAATAACCCCCACCCTTAGGGAACTTAATCTTCTTAATATCTATGGGAAAAAGGGACCAAGTGATATGTTTACTGAGTCTCCTCCTTTAAGGAAATTAAACACAATAATTTTCCAGATCCTGATGGTTAAGAAAATAATATTGTCTGGCAATAATTTAAGAATTTGAAAAGTAGGTTCATTCATTAGGGCCAAAAGAAGACGATGGTTAAGAATTGTTCCAGTATTATTATATCTGAGCACCTGAGTACCTGAAAAGATTAATGTCTCTCAACTAGTACTCAATTTATATTAGTCTGTAACTTAGTATCTGACACACAGCTTATGAATGCTAATAAAATTTAGTAAAAATTTTAAACTGTTATAATTATTTTTGATATATTTTCAGATGACTACTTTTTCCCAAGACTAATTCCAAATGTAATTTTCATCACTACAATAATCCATACAAGACCCAATAGATAGACCATTATATATATTGCTATATATTATATTGCTATATATTATATTGCTATATATTATATTGCTATATATTATATTGCTATATATTATATTGCTATATATTATATTGCTATATATTATATTGCTATATATTATATTGCTATATATTATATTGCTATATATTATATTGCTATATATTATATTGCTATATATTATATTGCTATATATTATATTGCTATATATTATATTGCTATATATTATATTGCTATATATTATATTATATTATATTATATTATATTATATTATATTATATTATATTATATTATATTATATTATATTATATTATATTATATTATATTATATTATATTATATTATATTATATTATATTATATTATATTATATATTGTGAGAAAATAATGGGTTTTGGAATACCCAGAGGGGATTATATTAAGATTGATTGGATTGACTTTGCTGATTGACTCACTTGAAGTTGACTTGATTGAAACCACACCTACCTGAGAGACTGGCACATTCTGCTCATGGACTGCCCTCAAGTCCAGTAAACCAATGGATTTGGGTGATGCTAGCCAATTAGCTTGGAACTGTGTGTAGGGGCTGCCTCTTGTCTGGACCCGGAGGTAGCTTCAGCTCTCACAGGCACAGGAACTCTCTCTTTCTGGCCTGAGACTCTGAGGTTATGGATAGATATGCTTAACTTTTTGAGCCAGGTTTTCTCTTTTTACTAATACTTGGTATGCTTTAATAAAAGCTTAATGCCCCAAACTGGTGCTAAAGCTTCTAATATATAAGTAACAAATATATTAGAAACCCCAGCTATTTTTTCCCTACACTAGGGCCACCACATATAGTTTTACTTGTCACAATATTTAAGCCATGTTTATTAAAATTATGATCATTATCATTATGTTTTAAACCCAGAACCATACATTCCATCACCACACCCTCACCCTCCAAAACAGTTAACTTTCCAGGGAGGAGAAAATGTATTTCTATGCAACGTTTGTAACAGGACATGGATGATGAAGTTATTCATGTTAGAAAAGGTAAGACAAGCTGTGAAATCTTTGATTTTAATAAAGTCACAACATCATCTTGTTAATATCCCTATATTAATTTTGCTGCAAATTACAATAAGACCACACTGCATAGTTGTGCCATTCAAATGACATTTATGAAATGCTCTAATTTAACACAATGACATATATTACATGCATATTTTCCAAGTTATAGCTTGTAATCTCTGAGAGAAATAGACCTAAAACAGCAAAAAAATGGATGATGCAATATGAAATTATACCCCTTTGAGAACTAGGATAGCTATAATTGCATTGCTTCCTCTTAAAACCATTCGAGTATGTAACCATCACTGGGTTTAGCAGGAGGTAAGAAACCTCTTTACACTTTTTCTGTTTTGAACATTCAAAGGCTTGAGGATAAATGTATTCCCTTCTTCCTCTTGCTGTATTTGAACAAGCTTCAGAACTTTACCTTTTCACACACTCCTTAGAGATTATGGTGGGGAAGTTTAGAAAACAGTACTCTAAAAATATCTTTTTAGGTGGGGAAAGGAATTATTAAAAAAAGTCTAACATGTGGAAAAATGACAGGCATTGTAGAAGGGGGGAAATGGTGTTTTGGATTTACACCATTGTAGGATCTTTTCTTCTCAAATGAATATTTTGGACAGCTGAGTAAGATGATAAACAGCTGTATTACCAAACACTTAAATGGAAGGAAGTATTATGATGTACATTATTCACCTGCTATTCTCCAATTTGTGACATTTATATGTGGCAGAAACCACAACAGATTCATTTATTTATTTTGAAATGGAATGAGCATCTTACAAAGGTAGCCTGTTACATTAAATGACTCTTCTCTTCTCTAGAGGGGCCTAGGATTTTAAGAAAATGAACAGTTGTGCCAGGCCTGAAAATGAAGTGCTTTTCAGGCACCAGATCTTAAGAATGAGGAAGCTTCTAGATGACAGGGGAAACATGTTCATAGTGATCTCTACAGTGACTCTCAGAGGCACAAATGATTGAATATTTAATAACTCATTTCTTCATGTTGCCGATGAAAATCTACCTTCAGGATTTTGTTTAGTGACTTTGGAAAGTGAAGCAGGTCTTTTAGGAAAAAAGTGTAATGGTCCAGATGTTGCTCTCCTGCCCAGGTTCTGTGCCCCATCTAAGGGCATCTAAGCCAACCAATATACCTCCCATTGGCTACTGAAACATGCTGCTGACCCAAGAAAATAAAGAGGAAGGGAAGGAGAATAATGCAGTATTCCATACAATATGTTTGTTTGATTTGGTGTAATCACTGATGGATGGACTCACATAATAATTACCTAGAACATATGATGATTAAGTATCTTAAAATATTAAAAGCTTCTTTGGTCTATGAAGGAAATTCATGCTGACTGAATTGATGAACTTTTAAGTAACTGGGAACGAAGCATGTTCCTGTCTTCAGTAGAGATAAAGTATTATTGAATCCTGGATTTATTTTTGCAGGGCAATGGGGGTTAAGTGACTTGCCCAGGGTCACACAGCTAGTAAGTGTCAAGTATCTGAGGCTGTATTTGAACTCAGGTCCTCCTGAATCTAGAGCTGGTGCTTTATCCACTGCACCACCTAGCTGCCCCTAAATCCTGGATTTTTAAAAGGAAAAATCATATAAAAAATTATCAAGGCCTTTTGACTAAGTCCCCCACCCAAATACTTGTCCAAAGCAGTGAATCCTATAGTTCTTTTTCACCTATGAAATCATCTCTTTCAACCCCAAATTAATTAGACATTAATTATGCTTTTCCCCTCTTGTATCTTTAGGTCAATATGCAACCAGCAGCTCATGAGGTACAAGATTCCTCATACATGAAATGTGCTTTTCTTAAAATTTATTTCCTTTAGCTCTGTTTTCAAATAAAGCATGTAATGGTTTGATTTTTCTCACTATGATCTTTCTATATATATACACATATGTATGTATGATATATACACATATGCACACATTGATGTCTATTTATTTGCTAAATAGAGGTTGCTTTCAATGACCATTTTTATGACCAGCTTTCAGCTATTCTGTAGAAGCACAAAATGGTAAGAGATCCTTGATCCCACCCCCCACCCTCAAACCCACTACATCAACATGGTGTAATAGAATGCTAGATCAGGAAGACCTAAGTTCAAATGTGACCACAGATACTTACTAGCTTTGTGACCCTGGGCAAATCATTTAACCTTGTTTGCCTCAGTTGCTTATCTGTTAAATGAGTTGGGGAAAGAAATGACAAACCCCTCTAGAAACTTTGCCAAGAAACCCTCTCAAAAGGGGTCACAGAGTCAGACAAGATTGAAACAACTGAACAATCCTAGCTCACCTTAAATACTACCTCCTACGTGAAGCCTTTCTTAATTGCCAAGTTGTTAATAGCCCCTCCCAATATCTTACTGTTTCCTATAGAATATAAACTCCCTGAGAGTAGGTATTAAATTGTCAGCTCCTGGGGGCAGGGAATGTCTTTCACTTTTCTCTTAATCTCTAGCACTTAGCACAATGCCTGGCAAAGAGAAGGCACTTAATGAATGCTTATTTGCTGACAGGTATTGGTTTGCTTTTGTCCTTATATCCCTAGTGCCTAGCACTGTGTACATACATAAATACTTGTTGAGTGACCATTTTTGATATGTTCATTATAGTGTTCTGGACACACAGCAAACCGAGGGGTTGAAAACCACCTGAGGTTATGAACAAATTAATAAATCTTACATCTTCAAATTGAGCACAGAACTAAGAGCAGCCATTAGATACTACTTGAGCAACATACTGTTAGCTTAGAATGCATTTACTGAATCTTATTGATATTGAGCACACCATAAGTAGTGATATCATGAAAGCCAAAATGAGAAAAGCAGCAATACTGTGTAAGCCAATTTTTTTCAGACTTACCAACAGAATATGGCATCAGACACCAAACCCAAGTCAAAGTTGGTTAGAGAACCAGTAATAATTGAGCATCTATTGTGTTCAGAACATGGAGTTGTATGTTAGGGCTGGCATCTAGCCTTCTTTTTGCCTGGAAAACTTGGACTTGACAAAGTCATCACATTCAGTGTCTTAAACAAGTTTCATCGGCATCACTAGTGAGCCCTACTTAACACTAAATGCTAAGAGCAGAGAAACCCCATGATCTTGGAATGCAGCCAGTTTAGCAGTTGTAGGAGAGATGCCTTCTGTGTGAAGAGGATTGATGACAGTGGGAGACTAAAGCAGCTGCTGTTCAGTGAGTTGGAGCAAGAGGGGGGCGCTACAAGAGGGCCAAACAGAACAGGAGAAACTCTTCTTGAGGCAATATGGGATACCTATGGAATGCTTAGGGGGAAAAACAGCCACTGACAGACCGTATCAGCATGTTCTAAGTAGTCGGAGACCAGATTCTTCTTCTTAAGGGGAGTGATTATGCAGCTCGTGAAGGAAAAAGTCGATGTTGCCAAGAGAAACATTCACTACAAACAACAGCACATGGAAAGTATGGACCATGTACATTTACTGGGCAAAGATTCTGAATACGATGTGCACATTTTCATTGATGTTCTTTTCACTGTACAGGGTACATAGTAAGGAAATAATGTGTAATTTGTTCTCAAAAAGAATAAAATAGATAGTAAGTGTTGCTCACTTCTGTATGTGGACTGGAATGGTCAGAGGAGTCTTCATACAGGGCTTGTATACAGGGTTTAGCTTTAATGCAAGGGTTTTTAATTTGGAGTCTGTGGATTTATTTTTATTTTAAAAATTTATTGTTAATTTATGGAATAAAACAAGCATTTCCATAACAAAATATATTTTAAAAGATGATTGCACATGAAATTGCAAATCTACTCTTTAAAACTTACTAGTCCTTTTAAATATACAACAAAGTTATCATGTAAATTTCTTTTTTTTTTCCTTCACTCTCTCCCTTCCCCCCATGGCCACCATTAGACACAAATAGGTGTATGTGGCACACACACATACATATAAATGTATATGTACAACTATTCTGTGCATATTTCTATTTATCAGTTCTTTCTCTGGATGCAGGTGCCATCTTCTATAATTTCTTTCTATAATTAATTTGGGTGTTTATAATATAAATAATGAACTTATGTTAAAACATATTTTGATAACTGTATTTCAAGAAAATAGTTTCTTTTGTAATTATGTATCTGATTTTTTATACATTCAAAAACATTATTCTGAAAAAGGGTCCTTAGGCTTTACCAGACTGTCAAAGGAGTACACAATATGTACACAAAAATCTCAAGAATCTCTGCTATTATGGATGGATAAAATTTGGCTAGTTAGAAAGGCAGGGAAAGAATTTTATGTATAAGCATGGAGAATGAAATGAGAATGCTGTGACAAGGGGAGAATGAGGATACTATTAAGGAATATTTAGAGGGTCCACATTGCAGATTATTAGGAGATAAAGTAGTGTGGATGTCAGGATGAGGAGTTTGGGTTTGGTTCTGATTGAAAGGGGAGTAATTGAATGTTTTTGAGGACAAGGGAATGACATAAAAACTGTGGTGCTCAAGATGGATTGGAAGAGTAATAAAATTTTTAAAAAATCCTTATCACTACTGCTTTGTTCTCCTGCCCCTCCTCCACCTCCAGTCAACTTCATACAAGAATTCTAGGTTACAGAATCCTGAGAATGTGGCATGCATGTGTGTGTATATACTTATACTGACATATGGATGTATGTTTATTATACTGGAAAAATGCATTCCCCTAACCCCATGTTCTAAGGATAAGAATTGGGAATGTCCATATACTAATAGTGATAACAGTGATTAAATATTAAGGAAAGGAGTTCATTTGGCTCTATTCAGAAACAGTATGTGAATACGAAACCAGAAGACCTAGGTTTGAGCTCTGGTCATCTCCCCCTTTAGTCATATGATTTATTAAAATCACTTAACCTCTCTGTCTCAGTTTCCTCATTAGTAAAATGGGGATACTAATATTTTCACCATTTTAGGAAAAGCCATTTTAAAACTTACATATAGGTTTAAAAATCAACTTCAAAAGTACTAGGCAGGAGAAGAAAGACTAGGCAGTAATTAGTCTAAAATAGCAGTAGAGTTTTTAGCAGACTAAACTGAATAGGAGTCAGTAGTATGACTCCACAACTAAAAAAAAAAAAAGAAATGCAATCTTAAGCCATTTGGATAGGGGTCATGTTCAGATTGGGTCTTGTACTTGGTGTCCTGGACCACAGCCTGTCTGATTCTGGGTACTTCATGGTGTAGGATTATAGAATTATAGAGCTAGAGCTTGAGGGGACCTCATAGACCAACTAGTCCATTCATCTCATTTCTCAGATAAAGAAAGTGGGGTTCAAGGAAGCCCAAAGTCAAATAGGTGATAAATGTCAAAATTCTGTTCTTCTGATTAGGAAAGATGTTGACAAACAGTAGAATATCCAAAGGAAGATTAGTATAATGATGAGGGGACTTATGACTATGCTAAATGAGAAATAGGGCTATTTATATTGGAGAAGAGAAATTTCAAAGTGGGGGAGGGGGAATCATGATAACTGTGATATGGAATAATCTTATTCTGCTTTGGCCCAAGAGGGCAGAACTATGACTTATGGGTAGAAGTCAGAGAAATTGATTTAAGGAAAGCTGCTTGACCAATATAGCTGTTAAAAAACTGAATGGGACGCTTTAGGGATTTGGGGGTTTCTTCTCTCTAGATGTCTTCAAATGAAAGCTGGAGATATTGTAGAGGGAAATCCTGACTGTAGATGAAATATGAAGTCCCACCAAACCTTGAGATTGGCTAATTGTGTAATGTTATTAAGTGTATATGTTTTATGCAGGGAATTTTGCTATGGGAGATACAAAGGAGTAGACCTCATCAGTGCCCTTGAGAATCTTAATCTAGTCACAGAGACTAGCCTTTCATATGGCGAACAAATACTGAAAAATGTGAGATTGTTAATAATCAGATGTTCTATTGTATGGCACAGAATGCAAGTTCTATAGGAATTTACCTGTAAAGAATGGGGAAATCAGTATAGGAAAAAGTTATTAGAATAGACTTGTGGAAGGAGGTTAGAACTTGAAGTGTAGAATTTGCTTGATCAGAAAGGGAAGGAGTTCATTTTAGATAAGGAGAATAGATTGAGCAGAGTGGAATAAACACATGTGTGAAGAGAGTAATGAGACCATCTTGATTAAAATGGAGAGTTTACATTGTCAAATAATATGACATAAAGATTACTAGATAAGGAAAGGCTAGTCGATAGAAGGCTTTGAATGACAAACTGAGGAACTTAGATTTGATCCATTAGATAATAAGGAGTCATTGTAAGCATTTGAACATGGAAATGATTTGATGATTTTTTTTAAAGGGATGGTCAGTCTATAGGATGAATAGGAATAGAGAGACCATTGAGGAGGCTACTGCTTTAAATGAAGTATATAGTGATGAGTCTCAACTAAGTTGGTGACTGTAAGGGTAGAAAGGAGGAGAGCCAATTCTAAGGACTTTGTGAAAGACTTAGGGATTTGTTAAATGCAAGGTGTCACTGACAGAGCTGAATCAATCAAGGTTCTGAGCCAAGTGACCTGAAATAGTGATGTGGGGCTAAATGCCATATGGTGCTGAAGAAAATCATGCTCCAAATGTGAAGTTCTACTTTCTGTTTGTTTGTTTGTTAGAATAGTGCTAGGAAAAAGGCATCAAGTTAAAAAATAGGTGGCTATAACATCTCTTTTGAAAAAGGCTATAGAGGGGGAAGCTAGGTGGTGCAGTGGATAAAGTACCAGCCCTGGATTCAGGAGGACCTGAGTTCAAATCTGGCTTCAGACACTTGACACTTACTTAGTGACCCTGGGCAAGTCACTTAACCCTCATTACCCCTCACCAAAAAAAAAAAAAAGGCTATAGTGGGAGAAGAGGGAAAAAAGAAAAAGAAATTTAAATGAAAAATTTTATTATATATTTAAAAAAATAGCAAGCTGTACATAACAGATTTTAAGTTTTATGAATTCATGGGAGACAGAAGTGAAAACATCTCTTGGAATCTTAGGTCCTTTATTTTCCTCAAGCAGGCACTGGAGGACCTGAATGGGGGCTGGGGGGGGGAAGAGGCAGGACAACTGACCTTCACTAAGTTAGCTGGTCAATGTCCCAGTTTGGAGTGGAGGGATTTCAGAGGCTCATGTGACTCTTGAGATAGGACTTCTCCCTATATACATGGCCCTTGTCTCTGAGTGCAAAAGAGTTGCGTGACTGCCCAGGCTGTTGGATGATTGTTTGCAATTGTTTGTGTGTCTGTTTATAAGCAACAGAGCCAGAGCAATTCCTTCTCAAGTATTGGATATACATATTGGAAAACTTAGGTCATGTATCCATAATGTCACAGCAAAGGGGCTGGAGGATTTCATCACAGAAGGTACAGCATAGAGAGATAATGCTATCATTTTCAGGGGACACTCACTATCTGTTGCTCCTAATAGAGTAGGGTTGGGATAGGTCACTCCTCACCTAGGGAATACAGATACAGGACAGGTGCCAGCCAAGTTCAATGGGTCAGTTTCAATTCTGGGGTGGTATTTTAGTAATAATTCCTGTACCAGTTTTGTTAATCGCAAAGCAGAAAGGTTTCCAGTACAATGCAATTTCTGCTTTTCTATCTCCTTCTGCCAACTTCATAGGCTAAGGGGCTAATTGGGTCTATTTATGCCTGTAGGATTATGCTAAATGTGATGGAGAGGGACAACTAGCTGGTGTAGTGGATAGAGTACCAGGCCTGGAGTCAGAAAGATTCATCTTTTTGAGTTCGAATCTAGTCTCAGACACTAATTAGCTGTATGACCATGGGGAAGTCACATAACCCTGTTTGCCTCAGTTTCCTTATCTGTCAAATGAGCCAGAGAAGGAAATGACAAACCACTCCTGTAGCTTTTCCAATAAAATCCCAAATGGGGTTACAAAGAGTCAAACATGACTGAAAATCAACTGAATAATAGATGGAAAATTGGTCTAGGAGCAAGGAAGACCTGAATTCAAGTCCTACCCCTGAAACATACACTGTCTGTGTGACCCTGGGCAAGTCACTTAGTCATTTAGTGTTCTAGGTAACTCTCTAAGATCATAGGCTTGTGATGAAATAATGAGATTTAGCAGATACTCAAACACCCACCTGGAGATTAATCTAGACTGATTGAATCAAGTGATAGTGATTAACTGCTGATTAGCCTACTTCAAATTAGCTGGATTGTAATCACACCTTGAGAACACCTTCAGAACCAATGGATTTGGATGACACCAACCAATCAGCTTGAAGGAGTGTGAAAGGACTGCCTCTGTTCCAGACCTATTAAAAGCTTCCACAATCAGTTTGCTGGAGAGAGTTCGTGATTGAAGCAGGCTTGTGGCAGAGGACTTGAGGAAGAACCAGACCAGGCTGGAACTCTAGGCTAAATAGGCTTTTTTCTTAACTTTCTGAACTCCATGGGAATATCCGTATGCTTTAATAAATGTTTAATGCCCAAGGACTGGTGCTAAAGCTTCTAATTTAAGGCAACCAAAATTTAGATTTTAAACATCACAGGCTACACATACATACATATACATATACATATACACATACACATACACATACACATACATATACATATACATATACATTGTACATTGACTTCCCTATGCCAAGAAAATCACAGAACAAGACCTTATCCTAGTGACCCTAAGAAAAGGTCTTTTCTTCCTTTTTAAGTCTTGGGAAGCTTTCCCTGGAAAGCCAAGATGAGTCTTGGCCCATCAATAAGCATTAAGTGCTCCCTGTAGGCAGGGAGATAGAGGAGGTATTCTTTCTCTAAAGGAAATCATACTCTTACTGGGGAAATGAGACTCCCATAGCATAATTCTGGAGTTATACAAGATAGTACATGAAAACCTGAGTCATAGTGGGAGTCAGCTCTGCCACTAACTTGATGTATGTACTATGTTATGGAAAAGCTTTTTTAATTCCATAGATTAAAAATAAAAAATATTTTTTAAAATAAAAAGGATATGGAAGTCAATTGTGTATGGGAATAGAGGATCTTAAATGATAGAGTTCTCTGTGCCCTACTTCACCTATATTTACCTTTTTAGTGATAATATAACCAAATTATTTCCAACTGTATATAATATAGTTTTAAAAATAATTAGAAGATTCATATCTCTGTTGTATCTTTCAAAGTGTCTTATGTGATTTTGATGTGTGTGTATATATGTGTATATATATATATAATGTATGCATTTTTTGTAGATACTTTATTAGATAAGAACCTTTAAGGCAGCATTTTGCTATACTAAATAAAATGTTCTTTAAAAAAATCATTGTCGGGGCAGCTAGATGGCGCAGTGGTAAAGCACCGGCCCTGGATTCAGGAGTACCTGAGTTCAAATCTGGCCTTAGACACTTAACACTTACTAGCTGTGTGACCCTGGGCAAGTCACTTAACCCCAATTGCCTCACTAAAAAAAAAAAAAAATCATTGGCTGGGGGCAGCTAGGTGGCGCAGTAGATAGAGCACCACCCCTGGAGTCAGGAGGACCTGAGTTCAAGTCTGACCTTAGACACTTGACACTAGCTGTGTGACCCTGGGCAAGTTACTTAGCCCTCATTGCCTCACCAAAAAACCAAAATAAAAAAATTAAAAAAAAAACCCACCCAAAAACAAACAAAATTCATTGTCCAATAATAAGCAAAATGGGATTTTCAATTCTCTGTACATTTTAGTTAGCTGTATCATTGTAAAGATGTGATTTGCTATAGAATATCATTTGAAGAAATCTTCCTGTTCCCTTCTACTGTCATAAAGGGTGCTCTCTGTTCACAAAGGGAACATCATACACATGTGTACACACACACACACACACACACACACACACACACACACACACGAAGTTGGGAAAGTAGGCATATGAGTTAGTAGTTACTAAGATTTTGATACTCTTGGTTTCTTTTTTTTATAGTAAAATAAAGAAATTGGACTAGATGATATAAGATCTGATATAGTTCTAAATCTCACTAGTGCCACCGTTTCCAGCATTCCATACTTATTCCTCCTTCTGTCTTTCCTCACTCTATCTCCTGACTTGAATGACCTCAACCTTTACCTGTTCATCCTTCCATGCTTCTTCAGAGCTCTCCTCCATGGAACCTACATTGATTTATCCCTCACCAGCAGTTATATAGCACTTATTGGCTTACCATTTGGCTTTGCTTCTAACTTTCTGGACTTTGCCCCAGTTGCTCCAGTACCTGGATCTTCTATACCCAGAAATATTCACCACTCCCAGAGACCTTCTCATCCTTGAACGTTGTTCACAATGTTGGTTACTTTCTCCCCTTTGTGAGTTCTTCTGTATTCTGAGGAGGGGCCTGGGCCAGCCATACTTAATTGCCATCCCAGCTTTGCTTCTGGCCTTCCAGACTTTGACACCATTTCCCTGCCTAAGTCTTTTCTCCCATCTTCTCCTCCCTTCCTTTCCATTTCAGGCCAGTTTTGTGTATTGTCTCATCCCTTAGAGTGTAAGTTTTTTGAAGACAGGAAATATCTTGCTTTTTTTTTCTTGTGTTTTTATTCCCAGTGCTTAATACAGTACCTGGCACACCATAGATGTAACTTACTTTATGTGTTTAATAAATGCTTCTTGCTTTGCCTTGCTTTACCTTATTGCCTGTTACTTGTTTTTGACCGTAGGCACATATTTCCTTGTATTTTTTATTTAAATGCTATTACGTGTGCATATATTGTTTTTCCACTGGGATTTTGAGCTTAGGGGCAGGGATAGCATGTCATTCTTCTTTTCATTCTTTCAGCAAGTATATGAGTACCTGCTATGTTTTAGGTGCTGTATTTGGTGCTGAGTAGGATCCAAACTAGGGGAGAGGCACTGGGGATATAGGTAGAGTGAAGTTTTTTGAAGATACCAGCCTAGGAAATTTGGGCTTCATTCAGTAGGCAATAGGAAACAAACATTTTTGAGGTAAGGAAGTCACACAATTAAGATTCATAAGGATGATTAATCTTGTACTTATCTATGGGATAAATGGATTGAAGAGGGGAAGATGGGTTAAAGAGGGGAGAGATTGGAGGCAGGGAGACAGGCTAGGAGGTTCTATCAGTAGTCAGAGTCAAATGTAATAAAATTCTAGAGTGTTGATAGTTAGAATGGAAAGTTGGGAATAGCTTAAAAGGGGGAGGGAATAGCATTTATTAAACAACCTTTATGCACCAGGAGCTGTGCTAGGTAGGAGCTTTACAAATATCTCATTTGATCCTTATTGCAACCCTGGGAGGTCAATGAAATGGAGGCAGACAAAAGTTAAATGAATAGTCCAAGGTCTTATAGCTAAAAAATGTTTGAGGCTGAATTTGAATTCAGATGTTCTTGACTACAGGCTCAGCATTTTATCTACTCTACCACCCACCTGCCCATTGTTGCTCATATATTTTTTTCATATCACTTATAGTACTTAAAATGCTGCACATATCCTAGAGCCAATGTCTAATTTTCATAAGAAGTAGCATGGGCATGGGTTAGTCATAATTCACAGGATTTGGAGATGAACATTCTGAATTCACATCCTGACTTTGTCATTTATTATCATAGCTATATGGTATATACACACATATATACACATATATATACACACACACACACACACACACACACACACACATATAGGCAATAAACTTAACCACAAGATACAGGGGTAGCACAGTTCATAGAGTACTTGGTCTGGAGAAAGGAAGACCTAAATTGGAAAACTAGCTTCAAGACAGTAGTGAAGTAGGTGAAGTCATTTCTTAAGAGGGGGGAAATGAAGTAGCCATTGTAACCCTGAGCAAGTCACTTGGACTCTGATGGCCTCAGTTTCCTTACCTGTAAAATGAACATAATAATAGTACCTATGTCTTAGGGTTGGCAGTTAGGTAGCAAAATAGATAGAGCACTGGGCTTGGAATCACAAAGACATCTTTGTGAATTTGAATCTGGTCATAGACACTAGCTGTATGACCCCAGGGAAGTCACTTAATCCTGTTTGCCTTCGTTCCTCATCTGTAAAATGAGCTGGAGAAGAAAATGGCAAAGACTGTAGTATCTTTGCCCAGAAAAACCCAAAATGGGGTTATGAAGAATTGGATGGGATAGAAATTGTAGAATCTTGTAGCACAGTGCCTGGCACATTGTAGATGTTTTTCTCCCTCAATTCCTTCCTTCTCTAGCCTCATGTATTATAAATGATTCTATGTTGAATGAATGAATAAATGGATATATGAGTGTTCCAAAGAGAGAGGAGGGGAAACTTGGCTAGAGAGTTTCTGAAATAAGAAAAGGATATACATATTTTGATGTTTTTATTCACTTTTTAAAAGATTTCTTTTCTCCCTTTATGGGGATTTATTTTCTGTTAAAATAGTCTTCTGAATCCAATTTAATTTCCGGTACAGACCTACTGTTCTCAATATTTGAATCTCCTTTCCAGATTCTTGCTTTGTTTGGCAACATCGACATTACCTCATTGGCTTTTAGTGAGTTTTGTGAGAAGATGTAATCTATAGAACATTAGATTTTCCTTACTGCCAGCCAAATGAGTGCTTAGGAAGACATATATTTATATTCCTGCTGTTTTAAAAGTGTGGCTTCACATTACTTAAAATATAGTGTCCATAATATAGAGAACCTCCCATACATCTTAACTTTTGCTACTTAATTTATTATTTTTGATATCATATTTCATAATTTCTCTAAATACAAAGATCCTGTTCCATTCTACAAGATGAAAGTATTATTTGGTGCCCTGAATTCATCAGGAAAGAACCCAGTACATGGGAAAGGTGAGAAGGTAAACCTTGGTGATTTTCATGGCATCTTGCTATTCTTTGGTCCATGTAAGATCCTCACTGAAGTCAGTTTTAACAGGAAACTTTATTACATAATCCATTATATACTCCAGGGATTGGAATGTGATTCATATATATGATGTGAAAATAGCACATGGAACCTTTGTAGCATAGGAAAAAAAAGGAAGCCTTTATGGTATGGCAACAAGATAATATTTGGGAGTCATAGAAAATGCCAACACATGTTTATTAAACACCCATTATATGTATTATGTTTGGTATTAGACAAAGATAGAAAATAGATCAAATAAATGACTATAATAAAAATTAGGAAATGATATATGTCTATTTTACATACATTATATAAATATATATGATATAGCTATATATGATAAAATTATATATGTGTATACATATATTATATGTTGGTAGTGAGAAAGAAAACATGTGGGAAGAATGGTTTGAAAACATTTTTCAGTCTGAGAAGTAAGAGTAAATGTGAGGAGAGTCACAGGGAAGTAGATTTCACTAATTATGGGTGTCTTGAACACTCTGTCCTTAACCTTTCCTTTTTTCTTTTCTTTTTCTTTCTCTTGGTGATGTCATTTATTACCATGGGTTCAATGATTATTTTTATGCAGATGATATCCAAGTATTTATATACATCATTAATTTGACTCCAGAATTGCTGGCTCCTGTCATCAGCTGCCTATCAGACATTGCTTGAATGTTTTGTTGAACTTCTTTCTGCATCATCTCAGAGTTTTCTTTCTTGTTTGATTTTTCCATTTCCCCACTTTCTAAACTCTAGGTACTAGAAAAATTGGACTGGTCGATGTTCTCAAATTTGACATTTTACTTTCCACTCTTATGTATTTACACAAATGGTTCCTCCTGATTATAATGCACTCTTTTCTCATCTCTGCTTCTTCTAAAACACATCTTCCTAAACTCAGTTCAGGTAAAAATTCTGTGAAGCCTCCTGTGATCTCACCAGATGTTAGTACTGCATCTCTCCTTAAATTGTCTTATCATTACTTATCCCTTTATACATTTATTCCCCCAGTAAAGTTTAAACTCCTTGCTGGTAGAGACTATTTTATTTTTGCCTTCATTCCCCCAAGGTCCATCCTAAGGCTTTACTTAACAATAGGTGTTTAATAAAATTTATTGAGTTAAATTGCATTGCCCAAGGTCATTACAGTTAAATTTCAAATGCTGATATTACTTATTTTATAAAATACTTATTATTATTCAATTACTTACTTTGAAAGTCATCAGATACTCCCTCTTTTTCTCCTCCGAAACTGTTGAATTTGAGATATGTGAGACACTCATGTAGAAATTTCCAGAAGATCATATATGCCAAAGCTGAAGCTGGATATACAGATTTTGAAGACCTCCTCTTCAGTTCCCATAATTCAGATAAAGGGAGTGGTTAAGATTGCTAAGGAAAGGAGTAAGAGACAATAAAGAAGATTTATGATAAAGTCTTTAGGAGTTCCCAACTTAGGACAAAGAAGCAGGAAAAGAACCCAGCAAAGGAGATTTAAAAAGAAAAGACATTAGTAAGAGATATAGAAAGAGAAACACAAGTTAGTAGTATCATAAAATTTAAGGGAGAAGAAGAGTACTAAAGAAAAAGGATGGAAACATTGTCAAATGCTATGGAAACTCCGAGGGGCATGAGACTCTTAAGGGACTATGGGATTTAGCAATTTGAAGGTCACTGGCAAATTGGAGAGAGAAACTTAGACAAAGTTCTGGGGAAAGAAGCCAATTTTCAGGAGACTCAAGTGAATATTGAGGAAATGGAGGCAGTGAGTGAAGACTACGCTTTTATGAAGATTGATAGAGTAGAATAAATAGAGCATGATATTTTGAGGGAGTTGAAGGGTGTAGGGAAGATACTTATAGCAGAGAAGTAAGCTTAATATGTCTTTTGGTAGATTGGGGAAAATTCTTTAGAGAGGGGCATTATTGAAGACAAGAAGGAAGAATATTTGATAGATTAAGGTGCTGGAGAGGACCCAATAAAAAACACAAGGGAAAAGATATTAACTTTGTTATGGAAGTAGGTCATTTAATTATGTTGAAGTGGATGGAAGAAGAAACAAATAGAAGAGGTTTAAAGGCATGGAGTAAATGTAACACTAATCTTTTCAGTAAAGTAGCAGGTAAAGCCATCTGCTGAGGGAGTAGGAGTTGGAGGTCCTGTAGGGAGTTTAAGGAGAGGCGAAAAGATCTTAAATAATCACCGTAGTGAATGTGGTAGGGATTCAGTAAAAGATAAAATAATGGGGTAATTGTAAATAGTGAGGACCAGTTGAGATTATAGATAATAAATTTGTTGTAAGTTCTGTTAGGTATGTTTCAAGACTTCCTCAGGCAGCACACTCATAAATGGGAGAAGGTGAATGATAGAAATTATCCAAAGATGGGGATTATAAGGTCTGTACAACATGCCTATACAGGTACTAGTACAGACAGGACATATACAATAGAAAGTCAAAGTGAGGAAGGGATTCAAAGGTGAGGGAAAATATATCTTTGAGGGGCTAACATTAGATTCCAGATTGAAAGGTGGAAGTAGAATCCTGAAACACTGGAAGAAGAGGGAAAGATCAAAGAATGAGAGATCATGGGGAGATAGAAGAATAGGTTTTAGAGGACTGTGGGTGTGGGGAAGATGAAATAACCAAAACTTACAGACAGATGGGGAAAGGCAGGTAGATTTAGATTCAAGAGGACCTGGATTTGAATTCTGGTTCTGCCGCTATCTCTGACAGATTTCTCATCTGTATCATGGCCATACTAGGCTAGATGTCCTTTAAAGTCCTTTCCAACTAAAAATCTATGATTCTAATGTCTTGGATGTTGAGTAGTTGTACACTAAATTCTTGATGGCAAGTAGGCACTGTCTGTGGTTTTGAAACATTCAAATTGGTGGGGGACCTTTGTCAAGGTTCTGAAAATCCCATTTATTCATAGCTTCATAGCTATAAGTGACCTTAAAATTATCTAGTCCAACACTTATTTTTCAGATGGGTAAATTGAAGAGTAGAGAGGTTAATTGACTTGTACAAGGCAGCATAGGTATTAATTGGCAAAGCTGAGCTTCAAATCCATATCCTCTGACTTCACTTTCCGTTCTCTTTCCATTGCATTACAATGTTACTGAGAAGTAAAGAGATAGCCACCCAGTTAATAATACCTCTGGCCAGTTTATTGGCGATTATGATTTGAGTGTATGATAATAACCCCTTACTACTATGTCATATATCCCAGCAATGATATCAAAATATTACTTGATACTGGCAAGCCTTTTCAGTATGAGAAAAAAGAATGGTGACTGGGCATTTATGCTGTGAATATAATTACAATTCTTGGAGATATTTTTTCTACTTTTAAAAATTTTCTATTTTTTTTATCCTGCTTTCTCATAATTTTCTGTGTATTTTGTGTCCTTGAAGGGGGTTGACCTTCCTTGTGAGCTCTGTTTATCTGTGAGTCTTGGAGGTGGGGTGGGGTGAGAATGTGTAAATGGCCTCAGAGCTGATCAGGTTATTGTTGGAGGGCAAGGCAGATGCTGATAACAAGTACAAATGTATGCTAGTTTCTTCCCAGATTTGTGTGTAAGTTTGATCTTTCTGAGATCTAACATATATTCAAAAGTAATGAAAACTAACAGAGGAAGAAACAGGACTTGTCTCAGGTCTTTTGACCATTCTAAGATGGTGTGGCCAATGGAAAGAGTTCTCAGTTTGGAGTCAAAGATGCTAAGTTCAAATCCCAGCCCTATTATTTTGTGTGTCTTTGGGCAAATCACTTGATCCTACAAAACCCTAGTTTCCTTATTTATGAAATGAATAGCTTATAATAGATATTCTCTAAGGTCTTTTCTAGCTCTAAGTTTTATGTTTCTATATCTAGTATTAGTATATCATGCATCAGTAATAAACAACATAGTATTAGGTTGTGCTTTTGCTTTTCTTGAAATATGAGCTTTCAATATTTTTATTCATATAACCCATCAGTACATTTTTGAACATACTTCCCACTATAAGTACCTTTACTTATAAATGACATACAAATATTACTATATGAATATATTGTATGTACAATAAAACATAAACAAACTAGAAATTTAAAAGAATGAGATGAAGATGAAATAAACAATATTTAAAATAAATTTAATTTTACTAATGTTACAAAACATTTTAAAAGTACTTGAATGAGATATATGTAATTGAATATGCTTCATTCAAAAAACCCCCAAAAGCTTAGTTTAACACTTTGTGTTAGCAAGACTTGAAGGTCTGGTGCTAATTTAATTTTTCTTTTTTTTACAGTACTTGATTCTAATTTTTGTCTTAACTGAAAAGATATTTCACAGATACATACATTTAAATGTAAGAAACTCATTATTGACTCCATTTACTAAATCATGATACTAATTTTTCAATCCTGCCCAGTTTTTTATGAAATTTGGCTAATAAACTTCCATATTTATTTACCTCATTCAGATAGTCTAGCCAATAACTCCCAAGATGTTGCATATTTGTATTTTTCACAAATAGGTTGAAGAATCATTGAAACTGTCCTGTCAGATTTTAAAGCAGGTTCAAAATTTGTTTCCACATTTGTTTGTAGCTATGAGAGTTTTAAAAAGGCAACACACTTAATTTTCATAAAGAAAAGCTTAGTTTTTGAATATCTCTCTCATCATGGTGACTTCATGCTATGATTAGTTAATATCTAAAACCATAATATATACTGAAGGCAAAGTTTATCATTAATGACAATGGATATACATTTATTTTTCAAATAATTTTGGTAATGAAACTTTGAGAGGGGCAACTTCTTGACAGATCTGATTAATCTTATTGTTTTCTCCTTGAAATATGGCTAATGAAGAGCTTGGACTAAGAGTAGAGATGTTGCCTCTGCCATTTTTTGTTGTTCATTTGTATTGTTCACATTATTAGTATTATCTTCAACTTGTGATTTCTTTGTAGAAATATTTTAAAGCCACTTGTTCATTTTGTGAGGGTTAGTTTACTTAAAATTAGATAGTATAATCCATAAATGCACTTATCTGCACACATACAAACTGCTATATGTCTTAAATCTCTGAAAGTGAAAGAATGAGGGGGAGGTACCACTCTTTCACTTTGTGGAAATCCCATTTTCCCCTCAGGATATGTTGAGTACTATATGTTGTATATGACTATCTGATATCTGACCAAGTATTATGCTTAAGTAAGTCAATGTATTAAGTATTAGTAAAGATAAACTCTTTAAAAAAGATTAAAGTATATAAATAGAAAGTATAATATTTTCTTTTAATATTTCCAATGGATTGTTGTCATATGCACTACTTGGGGTTTACATACTTAATTTTGGAGAACAGTACCCTGGAAAATTTCTTTGAAAACTTCAATAGACTAAAAGTTTTACATGCTATCTTGAGAATCAATTGAGAATAATTGTGGAAGATACTGGGAGGTAACAATCAAAAAGTTTTTAAAAAAATTTTTATTTTGAGGATCAACTACTGCATGTACTCAGTACTATACTAGGCATTGTGAAGGAAACAGAATAAATTTAAGATGTAGATGCCCATCTCTAGGCACTTAAAATCCATATTTGTGGGGAAACAAGGACTATCATATAATACAAGTTACTACATATCAAGTGCTGAATTATTGGATTCATACAGTAAGGTTTATGGGAGTTGAAAGAAGGAAGAGCTAAGTGTGGACTAGACTGGAGAAACCAAAGACCATCTTAAGTAGGACATAGTCATAAAGAAAAGGTAGGATTTTGTTAGGTGGAGAGTGGAAGGCTCTCTATGTGGGAAGCTGTTGTTTTGTCCTTCATTCTCAAAGAGGACCATGACATCAATGTGATGTCATGACTTGCACCGAATTGAATTTAAGTGAGAGAGGGCTGTGCAAGGTCACCAGCTTCATTCTCTCTTACAGAGGCATTTGGGTCCAGTGGCAAGATAAATATCAAGATGATAGGAGATGGCCCCAGATGTTTGAGGCCATCAGGGTTAAGTGACTTGTCCAGGGTCACACAAGCTATCAAGTGTCAAGGGTCTGAGGCTGAATTTGAACTCAGGTTCTTCAGACTTCCGGGTCAGTGCTCTATCCACTATACCACCTAGCATTACTGAAGGTCTAGAGGCAGAAACAAGCATGGCATATTTGTGGAATAGTTCATGGGAAAATTCAACTAGAACATATAATTTTGGGAGAGTAATAAGAAATACGTGTATGTGGAAAGGGAGTCAAAAAAAGGGGTCATATGAAGTGTTTTTCCAGAATTTTGCAGTCAGGACACCTAGAGAACAAATGTTTAATAATATAAAACTATGTAAGTTCTTTTTTAGAACAAAGGAAGAGTTAGAATTGTAGGTGCTCATGAAACCTGCAAAAGGCAACTATAGCAAGGGGGCTAGTAAAAAAAAAATGAAACTACATTTTCTTTTTATAAGTTCCTTTTAAAACTGTGTTGCATGGACTGACCTACTATGACATCTCATATATATGTAGGGCTGTGTGTGTGTGTATGTATATGGGGGTATACATACATACATACATACATATATATGTATATATATATACACACACTCAGACATAATACTTTCTTTTCTTTCTCACTTTCTTTCTCTTTTCCCCTTCCTTCCTTCCTCTCTTTCTCCCTGTCTCCTTCTCTCTGTCTCTTTTTTATTTTATTTTATTATATTTTTTGCAGGGCAATGGGGGTTAAGTGACTTGCCCAGGGTCACACAGCTGTAAGTGTCAAGTGTCTGAGGCCGGATTTGAACTCAGGTTCTCCTGAATCTGGGGCCGGTGCTTTATCCACTGTGCCACTTAACCACCCCCTCTCTGTCTCTCTTTGATGATGGTAGTTGAAGGTGCCTTCCTTTTTCCCTCCATAAGACTGCAAGAAACCATATCCAGAAAATTGATCCAACTGGATGGACCACTATCCAAATCCTGGACTGTAGGACTCATTCGTCATTGTATTAGTTGATGTTTACTTTATGACACCACTCTGATGAACAATAATATAGATTAATGGAAAGTCAGAGGAAGTTCAGTTCACAATATGCACTTATTCCTTTATCTCGCATAGTAACAATTCATTTGTTTGATCTGTGTGTTTAGCATTACCCTTTTTATATAACCACATAACAAAACAAATTGAAAAAAATCAGTCCTCCAAATATTTTTATCTAACACCAAATTATCTATACATTTAAAAACAAATTATTATTATTATTATTATTTTTGCATCTGGTTGTGAAGTACTGTGAAGAAGCAGACATTTTTTTTGGTGTCAGTGGTTCATTACATCTTGGACTTTGACATTTGGAAAGGTTGGTAGTAACATGTTAGAACTGGTCTCGCTGTGGGTGGGCCACAAGTGGAGACAAATGGAGACTGCATGGCTGGTGTGTGTGTGTGTGTGTGTGTGTGTGTGTGTGTGTGTGTGTGTGTGTTGTTAGAGTTGGGATAAAGAAGGGAGTGAGGTAGTTTCTAATACAGTAAATGCTTTAAACTCACTTTGTGGAGAATCTAATACTGGACACTGTAGGGAGGTCCTTCAGGCTCAGAGGACAACTGGAAAATGAAGTCTACAGGGACTTGGAGAATTTTGTAGCTTTTTGGCTCCATTGAAATTCTCCTATTAGATAAGCATTACATAAGTAAAGGAATGAATCAACGGATGATGTCAGAATTGGTTGCATTAAAGTCAAATCAAATTGTATTTCAAATGATTATCAGTGGCCCATTATCTACCAGATACTGTAAAAGGTGCTGAGCATACAAAACTAGATGCAACATAGGCCTTTTTTTTTTTAAAGGGTGTTACAATCTAATGAGAGTGGGGAAAAGATACATACACATACACACACAAACTGATATAAGGAGAGTGTGCTAAGTGAAAGGGAGAGGCTTTAGAAAAGTGCTATGAGGCATAGGAAGTTCACTTTCATTGGGAGTGGGGAGGATGGCTTCATGGAGGAGACGGCCTTGAAAGTGGCATAGGACTTCAGAGACTGAAAAGTGAAACATCATTCTACCAATTATTTTACATAATAATAACTTTTTCTGGGACAATGAGGGTTAAATGACTTGCCCAGGGTCACACAGCTAGTAAGTGTCAAGTGTCTGAGGCTGGATGAACTTAGTTCCTCCTGAATCCAGGGCCAGTGCTTTATCCATTGTGCCACCTAGAAGTCCCATATGATAACTTGTAATGGTAATAGCTCATGTTCCTATAGTATCTATGGTTTACAAAGTGATTTCTTCACAACTGAGGCATTTGGATCGATTATTATCACCCTCATTTTGAAGAAGAACATCGAACTCAGAGAGCAGAAGTGATTTTCCTGGACCACAATTTATAAGGATGATAGCTAAGAGTCAAATCCAGGTTTTCTGACCCAAAGACCAATGCTCTTTGCATGCCAAAATAGTTACGTAGCACAGTGGATAGAGTGCTAGGCTTAGAGTCAGGAAGACTTGAGTTTAAATCCAGCTCTATACTTACTGGCTATGTGACTCTGGGCAAGTCACTTAACTTCCTCTACCTCAGTTTGCTCTACTGTAAAATGGTAATAATAACAGTACCTAATTCCCAGGTTCTTATGAGGATCCAAGGAGATAATATTTGCAAGGTACTTAGCACAATGCCTAACACAAAGTAGGTGCTTATTGCTCCCTCAAACATCACTGATTTGTCTTTTTTTAAAAAACTGAATTAACTGATTCTAACCAAGATTTGAGCCCTCTCTTGGTGTGATCTGAACAAGTGAAATAAGTTCATTATGGTTAAATTGGTGCCCAAAGAGGAAGATGAGTCCTGTGAAAGCTGTGAAAAGAAAAACAGAGTCAGACCTGATAGACGACCTATGATCAGACAAATTAGGAAGATAAATGAATGAAGAGGAATATTTTACATATTAATCACCATGTGTGGAGTCAGGAAGACTCAGTTTTGGCCTCAGACACAAGTTGTGTTACCCTGGACAAGTCATTTAACTCTATTTGCCTCACTTTCCTCATCTGTAAAAATAAGATAGAGAAGGAAATGATAAGCCATTCCACTATCTTTGCTAAGAAAACCCCAAATAGGGTCATGGAGTCAACTACAACAGCAAATTAATAAGGAAGCTTACTGTGAACATTGGGAGAAATGCTTTCTGGTAAGAGGGGCTCTTAGAGAATGTAAGTGATTATCATGTAAGGATTTTAACCCTTGAAAGATATAATTAAAAGAAATTAAAATGAGAAATTAGACTTTTACTCAAAAGAAAGGCCCTGAAGGAGATGACGTGATGGGGGTTGGGTTACCTGTCTCATCCTTTCCATTGCCAGGTTCTATAATTCTGAGATATGATTGCTCTATATTTCTTTATATATAGCCTTATCCTTAATCCCATGTTGCTTTTCATTATGGAGCTCTGAAGTTGTACTCTGAGCTTTATTTTCACTAAATTATTCTATTAATTCCCTCTGCCTAAGCTCACTTTTGTGTTTCCAGTCAGGAGGAGACCCCCTCCCCCCCACCCCCCCTCATTGCCTTTTTGTCTGTTTTACATTTAAAGTTTTCTCTCTCTCCTTCTCTGTCTTGTATCTAATGAGCGTATTATCTAAAAATAGATACGTTTATCATTCTACAAAATTTTGTATCTTCTCTAGATTGGAGGCCAGTGTAATTGTAAGAGACATGTGTCTGGCAGACAGTGTAATCAGTGCCAGGATGGATTCTACAATCTACAAGAGTTGGCTCCTGATGGCTGCAGTCCCTGTAACTGCAATACCTCTGGGACAGTGGATGGAGATATTACCTGTCACCAAAATTCAGGCCAGTGCAAATGCAAAGGAAATGTTATTGGTATGTACGATGCAAGAGTTTACAGTCATATCTCTATTACTATCTGAAATAAAATACTCTCCTTGGTTTCTTAACTGAAGAGTAAAGTAAATTTCCTTGCTCAAGGCAGACTGAGGGGAAAAAACAATTTGAATGAAATTAACTGTCTAAAAATGATTAAATTAATAATTCTATCAAACTACAGCTTGAAGCTTAGTTTAATCAACCCTTTAGAAGTTTCTTTATACTGTAGATGCATTAGCTTACATGGTTCCATACTAATAAGTCACAGAAAAATATAATTTGCTTACTGCATAGATGTTTCTTTTAGAAAATTAGCACTTTCTCCAAATGGTTTACCCTTAATGAGTTCTAAGCAAATTCGTTTCCATGTTAGTTTCCTTAATAGACCAAAATAAATGGATTTTTTCAAAATATTCTGTGCTACAGGGTCCTTTGTGATAAATCTTTCCATTTTTTTCTATTATATTTCTTTGAACTGTTCCTATGAAATGCAAAATAAGTCAACATAATTCCACAGATCATGTACATTGCTAGGGTTAGTTATCAAGGGCCACATAATTTTAATTTTGTAATTCAGTGCCAAGCTGATTATAATAAACTGCTACCTTCTGCGTTATTTATCATTTTTTTTAATACAAGACATGCTTTTTTGTTTGTTACTCCCAAAGGTATTTTTCAGAAATTAGATTTGATTATAGCAATTTATTACTTCCAACATATTTGAGGGGAACCACAGCCACATAAGGACAAAATTTATCAAGTGCCCAAAATGTACTAGGTATATAATGCAGTTTGAAATGTTGATATATGGGAATATTATGCAAGGAGAGTTTTCTGATAAAGAAAGTCCTGCATTGTAACTGGCCCATACAGAAGTCTTAAAAAAGACCTTTACCGTTTTGTTATCAGTCAAGCCACAAGGCAACAGTATGTTTTCTAAAACTGACCCTAGCCATGATAACAAAAACATTCCTTCAGGGTTTTAAAGCCTTGTATGCTTATAGTTACAACATTTTTGAATCTCATTTGCTTCCCATGATCAAGATCTGAAACTGATTTTGCACATGTTATGCTTCATCTATGAAGGTTCACCCCATTTCAAATTAACTAGCTACCCAAACATTTGACCTTACCAAACAGATAAATGGAAGGAAGGTTGCCAGGATTACAGATGGATCCATCTATTTGCAGAAGGATTACATAGCATTCCTTAAACTAACAAGTCCTCCTGGTGCTTTGAAAAATAACAATTCAATTTACAACAAACTGAGTTACACTCAACTTTTCAGGAATACATCTATTGCATGTATGTGTATGTTTGTATGCATATGGTTATATGTCCTTGGTGTTGTCAAATGGATTCCCAAAACACTCAGTTTGTTTGAAATCTACTTTGTGCTAACATCTTTCAAGGTAAGCATGAAAACCAAGTGAAAGTACAATTAAAAAAATCTTTTTCAAAGAAAGTGAAAACACTGCTTTTTTATATCAGGAAATCTTTGCTATGTTAATTAAATCATAGGGACAACTTTCGTATCAGGGATGACTAACTAGGAATTAGGTATTTATCCAGACCTGTTGTGTAACCACCGTGGTTGACATTTTGCTAGTTTGCCAGTTAAACTGGTTGGTTTTGAAGGGTGGGGTGACAAATTATATATCATATTTTGAGAACTGAATCTTTATTTGTGTGACTAATTAGTACAATTAATTGGATATTATATAATGCAGTACTTTGATTAAAATGATAAACTTGCTTAACATATATGTATATATGTATATATTTTTTCTTATAGGTTTAGCAAGTAATGGTAACATGTTGTCATTTTTACCCAGCTGAAAAGTTAGTAAGAGAAAATGCAACTGTGTACTGTATATGCTATGGAAAGTAAACTGTTAGAGTTAACGCAACTGTTAAATCTTACTAATGATTCTATCACCAGTAAAATACATTAGCACCAATAATTTTATTAAAGTAGGTCATTCATCTAGAATAAAAAGGGAGAAGAATGTGAATTAAATGCCAAGTGTGCTAACTCGCCTGTACTTGTTAACACTGAATGTGATGCCCTGTAGGCCTTCCTCAGTATCGTTAGGAATAGATTACCTGTCAGGAATATGTATGGCATATTCAAATAAGCACTGTGCATATTTTTAAAACTGATATGATATGAATCCATGTAGACCAATTTTAATAGTTCAAAATGAGTCATAATTCTTGTTAACAATACAGTTATTTTTAAAATTTGCAGCAATAGTGGTCCTTTTTTATTTTCCTTATTGAAATTAAATGATATGCCTTAGGTGAGTCATTCATCACTGTTAAAGGAGCTTGCCTTCCATTGGAGTTCTTGAATTTTTATCTATATATATAATGCATTTCCTTCCAGTTTAATAGATGCCTTTCTACATATAAGTTCCTGAATGTATTTTTGGCTGTTATTTTAGGGCAGATTTCTTTCTTTCTTTTTTATTATAGCCTGAAATAAATGTCTTAATTGACTCAAACACATGTGATGGTTATATGGTAGATACTTGAAGTCATAGTTCTCTGAGGATTATCTTAGTTAAAGTATTTTATATCTGAGCTTTTATTTCTCAAATCTCATTTTTTTTTTGCTAGAATTAGAGGAACTGGGTTCAAATCCTGAATGTCATTTATTAGCTGTCTGACCTTGGCTAAGTAGCTTTGCCTCTTTTGGTCCTAATTTCCTTATCTGCAAAATGAGGGATTTGGACTAGATGGACTCTCTAAAAGGCCTTCCAATTTCTTTTTTTTCCCTTGGGGCAATGGAGGTTATGTGACTTGCCCAAGGTCACACAGCTAGTAAGTGTCAAGTGTCTAAGGTCAAATTTGAACTCAGGTCCTCCTGAATCCAGGGCTAGTGCTTTATCCACTGTAACACCTAGCTGCCCCCTTGCCTTCCAGTTTCTAAAACTATGATCCTGTGAGTTGAAGTATAAATTTTGGAAGCCAAGTCTTAGTGGCCTAGGTTGAAGTACAGGTATCTTAATTAACAGATTAACTTAAGTTAATCTATTTTATTGGTTATTAAAGTTACCAGGGAAAATAATCCATTTGATAACATGAAATCCTAAATATAAATATTTAAAGTCTTAAATGTAAAATGGGCTTTAGAGGTATGCTTTGTTTCCTACTATATTTTTAAAATGTCCAAACTGTTAAAACAGAATTTAGAAACAAACAAGAAATAACTCCTGTGTATACAGAAGAACAAACTTTGCATTAGATATTGAATAATTAATGAAAATGATCATAAAGAACTTGGCAAACATCAAGTGTTATAATGCTAACAAGTCATATAAGGATTGTATTTTGAGGGTTGTGATGAGTCTGTTTCTCTCTGTAGACATACAAGTGAAAAGTGTGCACAATTTCATGTCTACATTAAATATCCCCCATAGCATTATATGTACTCTAGCTATATTGATATCATATTAAAATGATTTCCTCCTTATTAATTGCATTTTAATTCTTAAGGGCTTAGATGTGATCGTTGCAATTTTGGCTTCAAAATTCTCCAAAGTTTCAATAAAGATGGATGTGAACCATGTCATTGTAACATTTATGGGTCAGTGAACAGATTCTGCAACCCTCTTTCTGGACAGTGTAAATGTAAAAAAGAAGCTCAAGGTCTCCAGTGTGATGCTTGTGTGGAAAACTTTTATGGATTGGACATTGGTGGCTGTAAGGCATGTGACTGTGACACGGAGGGGACGCTCCCTGGTACCGTCTGTGATGCCAAGACAGGCCAATGTACTTGTAAACCCTATGTAGGTGGAAGACGGTGCAATGAATGTTTGGATGGATACTATCAAGTGCAGCAAAATCATTCCTTCTGTCTACCATGTAATTGTGATAAGGCAGGGACAATAAATGCCTCTCTGCTGTGTGACAAATCAACAGGACGATGTCCCTGCAAAACCGGAGTCATTGGTCTCCACTGCGATCACTGTGAGCCTCACTGGTACAATCTCACCATTAGCAATCTTCAAGGATGCCAGATGTGTGAGTGTGACTCCCTGGGAACATTAGCTGGGGCCATATGTGACCAGATTAGTGGACAATGTCCATGTTTGCCTAATCATCAAGGAAGACAGTGTGATCAATGTAAACCAGGTAAGAGAGTCACTTGTACTACCTTCCAAAGACCAGGTGATGTCCTTTTCCCCTTTATTCCTTGACAGCAGGTTTATTCTTTTTCTGTGATATAAAACTCCTGGAAATGTCCTCTGTACCAACTCTATAAATTGACTGAATTGGACGTGACTGAAAGCTTTGGTTACTCAGAGCAGTTGGTATATCTGGGTCCTTGTTATTGCTCTGGGTGGGGAGGTAGTATAGATAGGTCACAGCAAATTAAACTGACTGAATTTTTAAGTCATAGTATAAGTGGTCTACCTTAAAACAGAGCCCTATGTAGTAATAAATATCTGGTTAGTAGATGTGAAAAGAGAAATTTATCTTGCAACATCAAGTTGATTTTCCTAGTTCAATTAGAACCCTGGAGCCTGTAATTAGGAAGACCTAAGTTATGGCCTCAGGCATTTACTGGTTCTGTGAACCTGGGCAAGTCAGCCAAACTCTTTTTTTTTCATAAAAGTATTTTATTATATTCCAGTTACATGTAGAGATAGTTTTCAATATTTGTTTTTATAAGATTTCTAGTTTCAAATTTTTCTCCGTCCCTCCCCTCCCTCTACCTTTCCCAAGACAGCAAGCAATCTGATATAGGTTATATATATATACAATTACATTAAACATATTTCTGCATTAGTCATGCTGTGAAAGAAGAATCAGAACAAAAAGGAAAACTCTCAAAAAAGAAAAACAAAAAAGATAGAAATAGTATGGTTTAATCTGCATCTAGATTCCATAGTTCCTTTTTTCTGGATCTGGTGAGCATTTTCCATCATGAGTCCTTTGGAACAATCTTGGACCATTGTATTGCTGAGAAGAGTCAAGTCTGTCACAGTTGATCAACACAAAATGTTGTTGATACTGTGTACAATGTTCTCCTGGTTCTGCTCATCTTACTCAGCATCAGTTCATGTAAGTCCTTCCAGGTTTCTCTGAAATCTGCCTGCTCATTGTTTCTTACAGCACAATAGTATTCCACCACATTCATATACCACAACTTGTTCAGCCATTCCCCAATTGATGTGCATCCCCATAATTTCCAATTACTTGTCACCACAAAAAGAGCAGCTATAAATATTTTTTTATATGTGGGTCCTTTTCCCTTTTTATGATCACTTTGGGAAAAAGATCTAATAGTGGTATTGCTGGGTCAAAGGGTATGCGCAGCTTTATAGCCCTTTGGACATAGTTCCAAACTGCTCTCCAGAATGGTTTAGCCAAACTCTTTTTGCTTCAGTTTCCTCATCTGTAAAATGGGGATAATAATTGCATCTACCTTCCAGGGTTGTTGTGAGAATCAAAGGAGATAATAACTGTAAAGCTCTTAGCACAGTGCCTGGCACATGCTTTGTACTATATAAACAGTAACTATTATCATTACTATTAATTATTATTATTTTACCTAATATACCATGACTCTGAGACTTCACAGTGGTAACAAGCTCTCAATTAGCTACACTAGTGAAGATGGGAAAGTTAAAGATAATAGAATATTGAAAAAAGATAGTAGCCAGCTTCCTAGTGGAGTCTGGGACAAAATTCTATTCCCCACTGCGTGTAAATTAAAAACTAGTTGTGGAGAATAGAGCAACATCTTTCATCATTCTGGTTAGTGTAACTACTATGAACCATGGTTCATGAGAAGGCAGCAGGATGTAATGGAAAGTAAAATGGATTTAGAATAAGAAACCCTGAGTTCAAATCTAAATTCTGCCACTTACTATTCTGTAATGAAGACCAAGCCTTCTGATCTAAGGCCTCAGTTTCTTTATCTACAAAATATGGGAGTTTTGCCAGTTTTGCTAATATTTGTATATTTCTGTAAGGTATGCAAAGATCTTTACATTTGTTCTTTCAGCTGATACCTAATGTTCCTTACAACTATAAATCTATAATCCTATTATCAGAAATTAATTATTTCCCCCCATTTTTGGAGTATTGGTTAGAGATTTTTAATCAACTTTATTTTTTTGTTTATGTCTGAGGAATTTCAAGCTCTGATTTACATTTTTTCCTGTTTATTCTTTTTTTTCTTTTTCTTTTTTCTTTTTGCGGGGCAGTGAGGGTTAAGTGACTTGCCCAGGGTCACACAGCTAGTGTCAAGTGTCTGAGGCTGGATTTGAACTCAGATCCTTCTGAATCCAGGGGCATTGTTTTATCCATTGTGCCACCTAGCTGCCTTTTTTCTCTTTACACTTAGCCTTAATTGTGGAGGAGAAAAACACTGTATTCTCCTTAGCTATTATTCTATTTTGCCTACATTCTTCTCTCAAGGATGGCACACACACACAGATGGAGAGACAGAGAGTGACAGAGACAGAGACCAACAGAAACAAAGACAGATGGAGATAGAAACAGAGTTGCATTGTATGAATAGTATATGGTGGTGATAAGAGTGAATTAAGCTGATTGAATTAAGACTTTTTGAAGAAAGTTGTAAGGCTATGTTGGATTGGTTTATAGTCAGTGCTATATCACAAATCATCTACAGTTATATTCTCATGCACATCTATATATATGATTCCATGTTATTGTTTGTCTTCTGATATTCCTATCCTTGGGGATGAGGTATGCATGATATATTGACATGTTATCAACCCATAGGAGAAGAGAGGAGCACAGGATTATTGCAGGTTACCTGGAGCTCCCTTCTTTCTGTGTAATGTCATAGTTAATAACTGAAACCTTCAGTACTATGGCCTCACCCTACCAAGTCGCTGGAATCCTAGACTTTCTAATTGGAAAGAAAATAGTCATATTGTCTAGCACAAAGCTTCTTAAACTGTGGGCTGCCACCCCATATGGGGTTGTGTAATGGAATGTGGAGGTCATGAAAAATTTGGTGACAGTAAAAGGTTATTTATACCTATTTTATATACCTATATACCTGGGGTGGCATAATAAATTCCTTGGGCAAAAGGGATCATGAGTGGAAAAAGTTTAGGAAGCCCTGCTCTAGCACATACCTGAGTAGCTATCCTTTACACAGACTCTTCTACTGCTTGGTTTCCAGCTATCCCTTGAAGATCTTGGAATCTCAAACTTAGAATCTTCCAAAGCAGCCTATTTTTCTTTTGGGGAGCTCTAATTGTATAGTATGTTTTCCTTATATTGAACCAAATTTTTCTTTCATTGCTTCTTGTTCTGATATTTGGAGTCAAGTAAAATGGGAGTTTCTTCTTCCACGTGGCTGTTTGAAGATGGCTCTCGTGTCCCCCTAAATATTCTCTTTTTTGTGCTTAAACATTTTCACTTGTCTCATCTGATGCTCACCTACAAAGTTTTGACCTTCTTTGTCATTCTGGATTCTTTCTCAGGGATGTCCTCTATTCTTTGCTAAAATTTAACACTCATAACTGAACATAATAATGCAGATGTGGTCTGGGTACAGGGGAACTAAAGCCCCCTTTACTCTCCATAGTATGCAATATGATTGCATTTAAGTTTTTGGTTGTCACATTAACCTAATGAAGCATTTTGAATTTGGAGTTCACTAAAACTCCCATTTCTTTTTTCTTTTTCTTTTTTTTGGTGAGGCAATTGGGGTTAAATGACTTGCCCAAGGTTACATAGCTAGTAAGTGTTAAGTGTCTGAGGCCATATTTGAACTCTGGTCCTCCTGAATCCAGGGCTGGTGCTCTATCCACTACACCACCTAGCTACCCTACCCATTTCTTTTTTCCTATGAACTCTTGCCTAACTACTTTCCTTCATCCTGTACTTGCACAATTAGTTACTATAATCTAAACATAAAACATTACAATTATCCCAATTAAATATTTTATTATATTTGTTCCTTCTAGATTCTAAAATAATAAGCCCATAGGACCTTTTAAAATTTTAATTCTGCCTATCAGTAGGTTTGCTAACCTCCCACATTTTGTAATCTAAATATTTATTAAGAATGCCATTTAAGCATTCATCAGTCATTGATAAAAATGATGAAAATAAGGCCAAGAACAGAGCCTTGTAGGACTATAATAGAGACCCTCACCAAGCTCTGTTTGTGACCACTCCCTGGATTTGCTGGAATTTGTCAAGTATCTTGAGCAAATTCAGTTATGTTTAAGGCAGTACTGTGATTTGATGTGACCTGTTTTTCGATGAATTCATTTTGCCTTGTGATGATGACAGCCTCTCATTGTCAATGCCAACAAACTACCTCTTTATCAATACATTCTAAGATTTTTTGTTTTGTTTTTGCTAAGAATTGAAGTTAAATTCACTAATTTTTAATTTAGAGAATCTAATTTATTTTCCTTTTCGAAGATCAAGGCATTTGTCTTTCTCCATTTCTTTGGCACCTCTTCCATTTGCTATGATTTTTAAAAAAATCATGATGTTTATTTCCTACCAATTTCCAACATTCCTACCTCCCTTTTGAATCCTTTGTCTACAAGAACCCATGCTAATCTCTCTGTTCTCTGAACAACTATTTACTTATGTTAATAATAGCTAGCCTTTTATAATGTTTACAAAGCACTTTACATAAGTTATTTCAATTAATCCTCACAACAACATTATGAGGTGGCATTATTATCTCCAAATTACAGAAGAGGAAACTGAGGCAGATTTTGGTAAGGCACCCAGGAATACACAGATAAAGATTATATGAGGCTGGATACTGAATGCAAGTCCATCACTCTATCTACTGTGCAGCTAAGTGGTTTATGCTGAAAAACAGTTTAGCACATAGGATCTTGGAACTTTAAGTGACCCTAGAGATTTTTCTAGTTCATGCCTCTCATTTTCTGGATATGAAAACTCAAGCCATGAAGTATTTATTGCCTGATGTAGATTATACGGCTAGTCATATGGAAGAGCTAGAATTAAAACCAAGGCCTTTTGACTAGAAATCCAATGTTCTTTCCACTGTTCTCTATTTTTTTTAATACATGCTAGGCTTGTCTATCTAACTAGACTGAACTTCCTAAGGACTAAATCCATCTCTTAAATTTCTTTTGTATCCCTTCCACCAATACTTAACATTGTGCTAATCTCAAATAATAGTATCAGCTCTTTAAAAGGTCTTGGTGATTTTTTGCTACATAACTGTCACTAATAATAGGAACAACAATAATGGTAATTATAATGCTTAGCATGTGTATAGCACCTACTGTGTGCCAGGCACTTTGCTAAGTGACTTACAAATATTATCTCATTTAATCCTCAAAACAACCTGGGGAGGTAGGTGCTATTATGGCTCTCCATATGTACCGGTGAGGAAGCTGATGCAAACAACAGTTCAATAACTTGCCCAGGGTCACACAATTTCTAAATGCCTGAGGTCAGATTTGTACTGAAGCAGCTAGGTGGCATAGTACCTAGAACACTAGGCCTGGAGTCAGGAAGAATTTAGTTCTAATCCAGCCTCAGATACTTCTTAGTTGTGTGACCTCTGGGCAAGTTCCTTAATTTCTGTCTGGTGAGGCAATTGGGGTTAAATGACTTGCCCAGGGTCACACAGCTGGTAAGTGTCAAGTGTTTGAGGTCGGATTTGAACTCAGGTCCTCCTGAATCCAGGACCGGTACTTTATTCATGATGCCACCTAGCTGCCCCCCCCCCAATGGTTTTTTTTGGGGGGGGGCAATGAGGGTTAAGTGACTTGCCCAGGGTCATACAGAGACTGTGTCAACTGTCTGAGGGCGGGTTTTGAATTCAGCTCCTCCTGAATTCAGGGCCGCATGAGATATTTGTAAAGTGCTTAACATTAGTGCCTGGCACATAGCAGGTCCTTAATAAATCCTCATTCTCTTTTCAATTGTTGTATACTTCAGAAGAGTTGTAACATCATCATTATTGATATGGCCTGTACCAATACAGATCACCACTGCTCTGTGCCTTTGACAGACCACAAGTTAATATGACCAAGATAATTTATCAACTAATGGCCATACTTCTAGTGATGAACTTCTTTGACCTTAGCTAGGATGCTGAAAGCCTTTCCAGTCAGGTGGGCCTTCCTGGCAAAGTCATTAGGTCAGCAATAGGTAAATCTATCGGTAGTTATCTGAGGCACCTAAGTGGCATAAGTGGATAGAGCTGGAACCTGAAGTCAGGAAGACCTGAGTTCACATTTAGGCTCAGAGACTAGCTGTGTGATCTCTGTACAAATCATTTAACCTCTGCCTGCTTCAGTTTCCTCAACTGTAAAAGAGTCATGATAAAAAGCATCTACCTCTCTAGGTTGTGAGGATCAAATGAGAGAATTTTTCTAGAATACTTACCTGAAACATAGTAGGGACACAATAAATGCCGATTTCCCTCTTTTCTAATGATTTCCACATAATCAAAATAGAATGTTTGATAATAATTCTAGAAATATATTGAAAACAATTATTCTTATACAGCAGATTTCAAGGGATCACAACTGTTATCTATCCTAAGTTTGGTTAGATCTGTCGGGATGTGTGTTCTCATGGGCTTTTAAATATGTATAGGGAGAGCAAAAGAGGAGAAAGAAAACGGGGGGCAGAGTAGAAGTTAGGAATTAGGGTCTAAAATCAAAACTGCAGATATCCAGCTTACCAGGTCAAATGTTTAGTCATATTGGCTTCTTGGAGGTGAGGTAATCAGTATTGGATTCTCTGCCAAGAAAATGTCATTTTGGAAGGATGAGATTATAATCCACAAGGATGAATGGAAATACATTGTTCTTCTCAGGGACTGCAGTATTGACTTGAGTGTGGTGATTTTTGGTAGTAGTAGCAGTCATGTCTAGTCATAGTCATGACCCCATTTGTGGGTTTTTTTTTTTTTGGCAAAGAGACTGCAGTGGTTTACCATTTCCTTTTCTAGCTCATTTTGCAGATAAGGGACTGAGGCAAACAGGGTTAAGTGACTTGCCCAGGGTCACATAGCTAGTAAGAGTCTGAGGTCAAATTTGAACTCAGAAAGATTAGTCTTCTTGATTTTAGACCTGGCACTCTATTCACTGTGCCACTACCTTAAATATGTGTTAGAAAACAGCCCCTTCAATACCGTGATCCATTTGGAAACATTCTTATTTCACCATCATCCTTATTCAAAAAGTGGAAAAGTATCAGGTATTAATTACGACATTGCAAGGAATAATGGAGTCAGGAAAACATAAAAAGATAAGTTGTTAAATATGATATTACCAAGGAAAGCACAGAGCTCTGGATATTCTGAAATAGACCTGTATTCCTCTTTCCTTTAATGGGCTGAAAATGCAGATCATCATGCCTACCTCATCACCAGGAATAGGAGTAGCTGAGGACAACCTGTAACCAAGAATTAGATGAAGGTATAGTTGTAGATGATGTGGAATGTACTTTATGGATTTAAACAGTAGTCTTAGAACTTCCTTCAAAAAGTTGTGAATATCAGTTTACTTTGAGGGAATTTGCCTCTTTTTCATAAGAGTGGAATGTAGCTCAATGGTTTCCTAGTTGGAATAACATTTCTACTCTCCTGAAATATTTCAAAGCTAAAAGTTTAATCTTTTCAGAATGTTTCCCTGCATCTCTCCCAACACACACACACACACACACACACACACACACACACACAAGAGATAATGAAGATGTCTTGTGCCTTCAAGTGGTTTAGAATTGAGGTACAAATTTGTTCCCTCACACCGCAGATCTTTCTTCAATCTCTTGACATTTTAAACTTTGTTGTCATAGTGTTTACTGCTCACTGCTCCAACTAATGATTTTTAATACTTTCTTTTCTGTTATTCTCTCCATTTTTCCCCTTTCGCATATGTTCTTTTTCTAATAGCTTCTCCCACACTTTACTACTTCTAAGCAAAAAGATTGACATTTTATAGACATCAGTATCCAGTGATAAACTGAGTAGTTTAGAGATGGGCTCCTTTCCTTTTATGTGATCACAAGCCATTTAATCATTCAATTGGCAAGCATAGTTAGAATACAAATATGAAAGCAAAAGAGTCTTTGCCCTCAGGGAGTTTACATTTTATTCTGGCAAAAGTATGTGTTCATAGATAAATAAATTCAGGCTATATGCAATTGAGTACCAAGTGATAGGGGGAGAGGGGAGAGGGAACAGGGGAAGGGGAAGATATTGGCTACTAATGGAATTCTGAAAAGCCTTTTGAAGGAGGTGGCACTTAAGTTTTGAAGGAATTCTGAGAGGTTAGAGCTGAGGACAGAGAATATTCTAAGCCCTGGAGACAGCCTGTTCAAAGGAGCAGAGGGAAAATATAGAATAATGGAAAACTATGGAAAGCCTGTAGAGGAAAGAGAGGATGAGGTAGTTTGGCTGGAGCACAGAGTGAGGGGAATAATATATTATCAGATTGGAAAGATAGGTTGGATTTTAAATGATGGAGTAATTTATATTTTATTCTTGAAGCAATAGGGAGTGTTTCTTGAGCAATGGAGTGACATCATCAGATCTGAGCTTCATGGATATCACTTTTGGTTTTCGCGTGAAAGATGAACTGGATAGGGGAGAGGCAATTAGGAAGCTATTGCAGTAGTAAAAAGGGAGAGATAATAGGGGCTTGAACTAGGATGGTTGTGGCATAAATGGAGAGAAAAACCTGGTTTTGAGAAGATAGAATCAACATGATTTCCCAACTGATTGGATATTACATGTTAAATATAATCTGTTCTTTGATTATTCTTGGCTGTGTTCATTTGCCACTAGGTGCTAAGAATTCTAGAAGACTGATATCTTGATAAAGTTTTGTTATAGTGGATACTCAGTAAATACTAGTTAGCTATTGATTGATGGGTTTGGAAAGAATACTTGTTTTCAATAGCATTTTTTCCCAATTATATGTCTACAATTTTTAGCATTAGGTTGTTTTTTTTGGGGGGGGGTGGGGCAATGAGGGTTAAGTGACTTGCCTAGGGTCACACAGCTAGTTTAGTGTCAAGTGTATGAGGTCAAATTTGAACTCAGGTCCTCCGGAATCCAGAGCTGGTGCTTTATCCACTGAGCCACCTAGATGCCCTTTTAGCATTACTTTAAAAAAATTTTTTTTCTTTTTCTTTAATTTTCAGGGCAATGAGGGTTAAGTGACTTGCCCAGAGTCACACGACTAGTTAAGTGTCAAGTGTCTGAGGCTGGATTTGAACTCAGGTTCTCCTGGATCCAAGGCCAGTGCTTTATTCACTGCACAACCTAGCTGCCCCAGCATTACTTTTTATAAGACTTTGAGTACCACATTATCCTCCCTCCTTCTCCTCCCTTCTTCCTAAAATGGGAGGCAATTTGATATAGGTTATATCTGTGCAATTATGTATAATAAATGTACATATTAGTCACAGTTGTGAAAGAAGCAGATCAAAAGGAAAAAAACCCATAAAAATAAAGTGAGTGAAAAAAGTATGCTTTGATTTGCAGAGTCCATCAGTTTTTTATATTGATGGCATTTTTCCATCAAGAGTCCTTAGTACTTGTCTTGGATTACTGTGTTGCTGAGAAGAGCAAAGTTATTCATAGTTGATCATCACACAGTGTTGTTGATACCATGTACAATGTTTTCCTGGTTTTGTTCATTTCACTTTTCATCAGTTCACAGAAGTCTTTCCAGGTTTTTCTGAAACCTGGCTGTTCATCATTTCTTATTGCACAATAGTATTCCATTACATCAATTCCCCAGTTGATAAGCTTACCCTCATTTAAAAAAAGTTATTTTGTTTTTTCCAGTTACATGTAAGGGTAGTTTTCAACATTCATTTTCATAAGATTTAGAGTTCCAAATTTTTCTCCATCCCTCCTTTTCTTCCCCCCCCCTCCACAAGACAGCAACCAGGTTATATATGTATAATCCGCAAGTGTTCTTTTTATCAGTTATTTCTATGGGTGTGGATAGTATGCTTCATCATCAGTCCCTTGGGATTGTCTTGGATCATTGTACTGCTGAGAGTAGTTAAGTCATTCACAATTGCTCATTGAACAATACTGCTGTCACTATGCACAATGTCCTCCCAGTTCTGCTCACTTCACTATACATCAGTTCATGAATCTTTCCAGGTTTTTCTGGGATCATCCTCTTTGTCATTTCCTATAGCACAATACCATTCCACTGAAATCGTATACCACAACTTCTTCAGTCATTCCTCAGTTGATGGACCTTCCCTTGATTCTCAATTCTTAGCCACCACAAAGAGTTGCTATAAATAATTTTTGTACAATCCCCCCTTTTCTCTTTTTCATAGTTACTATTGTTAACTGTTTCCCTTCCATCCTATTCCCTTTCCCATGATATTTATTCTATTATCCATCTTCTTTCATCCTATCCCTCTTCAAAAGGGATTTGCTTCTGTCTGTTCCCTCCCTAAATCTGCCCTTCCTTCTTTTGCACCTCTCTCTTTACTCCCTTCCCCTCCTATTTTCCTGCAGGGTTAGAGAGAGTACTCCCCCCAGTTGAGTGTGTATGTTAATCCCTCTTTGAGTCTTTTCTGATGAGTGTAAAATTCATTTACTACCCTGCTCCTCCCCCATCTCTTCCCCCACTCCATAAGCCCTTTCCTTGTTTCTTTCATGTAGGATTTCACCTCATGCTACCTCTGCCCTTCCCCCTCCCCCAGTGCATTACCCTCACTCTTCAATTTAACCCTAAAGATATCCTCATAGGGCAGCTAGGTGACACAGTGGACAAACCATCCACCCTGGACCCAGGGGGATCCCAGCCAAAACCCAGTCTCAGACACAAGACAGTCACCCACTGCACAACTCCACATGTCCCCCAACTCCAATTTTTTTATGGTTCTCTAGGGTCTTGTATTTGAAAGTAAAATTTTCCATTCAGTTCAGGTCTTTTCATCACAAATACCTAAAAGTCCTCTTTTCCATTAAAGTCCCATTCCCCCCCTGAAAGATTATGATGAGTTTTGCTGGGTAGGTGATTCTTGGTTGAAATCCCAATTCCTTTGCCCTCTGGAATATCATATTCCATGCTCTATGGTCCTTTAATGCAGAAGCTGATAGATCTTGTGCTATCCTGACTGGGGCTCCACAGCACTTGAATTCTTTCTTTTTGGCAGCTTGGAATATTTTCTCTGTGACCTGAGAGCTCTGAAATTTGGCTATAATATTCCTAGGAGTTTTCCTTCTGGGATCTCTTTCTGGAGGTGATCAGTGGATTCTTTCAATTCCTATTTTACCTTCTGCTTCTAGAATATCAGGGCAATATTCCCATCATCTTGGAAGATGATGTCCAAGCTCTTTCCTTGATCATAGTTTTCAGGTAAAGCAATAATTTTCAAATGATCTCTCCTGGACCTATTTTCCAGGTCATCAGTTTTCCCAAGAAGATATTTCACATTGCTCTCTATTTTTTTATTCATTTGGATTTGCTTTATTGTGTCTTGGTTTCTCATAAAGTCACTAGCTTTTATTTGTTCAATCCTAATTCTTAGGCAATTATTTTCATCAGAGAGCTTTTGTACCCCCTTTTCCATTTGGCCAATTTGGCTCTTCAAAATGTTGACTTTTTTCTCATGTCTTTCCTCCATCACCCACATTTCTCTTTCCATTTTTTCCTCTACCTCTCTAACTTTGCCTTCAAAGTCCTTTTTGAGTGCCTCTATGGCCTGAGACCAATTCATATTTTTCTTGGAAGCTTTAGATATAGGGGTCCTGATGTTGACATCTTCCTCTGAGGGTGCACCTCAATCTTCCTTGTCACTGAGGAAACTTTCTATGGTCCTCACCTTTTTCTGTCTGCTCATCTTGCCTTTCTTTTACTTGACTTTTAGCTTTTTAAAGTGGGGTACTCTTTCCAGGCTGCAGTATCCCAAGCTTCAGAAGTCCCAGGTGGTATGATTTAAGGAGGATCAGGTTCTTCACTTGCCTTCCCTGTTCCTTGGTCCATAGATGACCCCAGACCAACTTGGTAATCAACCAGCTTTGTGTGTTGTGGTTGTCAGCTCTGATGAGCCTGTGCCCCTCCCCAACCTGGGCCACTGTTACTCAAGCCTACCTCCTGGTTCCCAGCAGGGGTGAAAAACCCAAGTTCTGCCTCAGCACCAGCATATACCCCTGTAGTCTCCCCCCTGCCAAGGGCTCAGCCCTCTCACCAGACTATGAGCTTAGTTCCAGACAGCAGTGGCACTTCAGCTGATTCAGAGGCTCTGTGGGTCTCCTTCTTTGGTGAGGCTTTCCTAGGACTGGATCTATGTCAGGGTAATTGTGGGGTTGAGCTCTGCTCCTGTCTCAGCACAACAGTTCCCTCCCTCTGACCTTCCAAGCTGTTCTTGGTTAGAAGATGATTTCAGCACATTCTTCTGTGGGTTTTGCTGCTCGAGGCATTGTCCTATGGCATTATTTGGATGTTTTTTTCAGTGATCGTGTCACGAGTTTGAGAGCTCACTGCCTTTCCTCTACCATCTTGACTCTGCCCCAGAATTCCCTACCTTCAATTTTCAATATTTTGACACCATGAGAAAGGCTTCTATAAATATTTTTGCACATGTCAAAAGGGGTAAACCCCTTTTTATGATCTCTTTGGGATAGAGACCTAATAGTGGTATTGTTGGATTAAAGAGTATGTTCAATTTGTTTGTACTTTGGGGATAGTTCCAAATTGCTCTCCAGAATGGTTGGATCAGTTCACAACTTCTTCAACAATGCATTAGTGTCACCATTTTCCTACATCCTCTCCAACATTTATCATTTCCCCCCTTTTTTTTTGGTCAAATTAGCTAATCTGATACATGTGAGGTGATACTTCAGAATTGTTTTGATTTGCATTTTTCAAATTAAAAGTGATTCAGAGCACTTCTTCAAACGACTATAAATAGCTTTGATTTTTTCCATCTGAAAACTGCCTGTTCATATCCTTTGACCATTTTTTTCAGTTGGGAAATGTCTTATTTGACTCAGTTCTTTATATATTTGAGAAATGAGGATTTTATCAGAGATACATGCTATAAGGATTGTTTTCCAGCTTGGAAATTATGGTTATTAAAGAGAATCAAAGGTCAAGGTTGAAACTGTTGTCTTGATCACATAGCTTCTAAGGTTTTCATCTTTGTATAAAAATCAGTGATGGTTCTGTCATTTTAATTCTTTCTTTCTCTTTATTTTTAAGCCTATTCAGTTTTTAACTTCCAAATTAAAAAGAACATCATATTAATGGCAATTCTCTTCCTCTTTAAAGAATAGAATTTGCTATCACAAGCCTGTGATAGGATATCATTAGTGTCTTTCTTCTGAAAGAAGCACACACTGTTAGACCCTTAGCAATGGGATTCCTGGGGAGGTGTTGAGCTCTCCAACATGGGAGAGTCATGAGGGACTCATGTTTCACTCAAGGGATTGTACTAGATGATCACTTACTTCTGGATTCCTTCATAAGTCTAAGATCTGCAATTTCTTTTATTGTGATTATTAGTGGACCTTTCCTGCCTCCCTTTTCAAAGGAAATGGGTCTTAGAGAGTGAGATGAAGGTAAAACAATGGAGTTTAACTTTGCAGGATCATTTAGGGAATGAACACTGTTGATTTGTCTTTATCTTAGCGTAGTTTTCAGTGAAAGGGACAGAGGTTTGGAATGTGTGTTATTATGTCCTGAAGAATGGGGAAGAATTGGGCTGAATATCTAGTATATTTATTCTTTTACAAAAATAGAATTTAGTGGTCCATGGACATCTTTTTATATATGTATATGTATAATAGTTATTTTTGCATTGTTCTGATAGCTGTCTCTGCTCTTTCTTTCTTTTTAAAAAAACATTTCTTCCCAGTGAAGCTTAGATTGAGTAACCCTCTTATCCTGAAGTACCTTCCCTATAAACAGACATTTCACAGTGGCCAGCCCTGCAGCTGCCACATTAAAATGCATTGCCACAATATGGGACTTTCATTTTACTTTCTTAACCATCTCCTGGATAAATAGATCATTCATTAGTGGGGAAAACCCTGCTTTGGCCATGGGAATGGACTGGAAGACCTATGGAGTCCTTTCCCCCCCTTTACCTCTGTGATTTTAAGTATTGTTTGACCATATTAACCCAGTACACCTAGATTCCACTCCAGTTTCTTTAAAAAAATTATTAAGGAAGAAGGTGCATATAATGAAACCTCATGTATTATTAACCTAACCTTACTACAACTGCACGAGGAATAGGCTTGGTTCAACTAAAATTTATAGGCAATTTGTTAAAGCAGCAGCACACATTAGAAGGTACATTAGAGCCACATTGGTTTTAATATGCCATTCAATAACTTGAACAGAGGTTAAAAATGCAGCTTAACCTCCATTAAGTATTTTTAAAATGCTTTAATTTAAAATTATTTGGAGTGTGTGTACATATATGAATGTACACATGCACATGTGCTAATAAAAATCGTACTCTGGTCCTTTTTCCCCCTTGGTTCCCTTTCCCAGGGCTGTATGACCTAGTGACTTTCTGCAGCAGGCACTTAATCAGAGGCCAGGCTGGAAGAGGCAGAGGAATGATGTCAAGGCATCCTGAGCCAGTGACCCACCCTTGTCCTTGAAAACTGAAGTCAAAGGGGGTTTATCGAGGACTGCAGCTTTTGGAATGAAGAAAGGCTAATTGATAACACATATATTGCCCTACAAAATCTCTTTCCTGCTAAAACATTTCCTCATGTTCTCATTTCTTTTGTGTTTTGTTTTGCAAATTATGCCATCTTTTCTTTTCCCTTTCTTTCTTTTTTAAACAAAGTATCTAATTTCACCAAGAACAAAATCATATGTGTTTAGCATTGAACTCATAAAACAAAGATAGATCCAAGGCATTGCTAATAGAATTAGAATTTGGCCACTAGTTTTTCATTAAGCAACAGGGCGTTGAAGTAGAAATCTGACTATGGCTGATATCCAGTTGTGAGAGGTAACTTTCTAGGCAAGTGAGTTGCTCATGTTGGGTAACAGTTTTCAAGATAAAAGCCACACCAAAGCCACCAGGTAGGGAAGCCAGCATAGAGAGAGATAGGATAGAGCTCTTAGTTATATCTATGAACTTTATAATTCTTGAATTTATGAAGTGCTCAAGTTGGTGGGGGAAAAGGAACTGTTGGAGTCAAGACAAGAGCAGCTCTTTTGTAGAGTAAATTCAAAACTCTGTTGTGTCAGAATGAAAGTTCCCCAAAACCCAGCAAACAAATTCAAGTTTATAATTCCTTAAGGGGATTTTCCTTTCCTTTTCCCTTTGAATTTACTGACAGTATTGATCATCATGTAGACTTTTAACTGTTATGTTAATTTTTGACTCTCAGCAGGATGACCTAGAAGTCAAGAGTCAGAAATTATTTTTGTCAGTTTTTGACTGTCATTGTTATTGTTATTACATTTTTTATTGTTATTGTTGCTGAGCTTAATTCTCTGACCAGTAAATCAGATCCTGGGGTGTTTTAAACCGGCATAAGGGAGCCCTATGTGGGTTTTAGAAATAGGTGGTAAAATTTGACTCCCAATACAACTGAAGTGTCTAATGGAATAATTTCTTCCCTACATAACTTTGGAAGGTTCATTATTACACCCTGTAGATATGGAATAGGAGAATTTAGGTTTGTGATTATTTTGTCATTTTACCTAAATTGAATTTTTACATTTTTGGTGGTCTATTGGCTAACTATATATTTTTTTTAAAAAAGCTGTTGTTTGGATAGAAATAAACCATTGATATAGAAAGGGTTTAGAAATAGTATTCTGTATTTAAACTCTCTATTTAGTGCCCTCCCTCTTACCCTTTTCACTTCCCATCCACTTGGTCATCCTTCTCTATATGTAATTATAATTAATATGTATGTATATGTATGTTGTATACACATGTATATGCATGTGTATATATGTATGTATAGGGATCTACCTTTCCCTATATGTATAAAATCAACATACACACACACACATATATATATATATATATATTTACACACACACATACATGTAGGTAAAGGAATATGCTACAGGTAGGGAAGGGAAGATTTAAATCAAAACAATATATTATGTATATTCTATATATATAATATAGAATATATAATATTGTGAGATATATCACAAATAGAAATCTTCCTTTCCCTACATATAAGTATATACCTACATGTGATATATTATATATGTTATATATGCTCTGTTTAACATATACACACATTTATGCATAAAACAAATATATATCTTCCTTTCCCTACAGGTGGAAGTCCAGTGTCACTAGGTAAACCTCTTACTTTGATAGAAATTATTGCAGGAAAGTAGTTACAAGGAGGCACTACTTGATTTAAAATAAATCTGTACTTAATAAGGGAGAGATTTTTTTAAAATTTGGATTTAGGAAATTTAAATATTTTCTCTATAGATGAAATATATGGGATAATTAAGATCAGATAAGTGGTCTGGTTAGAAGTTTCATAATATTGATAACATTAATCCTTGATTTTGTCAATTACAATTCTTTATGCAACTTCAAACATGTCATTTAGCTGGCATAATCCCTAAGGAACATCATCCTTTTTAAAAATGCTGAACATGAGTATTATGTACAAAACTAGTTTGCAAACTGGGAGCAGTCATCTTCTTAGCAAGGTAGTAGAAGTCAAGTCCATATGCATACTTAGACTTTTCTCTTCTAAGCTGGTGTCCATTCTCAAGTCTGGTTTGGGAGTCATTTCTTCTAAATGGCTTATAATTAGTACTTAGCCTCAGTTCTGGCCTCTTTTTTCTGTAAAAGGCCTAGAGGTTAAACTTGTTTTCCATCTCCCATCTAAGACCTTGGTGCAGCTGAATAGTTCATAGTCCTCTGGAGGGACATTGCTGGGGAATGGACTCTTCATTTTATGCACAGGATAGGTACTATGCTGTGCAAATAGCTACAGTAGGAGAGAATACCAACTGCCTCACTAATAACTTTGAGCTATATGGCTTCTGCCATAACTGAACCTGGGGCCCCCTACTGATAAAAAAATCACCTTTTTATGATATGGGTGACTGCTAACTTTATATGATTAATGCTTGGTTGTGCACTTGAGATTTGCCTCTCAAGGGACTGGGGCTAAACCTGAATTAAACCTTGAACTAAACCTGGTGGAGCAATAATCCTAATGCTTTGATCTCTCTTTGTAGGTGGGTGTAGGCTCACAGTATAACATGGTGCCAGGTTAATAACATTGTAATGGCCACCCTTAAGAATGTAGTCTAGGATCTGTCACAAAAAGTAACCTTGAAAAGGTCAGTTAAAATGATACAGGGATAAAGGCAAGGGACATTGGAAATGGAGCTGATGGCATGGGCTTGTTAAAGGATTAGGAGAAAGGACAGAAATTAAGGCCAGCTATCATTAATCTGCACAAAGGATTTGAAGTTTTAACAGGAGGCAAGGGAAAAGGTTGTTTTCTATAGTTAGAAGTCATAAAAGGAAAGGTAATGGTCTAGAATTAGGTTCACTCAGGTAAAAGTAAGAAGTAATAGTTGAGCAGTAAGGTAACTGACTCATCCTAATTAGAACTGTTTAAAAATAGGGCAACTAAAATACTGGTGGGATTAACCTTAATAACTATGCTCCTGAGAGGGGAAGGGGGAATTAACCCTATGGCAAATTCGAATGTAGCCCTTTCTGTGGGTTCTAAGGCATTCAACCAGCTGGTCTCAGATTCTCTGAAAGCTTTCATCCTCCACTATACCACTCCCTTTCTAGGCGTATATTTTTGCAACTCCTTGCATTTTTTTCTCTCTCAGAGAGCCTTTATTTTCTACACGTAAAGAGCCTACCTATATATTTTGGCCAAACCATCTCTCCCCCTTTGTTTTCCGAAATGAATAAATAATTCATTAATTCTCCAGTGTTTCTCTGTTTGACCCAGCTTTTCTAAAGTTCCATGTATCACAATACCTTTAGTTTCCACACTTCTGTATACTATAGCTACAGATTTTTTGGACCCATCAGCTCACTGCGGGGACTAATTTTTAATTGGGGAGTATTAGCTAAGTGGCTCACCGCAATATTGGGGCAAGGAAGGAGACCGGCAGCCTCATTCAGAACAGGATTTATTTTAACAAGAACAGACTTAAAAAAAACACAAACAGGATCAGTAGAATCAAGGGAAAGGAAATAAAATGGGGAAAGGGAAATTATACAACCTGAAAAAATACCTCTGCCCAGGAATCAGCTGAGAAGATGCAGCAGAACTCCTGTCGCCTTCCAGGTTTCAGCTAGAATGCCCAATTCTCCTCCCCCAATCCCAGAAAAACCCCTGCACAGCCCCAGCCAGTGGGATGGCTGCTCTGACAGTCACATGACTGCCCTCACTAGGCTTCCAATCATTATAATTTCACCAGGCCCATGTAGGCTTCCACGAGTGGTGATGACATGAGGTGCCAGCACCATGGCAATGGCTACAACTAGTGGGTGGAGCACTATGCGGTTTGCAGAGCCCTAGGTCAGTGTGTGATGACTAAAAACCTCAAATAGCAATTAATTCTTTACATTCCCCTCCTTTGTTTCATCAAGAAATACAGGGTGAGGGGCAGCTAGATGCAGTGGTTAAAGCACCGGCCCTGGATTCAGGAGTACCTGAGTTCAAATCCGGCCTTAGACACTTGACACTTACTAGCTGTGTGACCATGGGCAAGTCACTTAACCCCCATTGCCTAAAAAAAAGGAAAAAAAAAGAAATACAGGGTGTTTCCTTGATGGAACAATAAATAATAAACAATAAATAAATTTTTAAAAATAAGAGAATATCATAACTAGTGCTAACAAACAATATACTAATAACAATATAGGAAAGGAAAAATACATATTACAGATGATGTATAGAGTAACAGAAGGAAAAACAAAAATGTCCATTTTAAAGTCCTTAAAATCTTGTCTTCAAAGGAGGGTTAAGATGTCATCAGGGGAACTGGACTCTGGTCTGGATTCTGGCTGTCTCTGGATTCTGGTTGTCTCTGGAACTGCTGGACTTTCATTAATCTTTAGCATAGCATTGTCTAAAAATGTTCAAATTAAACAATGAAAGTTCTTCAAAATATAAAAAACGAGTTTAAACTTGATATATATATATATATATATATATATATATATATATATATATATATATATATATATATATATATACAGCATATTGGAGTCCCCCCTTTGGAGGATACTCATATCCATATGCAATACAAAATTGAGAAAGTTATGACATTACTAACACTTTTTACCACTATATGTCTGGATCAAGGCCAAATTTAGTTATGTGTCCATGATGACACCTGAAAATGTTATGGAAAGGTTACCATACCACATCTTGTGGTGCATAGACATCTAATAATTGTGATAGGCCTCAGGTGGATGGATTCTGACCATGCCACCAGATTGAGTGAAGAAGCCAAGTTAAGTTAAACCAGGTGCATGCATTAAGGCTAACATGACACCAGAACATTTTTGGAGTGAGAAAGGAAGAAACTGGACTATGTCCAGCAATTGTGCTCTACATAGCTGCCCTCATAAGCAAACTATGGACTTCCTGAATGTATTTGGCTGTTCTCTCAGCCTCCATCAGGGTATCTTACATGTACCTGTCTCTCCTCCTGTTGTACATATATTCTCTCCAGGGCCTGCAATGTGGAGTTAAACCATCTCCATTAAGCTCATTGTAAGAGCAATTAGTCTCTGAAATGGTAAGTTTCCATAAATCATAAATCTCATATTAATTTTACCAAAGACAATTTGATGGTAAAAATTTATGCTATACTGCATAACTTAGGATATACTTGAAATATATATATATATATATATATATATATATATATATATATATATATATATATATATATATGTAAAATCCCAAACCATATCTAGAGTATACATAATCACAATGGCATAGAAATGATAAATGAATGTAAATGGCTGATATTATTAAACATTATTACAAAATCTTTATTAAGCAAGTAAACCACATCATCTTGTCCATGAATTCTCTATCTAGTACAATGACAAGAACAGATACTTGAAATGATAAACAATTTATCAAAAGGAAATAAAACATCAGCAAGACTCAATATGTTCATTAATTATCTTATAAATCAAGCAATAAGGTTCAATAACCCTTTCTAGAAGACAGAGCCATGTGCTCTTGGTGGAGAAGTTCTTCACCTGTAGGAGGAAAAGCTTGCTTAAGGTAAGAGCTTATAATGCTAGAATTTGGGGTATACCACATTTTTTAAACTGGTTCCCTAATTCTCTCCATGCCAAAGTGGCAGGGGTTTCTGAATCATCATTGATTCTTCTAATGCTGTCATAATGACTATTATGGTAGAAAATAAGGAGTTCTTTAGCGTCAGATTTTTCTGTGCCAAAACTTTGCCATAGAGGTTTATTCAGCTGGTAAATGATTACGTTCAGTTGGTTATGTTTGGCAAAGGCTACAATGGCGTCATTCCCAGCACAAGTACCAGCCTTTTTCAAATCAGCAACATATTCTTCAATGGGAATATCTATTTCTATAAAAGACCCAAAGTCTTCTTTATGACTGAGCATATAATTAGCAGTTTCTTGTCTGTGTTTGAGATGGCTTTTGGAATGACCTTCTAAATGGTCTCTGAGGGCTCTGAAAAGACAATTTCCATCTCCTGATACCTTACAGAGTTTGAGTCCCAGGGTTTGCAATTGAGTGATAATGCTTGGAAATTGGAACTGTCTATTACCCCTGTGCTCTGTTAGGTTTCTTTGCTCTTTAGCAGCTGGTTGAGTTTTATCTGAAATTACTTTACCCACAAGTGGTGTGGCCTTCATGTGGGAACAATGAATCCAAGATTCTTTTTCTCCAATTTTAATAGCAGTAGAAGTTGTCAATAATACCTGAAAAGGTCCCTCACAAGCAGGCTGGGTCCCACTGGTCCGCTGAAAATTCTTAATAGATACATTGTCTTCAGGACTTAAATCATGCAAGGAAAAGTCTAAAGGACCAGCTTGTATAGCAACTCCTGCTTTATGGAGTTCACATAGCCTAGTTTGTAGTTCCTGTATATAGGAAGCAACAGAAGTATCACCTCCCACCAGTGATGTATAGACTGGGGAAAAAGTTTTAGCTTGGATAGGAGGGTGACCAAAAAGCATCTCATAAGGAGATATGTGGAGTTCACCTCTTGGTCTACTGTGCAGATAGAATAATGCCAAGGGTAGAACATCAGGCCATTTTAAATGGGTTTCAGTACATAATTTATCATTCATGATCTTAAGCTCTTTATTCATATGATCAACTTGGCCTGAGCTTTGAGGGTGGTAAGGAGTATGAAATCTAGGAGTTACTCCCAAGAAAGAATAAATCTGGGAGAGAATTGAATCTGTAAAATGTGTACCTCTATCAGAGTCAATGTATGCTGGTGGCCCAAAGTGAGGAACAATTTCTTTAAGGAGAGCTTTGGCCACAAAGCCAGCAGTTGCTTGTGGGGCAGGAAAAGCCTCTACCCATTGAGTGAGCTGGTCAACAATAACAAGGCAAAATTTATATTTTCCTGCTTTGGGCATAGAAATAAAGTCAATTTGTAGATGTTCAAAAGGTGTATATGCCAAAGGGCACCCTCCATATACTTTAGCATGGAAAGCATGTTGATTGTAAGATTGACATGTGGAGCAGCCCGAGCTGTGTTAGTTATACCTGGTGCTAACCAGGTCCTTCTAACTGAGTCCACAATGCCTTGTGTGCCAAAATGGCCTTTCTTGTGAATAGAGAGGCATACATGTTGATGGAATTTCCGGAGGAGAAGTAGTTTTCCCTCCAAAGACATCCAGACTCCATTGATCTGTTTAGCCTTGAATCTCTTTTTCTACCTTTCTACTTCAGAATCATCATAAGTTAGGTGGAGAGAAATATCCTCAGAAGGTGAGAGGTTAAATATATGTTCAGGGACTTCTAAAGCAGCGAGCTTAGCTGCTGAATTAGCTTGTGCATTCCCCTTTGAAACAGGATCACTATTCCCTGTGTGGGAAGGGAAATGAAGTTGCAGGACAGATAGGAGGTCCTTGATAAGGTCTCCGTTAGCAATAGCTTTGCCAGAGGATGTTAGAAAGCCCCTCTGTAGCCAAAACATGCCTACAGAATGGCATACACAGAAGGCATATCTGGAGTCAGTATAAATGGTAGCGCTCTTCCCTTTGGCTATGTTACAGGCTTGTGTAAGAGCCACAAATTCAGCAGCTTGTGCACTAAAATGTGAAGGCAGAGAAGCTGCCCAGATAATATGATATTCAGAAACTATAGCAGCCCCAGTGAAACAGGTGACATCTTTTATAAACGAAAAAACCATCGGTATAGAAGACAATATCAGGGTTCTCTAAAGGTGTATCCAAAAGGTCATCATGGGGTTTCTCAGCCATATCAACTAAAGAGGCACAGTCATGCAATGGCTCCCCTGAGAGTGGTAAGTTAGGGAGCAGTGTTGCTGGGTTAAGGACTGTACAGCGTTTTAAAGTGATATTTTCATGATGTAGCAGGGTTACTTCATACTTAGCCAGTCTTTGATCTGAAAAGGCTTGTGTTCTATGGCATAGTAAGAGGGCCTCTACTTCATGGGGATATTGTATTGTAAGAGGATTACCTAGGACCAAATTAGAGGCTTTTTCTACCTAAAGGGCTGTAGCCACCACTGTCCTGAGGCAGGGTGGCACTCCAGAGGCCACAGAATCTAGTTGGTTGGAATAATAAGCTATTGGATGCTGGACAGGTCCTAATGATTGAGTCAGGACCCCAGAAGCCACTCCCTTCTGTTCATGCACAAAAAGAGTAAAAGGCTTACTGTAATATAGGAGTCCTAGTGCAGGTGCTGATAACAATGCATGCTTCAATTCTGTTATAGCTGAGAGATGCTGGGAATCCAGCTGTAAAGGTTCTGGGACAGAATTTTTGGTTAGAGCTATAAGAGGCTTAGTAATTTCACCAAAAGAGGGTATCCATTGTGTGCAATACCCAGCTGCTCCCAGAATGGCCCTTAACTGCTTCTTAGTAGAGGGAGCAGCGAGTTGTTGAATAGCCTGGTCTCGCTTAGGAGAGACATAGTAAGTTCTAGCAGCCAGAATGAAGCCCAAATATTCTACCTGAGGTAAACACCATTGCACCTTTGACTTCAAGACCTTGTGCCCTCTCTTGTATAGTTCCAATAATAAATGGCGGCTGTCTTCCTGACAGGTGTCAGCATCAGGGGAGGCTAAAAGTAAATCATCAACATACTGCACCAAAGTGGAACCTTTAAAAGTAACAGAGGCCAGGTCCTGTTGTAAAATTTGAGAAAATAATGTAGGACTGTTCCCAAATCCCTGTGGGAGTCTAGTCCAGGTCCACTGTATATTTTTCCAGGTAAAGGCAAATAAATACTATAAGTCCTCATGCACTGGTATAGAGAAAAAGGCAGAGCAGAGGTCTACTACTGTGAAGCATGTATCCTCACATGGGATTGAAGAAACTATGGTGGCAGGATTAGGGACTATAGCATGTCTAGGAATAACATAATTGTTAATAGCTCTAAGATCTTGTACAAAATGATAAACAGGTTTGCCATCTGGGCCAGGCTTGGGTTTTTTAACTGGCAAAATTGGAGTATTACATGGAGAATGATGGCATGGGACAATAATACCCTGACTTTTAGAGCCTCAATTATAGGGGTGATCCCTTCTATAGCTTCTTTAGACAATGGATACTGCGGAATGGATGGAGGTGGTCCCCCTTTAACTTTAATCATAACAGGCTTAGCAGATTTAAGGAGCCCCACTTCAGTAGAGGATGAGGCCCATAGGGACTCAGGAATGTCAGAGGGATGTATCCCGTACTGCTCCTTGAGCATCTGCAATCAAAATTGGTAATAAATGAACAGTATCCTCTGGCAACTGCAGAGAGACAGCCCCATCTGGAGCACAAGATATGGTTTCTCTAAGTTTACAAAGGAGATCACGACCTAATAAATTGGCAGGGGCATTGGGCATAAGTAAAAATGAATGTTCTACAGTTAAAGGCCCCATAGATACCATGCAAGGGGTTAATTCTGCCACTCTTTGGGCCTTACCTGAGATTCCTACCACATTTAAAGATCCAATAGCATTGCATCCAGGGTCTGGTTTATGCACTAAGACTGATTTAGAGGCTCCTGTATCTAACAGACAATCATGATATGTGTCCCCAACTTTGAGGGTCACATGGGGTTTGTTACTCTGGGGAGGTGAATGGATTGGTACAAGAGGGTTTAAAAATTCAGGATCTGGAAAAGTAAAGCTTTCTTTATTTATTTTCCACTCCTCCCCTGGACACCGTCAGTCCTGTGTCTCCCTCTGAGGGATTCTAGAGTTACCCTGATTCTGATTCTGTCCTTCTGTACCTCCCTGATAGGGTCTACGAGTATACTGATTCTGGTTGTAATAAGGTCTGTAATTATCTTGGGTTGTTTCCTTTCTGGTAAAAATTTCCATAATTATTCTGGTTTCTCCTGACAAAATATTCCAGACCCTCAGTTACTGCCCACCTGAGTTGCTTTCTAATTCTACATTCTCTCAATGAGTGTCCTTGTTTTTCACAGTACTGACACACCTTAGGGGTTTTGTCCTGACCTTTAAATGCCTGACTTGAAAGTGCTGGTGCCAGAATGCTTTGCTTAGCTGTATTGTCTTCATTTGCCTCAAAGATATAGGTGGCAATTTCTTTAAGCCTTTCTACAGCCATATCTTTCCAGCCTGTACACTGTGTCATTTAAATTTGCATATTTCTGGCAATTATTGATATACGAATTTATTCCGTACAATATAGCAATCTTTTGAGTCTAGTGGGTCCAGTCTTGTAAATTGCCTAGCAGCTTCACAAAGTCTCTCATAAAATCTATTAGGTTGTTCATTGGGCTCCTGAGTAAGTTTTAAAAACTTTTGCCAGTTGTTGGATTTCTTAGAACAGGATTCCATTCCTTTCAGTAGCGTTTCCCTAGCATTTTTTCATTTTTGGAATTGCTGTGGATCATTATAATCCCAGTTTGGCTCCTGGAGAGGCCACTCTGTTAACGCTTCCCCAGAGGCCACCAAGGAATTTCCTGCTGTGACAATATCTGCAATTTCACTTGGGGATAGTATAATTTCCATAAGACAAGTGACATTGGCCCAAGTGGGTTGATATGTATTAAATATAGACCTTAACTGCAAAATTACTGACTTTGGATTCTGATCAAACCTAGGTATAAGTTTCTTCCATGCACACAGATCCTTTGGACTGAATGGGCTATATATTTTACACTGTGCTCCTCTGTGGGTTGTAACATCCTGTAGGGGGAGCAGTTTCTGTTGATCTGGTTCTAAAGACTGGTCTAAATCTGTTTCTGAACTCAGGTCATCTCCAATAGAGGGACCTGTACTGGTATCCCTCTGAACATGAGGTCTACTATGGTCATATCCCTTCCTCTCTTTACAGCTTTTTTGGAAAAAATACCACATTGCAATAATGACAATAATGAGAATAAAATTTATAGTGATTTGAGTTATAATGATAGTGGTATAGTAAAGTTCTAATTTAGTTGTAATGCTTTCAGTAATACTGTATATGTGCTCAGTGGGAAAGATAAACTCTCCCATACCATTGTTCCAAAGATTTTTTACTGTGTTTGTGAAGAGGAAACCAGCAATGCCATGAATAAGTATTGAGCAGGCCAACAGTTTAAATCGGGACAATATGCCTTCCCAAAATATGCCAATTAGAATATACAAGAGGGGAGCCAAATATTCAATCATGGTGCAGTTCAGAATGAACCAGCTTTTCTCTGACCAGCAAGATAAATGCTAGGGTTTTTTTTTAAGAGCAAGGGAGATTGCCTAAGGGGTCAATGGGGGAGGGGCAAGAAGGTCACCCAGGTTAGTTGACTCATGGCCAAATAAGGGGGAGCGGGGGGGGGGGGGGTCGGTTAAAGAAATTCACTAGGTTAATCAACTCCTGGTTGATGCGCCAAAAACTGTGGGGGACCAATTTTTAATTGGGGAGTATTAGCTAAGTGGCTTGCCACAATACTGGGGCAAGGAAGGAGATTGGCAGCCTCCCTCAAAACAGAACAGGATTTATTTTTAACAAGAACGAACTTAAAAAAAAAAACAAACAGAAACAGGATCAGTAGGATCAAGGGAAAGGAAATAAAATGGGGAAAGGGAAATTATACAACCTGAAAAAATACCTCCACCCAGGAATCAGCTGAGAAGATGCAGCAGAACTCCTGTCGCCTTCCAGGTTTCAGCTAGAATGCCCAATTCTCCTCCCCCAATCCCAGAAAAAACCCACACAGCCCCAGCCAGTGGGATGGCTGCTATGACAGTCACATGACTGCCCTCACCAGGCTTCCAATTATTATAATTTTGCCAGGCCCACGTAGGCGTCCACAAGTGGTGATGACATGAGGTGCCAGCACCATGGCAATGGCTACAACCAGTGGGTGGAGCAACGTGAGGTTTGCGGAGCCCCAGGCCAGTGCGCACCAAGGCATAAAAACCTCAAATAACAATTCTTTACATCACCTTGAGATGTACTGATGATGATAAAGTTATGGGCTCAGTACCTCTATGAATTTGTTGGCTTCTATCCATTAGAAACATCCCATCGGGGCAGCTGGATGGCACAGTGGATGGAGCACCGGCCCTGGAGTCAGGACTACCTGAGTTCAAATCCGGCCTCAGACACTTAACACTTACTAGCTGTGTGACCCTGGGCAAGTCACTTGACCCCAATTGCCTCACTAAAAAAAAAAAAAAAAAAAAAAAAAAAAAAAGAAACATCCCATCAATTAACCATCATGTATTAGGCAGTCATGATGTGCCATTATCTATGCTGGTGATACAAAGACAAAAGTGATCAACAGTCCTTATCCTCAAGAGTCATACATTCTGTTGGGGCAGATAACATATGCACATATAGGTGTAACTCCAGTTTTGAGAGCCTCTCTCATAGAAACTCTGAATACTTTTACTGTGCCCTACTGACAGTAAAATTCTCCAAATATTTGGAAAGAGCAAGTAATCAAATTTTGGGGAGTAGCAATTTAATTGTCATTCTGTAGAAAGCTAACTTATGACTGAAAAAAAAGATGATATGAGACACAAAGAGAAAGGATGAAGAGAACTGAGAAAGATATTTTGAGAGAACTACTTTTTCTTATTTTGTGGAGACGATAACTTGAGAAGAAATTGCAGCTGCCATCCTGAGAGAGCTGAAGTATGATTTCAGTCTGTTTGGAGAATTCATCAGTTGCCTATGGTTAGGTTGATTGTAGAGATAGAAGTGATGTTGATTATGACTTTTATCATAGCTAGTACAATGTTGAAATATTACAATGCATTACTTGTTATTGTTAAGAAATTATAAAGTTGGCAATGCTAATGTTTCTTGAAATCTTTGAGACAAGGGTTTCATATCCAAACTAAAGTGAAAGGTTCTGGAAAAAAACCCAGTTTTTCCAGTTTATTTGTAAATAGTGTTGGGGGGCTCAGATCTAATTGATTAATGAATGTGAATTGTGAATTTCTGCTAATTTATGAAATATTCAAATTTATCCCTTCATTGCCTTAGAACCCAAGATTAGAGCTGACAAGGAAATGAGTCAGTAGCAGAAAAGGTAAGGATTGATATTATTATCTAGTGAAGTACACCATTAAAGCCCACCTGACTTTAAAATCCTGTTACATAGGTATAGACAAAACAAATATAAAGCAGAGAGAACGTAATTTATGGAGGGAGCCCTAGTGCCTGGGTGGAGGAGGAGGACCAGGAAAGACTTCATGTAGTAGATCATACTTGAGCTGAGTCTTGAAGGGAACCAAAGTTTAAACAGAGGCAGAGGTGAGGAGGGAGTGCTTTGTTTATATGGGGGACAGCCAGTGCAAAGGCCTGGAGATAGAAAATGGAGTATTTTGAATGAGGAACAGTAATAAGGACAATCTTATCTGTGGAGGAAGTAAGTGAGTGAGTGAGTGTAGGGGAATGATGTATAATAAGCCTAGAAAGGTAAAATGGGATTGGGGTGAGAAAGGCTTTAAATGCTGAAGATGTTAGCATTTGCACATAGAAATAAGAGGGACCTACTGGAGTTTATCCAGTAGAGCAATAACATGGGGGGCAACCTGTACTTTAGAAAAATCAGTTAGAAGGCTAGTTACAGGATAGATTAGAGTAGTAAGAAACTGGAGTCAGGGAAACTAGCAGGCTATTACAATAATCCAGGGCAGTTAGGTGGCATGGTGGGTAGAGTGCCAGCTTCGGAGTCAGGAAGACTCATTTTCTTGAGTACAAATTCAAATTCAGACACTTACTCTGGGCAAGTCACTTAACCCTGTTTACCTCAGTTTCCTCACCTGTAAAATGAGTTGGAGAAAGAAATGGCAGACCACTCCAGTATCTTTGCCAAGAAAATCCCAGATGGGGTTACAAAGAGTCAAAAATGACTGAAACTACTGAACAATAAAATGATAATCCAAGAAAGTAGTGTTGAATGCCTGAATTAGGCTGGTAGGCCTGTGAATTGAGTGGAGATATACACAAGGGATGTTCTGGAGTTAGAAATAACAAGATTTGGCAAATGGTTAGATATAAGAGGTGAAAAAGGGTGAGAAATTGAGCATGACATTGAATTTGGGAAACCGGAAAGATGATATTGTCAACAGAAACAGGAAAAATCTTAGGAGAGGAAGATTTAGGGAAAAATCATTTGGTTAAGCATTTATCAAATGTCCACTATGGGTCTGTAACTATCCTAAGGGTTAGGAATACAAAGAAAGGCAAAAGATAGTCCCTGTCCCCATGGAGCTCAGATTCTGATGGGGAGTCAACATGCTAACAAATTTGCACTTATAAGATCTATACAGGATAAATTGGTCAAGAATAATCTCATAGGAAAGGCATTAGCTTAAAGGGGGATTGGGAAAGATTTCTTGTAGAAGGTGAGCTTTTAGTTGAGTCTTGGGGACCACAAAATCCCAAAACTTGAGATGAGAAGGAAGAAAATTCTAGGCATGGGAGATAGCTAGTGAAAATGCATGGAGTCTGTAAATGGAGTATCTTATACAAGGAAGAGCAAGGAGAATAGTGACACTGAATCCCAGAGAAAGTTTGAGGATGGAAGAAGACTAAGGTGTAGAGGAAAACAAATTATGAAGGACTTTCAATACCAATGAGCATAGATGATTTTATATTTAATCCTCCAGGTCATAGGGAGCCATTGAAGCATATTGAATAATGGAGTGAGATGATCAGAACTGTGCTTTAGAGACATCAAATTGAATGAGATGCCTTTGAAATGTTCGATTGACATTCGGTGATGTGGGTCTAAAGCTCAGGGGAGAGACTAGGGCTGGGATAAATAAATCTGGGAGTGATTAGCATAAAGATAATAACTGAACTTCTGAGAGCCAATGAAGTCATCAAGTGGGAGAGTGTTGAGAACACCACACAGTTGGAGAGCATGGCATGAATGAAGATCTAGCAAAAGAGACTGAAAAATAGTCAGGCAGGAGGTAAATCAAGACATGGAAATTCAAACTATTGAGAAAGAGGTAGCCAACAGTGTCAAATACTGTGCAGGAGTCAAGAAGGAGGAAGATGGAGAAAAGTCATTCACCTTCAAATTGAGATTTTGAATAAAGCAGTTCTGGCTGAATAGTGAAATTGAAAGCTAAAATGTAGAGGGCACAGAAGAGCATGAGATTCAATGTTGCCACATAGCATAGACAGTTTTTAATCCCCCAGAAATTTGGTCAAAAGGGAGAGATATAGCTTGTGGGGATGGTAGAATGCATGAGGGGTATTTTTTTTAAGCTAGAGGGAGACCTGTAAGCTCTTTGAGGGCATGGGCTATTTCACTCCTTTGTCTTTATAACCTTTTAGCACTTCTCAGTCCTTTAGTCAACTTATACTTATTAAACCCCTACTATTATTTTTCAGGCACTGTGTTAAGTGATGGGCACACCAACAAGAAAAAAAAAATCCTTGTTCCCAAGTAGTTCCCAATATAACAGAAGAAACCACATGTAAACAACTGTGTACAAATAAGAGATATCCATCATAATTTGGGGAAAATCTCAGAGGAGAGACACTGAAATTAAAGAGTATTGGGAAATGCTTTCCCCCCCTTTTTTTAGATTGAATTTTTTATTTGTTTATTTATCTAGAATTTTTCCCGACCTTACAAAAACAAATTGTAACATCCATTTTTAAATCTTTGTGTTCCAAATTCTCATCCTTCCTCCCTATTCCCCCTTAAGAATTCAAGCAATTCAGTATAAGTTATACATGTGCCATCATGCAAAACATAGCAGACAAAAAACTTTAGAAAAAGGAACTAACAACAATGACAACAAAATATACTTTCCATCTCTATTCAGGTACCATGAGGTCTTTCTTTGTAGATGGTTTGCAGTTTTTATAAGTCCTTCAAAGTTGTCTTGGATCATTGTATAATAACTGTCATTTGCAGCAGATCATCTTACAACATTTCTGTTATTTTGTATACAGTACATTTCACTTTGCATCTGCTCATGTAAGTCTTTCCAGGTTTTTCTGATAGCATCTTGCTCATCTTTTTTTATAGTAAACTACATTTATACAGTACTTTAAAGGGAAATTTCCTTACAAAACATCCATGAGGTTGATTATTGCAACAATAATAATAGCTAACATTTATATAGTACCTTATACCGGACAAAGAATTTTCTTCACAATAGCCCAGCAAAGTAAGTACCATCATCATTTAAAATTAAAATTAAAATTTTTTCCCAATTACATGTAAAGATTTTTTTTTCAGTTCCAAATTTTTCTCCTACCTCCCTTTCCTCCCCTATCCCGAAGCCAGCAAGCAATCTGCTACAGGTTATACATTACAATCACGTTAAACATATTTCCACATTAGTCATGTTGTAAGAGAAGAATCAGAATAAAAGGAAAAAAAACATAAGAAAGATTAAACAACAACAACAAAAGTGAAAATAGTATTCTTGAATATGCATTCAGACTCTTTTCTACCATGAGTCTTTTGGTGTTGTCTTGGATCATTGTATTGTTGAGAATGGTTAAATCTGTCACAGTTGATCATCACACGGTGTTGTTGATACCGTGTGCAATGTTCTAATGGTTTTGTTTATTTCAGTCAGCATCAATTCATGTAAGTCTTTTCAGCTTTTTCTTAAATCCATCAGTTTATCATTTCTTACAGTACCATAGATTCCATTATATTCATATACCACAAGTTGTTTAGACATTCCCAAATGATGGGCATCCCCTCAATTTCCAATTCTTTGCCACCACAGAAAGAACAGTTATAAATTTTTTTGAATGTGGGTTCTTTTCCCTTTTTTATGATTTCTTTGGGATATAGACCTAGTAGTGGTATTGCTGGGTCAAAGGGTATGCACAATTTTATAGCCTTTTGGGCATGGTTCCAAATTGCTCTCCAGAACAATTGAATCAGTTCACAGCTCCACCAACCATGCATTGGTGTTCCAATTTTTCTACATTTTCTCTAAGATTTATAATTTTCCTCTTTTTGTCATATTAGTCAATTTGATAGGTGTGAGGTGATAACTCAGAGTTGTTTTAACTTGCATTTCTTTAATCAGTAGTGATTTAGGACATTTTTTTTATGTGGCTATAGATAGCTTTAATTTCTTCATCTGAGAATTGCCTGTTCATATCCTTTGACCATTTCTCATTTTGGGAATGACTTGTATTCTTATATATTTGATTCAGTTCTCTCTATATTTTATATATGATGCCCTTATCAGGAACACTGGCTATGAAAATTGGGGAAAGGCTTTTTTTTTAAAGAGGTGCTATGTTAGCTGAAACTTGAAGGAAGCCAGGGAAGGTAAGAGGCAGAGATGAGGAGGGAGAGCTTTCCAGGAGAGTGAGTTGGGAGACAGAATGTTGTGTATGAAGAAAAGCAAAGAATTCAGTGTATGTGTATGGTCTAAGAAAATTGGAAAGATTTTAAGGGGCAATATTGCAAAGGGATCTAAAAGTAAAACGGAGGATTTTTTATTTGATCCTGGAGGCAATAGGGAGCCACTGGAGTTTATTGAATAGTAAGGAGTGGTATGGTCAGGACAGTACTTTAGGCAGATGAGTAGAGAACAGGGTGGAGTAAGACTTGAGGCAAAAAAGACTAAACCAGCAGACTATTGAAATAGTCCATGCATGAAGTGATGAACACCTATATCTCAGTTGTTATAGTGTCAGAGGAGAAAAGGGGTTGTGTATGAGATATGTTATAAAATGGTGGAATTTGACAAATGATTAGATAGATATGGGAAGTGAGAGTGAGAAGTCTAAGATGACACCTATGTTTTGAGCCTGGGAGGATGGTTGTACCCTCTCTAGTAATTAGTGAGTTAAGAACGGGGAAGGTAAATGTGGAGTTTAAGCTGTCTAGGATGTTTGAGTAATGTCATGAAATACACACACACACACACACAGAGAGAGAGAGAGAGAGAATCGAAGGCTGAAGAAAGGTCATGAAATATGTGGAGTGAGAAAAGGCTATTAGATTTGGCAATTAAGAGATCATTAGTTGGAGAGAGCAGCTTTCTTGGATGATGTCAGAAGACAGACTGCAAAGAATTAAGAAAAAATCGAGAGGGGAGGAAGTAGAGACATCTATTGTAGGTAGTTTTCTCAAGGAATTTATCCAAAAAGGAAGGAAAATATGGGATGGTACCTGGCAGGGAGAGATCAAATAAAGGTTTATTGAGGATGGGGGAGCCATGAGGATATTTGTAAGCAGTAGGAAAGCAGGTAGTAGACAAGGAATGACTGAAGATTAATAAGAGTAGGGATAATGGGGGGAGAAGTCTGCTTGAGAAGACAGAATACAATAAGATCCCTTATGTATGTAGAGTGGCTTGCCTTGGCAAGAAGGTCCATCTCTTCATGTAGCATATGGGTGAAGAAGGACATAGCTATGGAAAACATTGGAGTAATAAAAGATGAGGAATAGGGGAGAAGAGGGAACCCTTTGTGTATGGCCTCAACATATTCAGTGAAATATAAGGCAAAGTTATCAATTTAGAGCATAGGGCATGGTTAGATGTGAGAGGATTAAGGAGAAATGAAAAAGTTTGGAAAAGCCATGTAGTGAGTGGGATAGTGAATTAATTGATGTTCAGTCATTCAGTCATGTTTGACTTTTCATGATCCTGTGGCCTATACTATACCACTGTAGTCCATGGGGTTTTCTTAACAAAGATACTCCAGTGGTTTGCCATTTCCTTCTCCAGTGGATTAAGGAAAACAGAAGGTTAAGTGATTTGCCCAGGATCACAGCTACTAAGTGTCTGAGGCTAGATTTGAACTCACATCTTTCTGACTCCAGGCCCAGCCTTTTATCCACTGAGCCATCTAGCTTCCTTAGTGAATCAAGGTAAAATAAAGTACATTTTGCTGCAGTTGAGAACACAGATGAGATGTCATATAAACTTGTAATTGGCCCAGTCAGCACTATTGTGTGATTTTTCTCCAGCTTCTTTCAGTTGCATGTGAGTCCCTGTTGATAGCAGGAACTTGCTGACACACAAAAGTTCCTCAATAAATGCTTGTTTATTGATTAATTCCCTTTACATAGAGAAGACTTTTATCACCATATTATGATCCTCAAAGTGTCACGTTACACAAAATGCATTCACTCAATACTGTCATCTTTATAAATGAATAATTGTACATTTGAATGTATGGCAAATATATTTTAAGTAATTTGTGTCTGCAAGGGGTCTTTAGTTATTTGTTGATGTGTTGGGTCATTTTTCAGTCATGTCTGATTCTTTAGGACCCCATTTGGGGTTTTTTCGGAAAGATACTGGAGTGGTTTTCTATTTCCTTCTCCAGCTCATTTTATAGATGAGGAAAGAGAGTCCTAACTGTCAAGAAGCTTGCATTCTTTTTTTTTTTTATTTTTACAGGGCAATGAGGGTTAAGTGACTTGCCCAGGGTCACACAGCTAGTGTCAAGTGTCTGAGGCTGGATTTGAACTCAGGTACTCCTGAATCCAAGGCCAGTGCTTTATCCACTGAGCCACCTAGCTACCCCAAGAAGCTTGCATTCTAAAAGGGGAGACAATGTATAACTGAGACATGTTAACTGGAATTATGGATATATGTATTTATCTCCATGTTTCATGCAGTTCTCTTAAACTATTGATTGCAAATTAACTGTCAGTATGCATCGGTGGGAGAGTATTTCCAAATTGCATCTAGTTTACCCTGAAGAAATTACAGATTCTTACCTCCCTCTTATTCCTTTAATGGTATGGGGATTATAAAAAAAGCATAGGATATGATCTCCCTCTTTTCAGAGCTTACTATTTACATAGGAATATAAGACATATTCATATGAAAAATATTACTACAATACAAGGCTGTGTATAGTTAGTGCTGAATGAGTGGGATAGACCCTTGACTTTATCTCCTTCCTCTTGCTGACCACAATTTTCCATTTTCAAGCTTGCTAACATTTCCAAGAGAGAGTACACAGGGGTTATGGGAGAATGGAAAATACAGACCAATCAATTTTGCTAATTGTTAGCAGCTATGACAAAATGGTTGGTACGGGAGAAGGTTGCAACTATGGGCTTAAATGAGGTTTTAGGGTTATCTCTGAATTCCAATTACTCTTTGCTCTTTTCCATTACATAAATAATTGACAGTTGACTATATATTTATGCCATATTTGTATTTTTCTGTCCTTTCACCCCACTTAAATGTAAAATTTTTGAGCACAGTGACCATAGTTAACCTAAAATCTTTTAATTTCTTCCTGTGTAGGATAGTGCTAATGTGTAGTATATGTGTATTGATTACCAGTGTAATGATGGAAGTTAAAATTGTTATCTCTCCTTCACATGATTTTTGGGAAATTAAGGGGTAAGGGTGAAGTTCATAGAATTTAGAATTTAGAGTAGGATTGGAAGAGGCCTTTGAGATGGTTTCATCCAAACCTCTCATCTTACAGAGGAGGAAAGTGAGAAGTAGAGGGAGTGATTTGACTGTCATACATGTAGTATGTGATAAAACTAAGATCTGAACTCAGCTTTTAATTCCACATGTAGTACTCTTTCCATTGTGCCATTCTATGTTCCTATGGGATCGGTGTTTTCTCCTTTTATATTACTCAATCACACCATCCTTCACCCAGCAAAATCAAACCCAGAAGTCCCTAAACAACCCCCAAACATGAAATTCTGATGATGCTAAACACCTAACAAGATCCTAGGTTTGTCCTGGTTTCAAAAGGTCATGATCCACACATGAGATGCCACAGAAATCATAAATATCTTGTAGTTGTATGCAGCTCACAAGCTGTCATTGGTTTAAGTCTTCCTTATGTGATAATTTATACAGCGATTGAAGAACACATATGCCATGCTTTATACCTAAGTAAGATGTGAGATAGAACTCTATGATGGTGTTATTTCTCTATTAAAGGGGAAAAGAGAGTATAACAGAATATTTAGAGAGCTAGCCTTGGATCTAGGATGACCCATTTTTAAGTTCTTCCCTTGATGCAGAATCTGAGAGTACAAAGGGACTCTAGCAGCCAACTAGTTGTGAAAGATTGGTCCCCACTATGATATACCCAGCTAGCTTAGCTACTGTTTGAAGACTATCACAAATATGAGCTATGTGACCATGGACAAGTCATTTAATCTCTCATTGCCAAAGGAAACCCTCTTTAAGATTATAAATTGCTTGAAATACATGGTGTTATGATCTAAGTTGTGGATGAGTTACCCATATTCATCAGTGGAGAGAGTTTCCATACTGGGAGTTCCCTACACTGATAAAATCACAATTCTGAACTAATAAAAGGGGGTGGGGTAGGATGGTGGCAAAGGAAAGAAAACATTTTATAATACTTTGATTTCTTTATTCCTAGGTTTTTATGTTTCTCCAGGCAATAAAACTGGCTGCCTGCCCTGCTCATGCCATACAGCTGGTGCAGTTCATCAGGTCTGTAATAGCCTAACTGGTCAGTGCATTTGCCAAGATGCTTCTATTATTGGACAGAGGTGTGACCACTGCAAGGACCATTATTTTGGGTTTGATCCTCTGGCTGGGAGGTAAACATCTATTAGTTTTAATAATTAAATGTTTCTGATTTAATTATCTTGGCAATTACCTCTGCTTGCTAACTTTGAAATTTTTATTGGCAGCCTCAAAACATCATTTCCTCTAAAAGATAATCTTTTCAATTTACTCACATGCTTACATTTATGTCTCCTTGACCTCTGCTTCTGATGTTAAATATGTCACAGGGCTCTCGGCAGGTTTCCTAACGCAGTTGCTTTAAAAAATGATTGGTGTTAAATAAGGCTCTTTTCTAAATCTTGGGCTTTCACTGTGAAGTTTTGGTTCCTCCCCCCTTTTTACAGAAATTCCCAAATGTCAGCCTCTTGAAACTCCAAGAAGGAGAACTATTGGGTGCTGAAAGACCGTCACTCCCTATTATCACTATAGATACCCTGAACTCATCTCCCTCAACTTACCTCATGCTGGCTGCTTTTCTGTTTTGGCTGTTTCTCCTAGAGGTTTAAGATCTAGCAGATGAGCATGCCTGTTTTTTCTATATTATTATTATTATTATTTTTACCAGTGAGCTAATTTTGTCAGTCTATAAGGTGTAACCTAGAAATAAATGAAACATTTTCCAAAGCTTCATTAACTCTTTTGAATCTAGTACATTTGGCTCACTCTGCCTTTAAACAGATATTTATACTGTATTAATTTGCACTCGTTTGTGTGCTGTTAAAAAAATGTGTCCTTACCGAATTTCTATGTGTATTTATCTGACCTCTCCCATAAGATTATAATCTCCTCCAAGGTAGGAACTGTGACTTCTTTCTTTGTTATTCTCATCCCCATGCAGCTACCATGGTGCTCTGCACCCCGCAGGCACTCAGTATATGAACACATATATTGCTGGCTGACTGACTAACCCCTAAATTAGTCCATAGTCCACTGCTGATTATTCAAGGGTTTGTAGATTATCCAAGCTCTTTTCATCTTCTCATTTCCCTCCTGCTGCCTGCCTTTTGGCCATGACAATACTCATTAACACCTCCATTAGAGTGTAGACAGGGTAAATACAAGCTAAAAATCTAGCTGGTAAATGAGGGAAAATGTATGCCCTCCCTATGGGTAGGGGAAAGTGGTGTGGACACTTGCATTGTTTCTGTGATACTCAACCTCCCACCCTCTTTTTTTTGGCAGAGTGGGGCAAAATAGTATAGTAGATGGGGGCAATGAACTTTCAATCAGGAAGACCCAGGTTTGAAACACCCCCCCTGAAATAAACTATCAGTGTGACCCTAGCAACTTATTTAACTTTTCTGAACCTCAATTTCCTCATCTGTTACATGAATGTATTGAGTTTGATGACCTCTAAGGTCCTTTCCAGCTCTCAATCTAAGGGTGAGTGGTAAGGGGAATGGAGACAGAGTAAGAACTGGAAAGGAATTGAGGAGCAGGTTGGAATGGTGAGATTGCCTTTGCACTCCCCACCATTCCTTTTCAAAACTTCTCCATATTTTATATTTTCAGTATGGAGAAAAATTCCTTTATTGTGGCTAACAGAATCAGCAAGGTGAATACACTAGAGATTTCCTTTCTCCTCTAAGACTTAGTTCCATGCTGTGTCCCCTTGATTTGGGAAAGGAAAATGAAGCTGTGGTGTCCTTGTGCCACCAAAGGATATAAGCATGATTGTGCTTTTGTTAAACTCGACATGTGGAATGTGTGTGCATCTGGAATGACACCCCCCCACCCCCCACTCATGGGTAACTGATGATTTCAGTTGTGTCTTTTCTCTTTAGCACTGATCATCATTACAAAGGAAATTCCTTAGCATGAAAGGTCAAGAGGGAGTCTGGAAGTATGATCATGAGAAAAGACTTGATTTATTCTTTCTCATAGTTGGAAAATGATAAAAATTCATTTTATCTTTACAGGGTCTTTTTTTCCCACTTCTTGAAAGATGTGGAAATCTCCCTGATGACTTTTGGTTGTTATTGTACATATGCCATTTACTGTTTCAAAATACTCTTAAGCTTTAGTGCAGAAATAGCTATAAATATGGGGAACTATCAAATATGTGGTTATCTCTTTTTGGCTGAGGGAAGAATATCCACATATCTCAGGAAATTTATATAGTTATGGAGCAAGAGAAAAGTTAGGCCCAGGACTTAAACTCATGTATTGAGTCATTGTGTTCTTTTGTTTGGGGGAAAATTGTCACCTGTTTGTTCTTTCTATTGAAGTATGCTGAGCACCCCCTAAAGACCCTCTCCCAGTTGTCACAGATGTCATTTCTTCTTGCTTTCCCTCATGTTCTCTTCACTTTGCTCAGTTATATCTTATGTTTTTGTTCCTTTCTTCTATATTCCTCTCTTGCTCCCTAGAGCCAAAACAGGTTCCTTCTACCCAGTCTGACAAGCCACCTGTGTTTTTCTTTTTCAGTAGTTTATTCTTCAAAAGGTACCTATCAGAACAATGGAGGAGGGGTAGAGATGCCCACGAGCTGCTCTGAGAACAAAGTTCCCCCCCATTTATTTCTGACACATGAAAGAAAAATGACTAAACCCTGCATAGAAAACAGTGAAATAAAACAATTGGCCAATTCAAAATCCGTGTAATAAAAAAGTAAATTGAATTTGACCCCCAAATAATTCAACACAAAAGGAGTCATGTTCAGTTCCTTTCCTACAATTGTCAACACATTGTTCAGATCCATATTTATACACTGCATTTACTTATGCTATCTTTACTTACCTTGTGACAATAACTTCTGTCTTCCTTGGGTTCTCAGTGTGCTTAATAAATACTTATTGACTGACTGATCACACCTTACCTGTTCTCTATAATCCAACAGACTTTCCCCATGTTATATTTGATAATATCTTACTCTAATCTGCAGACAGGTATGCCATCTCTGTCACATTCTTTTACCACCTGTCAGTTATTCAATAAATGTTTATTAAACCACCTCCTGTGTGCTAGGCACTGTGCTAAGTGCTAGGGATAAAAAAGAGAGGCAAAAGATAGTTCCTGACCTCAAGAAGCTTACAGTTTAATTGGGGAATCAACAAACAAATGCAAAAACAAGCTATATCAAGGGTAAATAAGAAATATATATCAAAGGACAGGCACTAAAAATAAGAGCGGTTGGGAAAGGCTTCCTGTAGAAGATAGTAATTTAGCTGGGACTTAAAGGAAATCAGGGAGGTAAGTAGTTAGAGATAAACAGGGAAAAGCATTCTAGGGATGAGAGACAGCTAGAGAAAATGCCTGGATCCTATTTTATCTTAGTCCCTGCGACCTCCAGGGTTCAATATAAAGTTCTCTATTTGGCTCTGAAAATATTTCCTGATCTGGCTCTCTGTGTGTTCTTACCCTTTACTCATTCCTATGTACTTTACTGACCAGTGACACTGGCCTTTTCATTGTTTCTTGAACACGATCTCCTGCCCTTGTGCATCTTACATGATTGTTCTTTGTGGAATTCTCTTTTGGCATCTCTGACTTCCTTTAAGTTTCAGCTAGAATCTCACATGCTGTAAGAAGCCTTTCTTACACATCCTTTCTTAATCTTGGTCCCTGTACTCTGAGATTAGTCCCATTTTATGCTATATACATCTAGTTTGTATCTAGTTGTTTGTAAGTAGTCTTGACTTTGTACTCCTTGAGAGCTCAAATGAGATGATATTTGTAAAAATATGCTTAGCATAGTGCTTGGGACATAATAGGAATCATCATCATCATTACTACTACTACTATTAAGAACAGGGACTTTTGGGGGTTTTTGTATTCCCTGTGATTGGCATAATTTCTGGCACATAGTAGGTGCTTAATAAATTCTTATTGATTTGACTTATTCCTAAATTCCTTATGTTGAAAACTAGTTATTCTTCTTATTATCAGCACAGTTATGGCTGGAATATAATTTTCCCCTTGAGTTCTCAATTGAGGACAGCCAGACTCCAGGCTATTCATGGAATCTGTAGGACCTGCTTCAAACTTTCAGGACTTTCAATCAATCTATAAGATCACAGAATCATCATTGGAGTTAAAAGGGTATGTAGAGGTAATTTATTTCAACCCCCTTATTTTGCAGATGTGAAAACTGAAGCCCTGAGAGATGAAGTGATTTTCCCAAGGTAACATTGGGAAATTGGTGGCAGAGGCAGGGTTACAAGCTAAGATCTTATTACCCCAAATCTGGCACTGTTTCCACTACACTAAAAAACAATGAATGATTAAGCCCAGTGAGGAACTGTGCTTGGTGTTATGGATACAAAACCCAAAATAAAAACTGTCCCTGCCCTCAAGATGCTAACATTCCTCTGTGATGAATGCAAAGGAAATCCTACACATGATCCCAAATTTTGGGAGGAGGCATTTTTGCTCTTTTTACAATGAATGTTTTAATATAACATTTGACCATGTGTAGAAATGACATGCAAAATTCCAAATTGTGCTCCACTGGAGGTTTTTGTCAGAACTAGATCACTGAAAGAAGTAAATTAGAAGAAAGCAATCAGATACATTTATTGTCAATTTGTCTCTTTTTATAATATGGTAGTGGAAAATATTGGGGAAAGAGTTTCAGTACAACTTTGGGAACTTTTTTTTTAATATTCTCCATTGTTCCCCAAAGGATGTTGAACATTCCACTAGTGTTATGCCCAATGCCTTAAAGGTCCATTCTCCTTATAATACTCTTAGCTGAGAGGTTTGTGTAATCATAGGTTCAGGGATAGAAGGAACCTCAGAGGTAATTTAGACAAATTATACATCTGGAACTGGGAGGGGCCTCAGAAGCCATCTTGTTCAACCATATCATTGTACAGATAAGGAAACTAGGGCACAGCAAGGTTAAGTGATTTGCCCAAGTTCATACAGATAGCAAATAGTATAGCTGAGGTTGAAATGTGGGTCTGCTGACTTCAAATAGCTTCCCCCACCACTCTCTGTACCTTGTTGCTGTCAAAAGTTAGAGATTCCTCTATTTTGTGTAGATTATTTTAATTTGTGAACCCCTCAATGAGGCTTGGTGGGGGGGCGGGTCTCAAGCTTCTGAGAGTGGAAGCTTGAGGCTGCACCAAGGCTGAATAAAGCTTTTGTGTACCCCTGTCAATATTTGAAAAATTGTACCCTTTTGTATTTGAACATTCCATTCTTATGTGTTATTTTTCAAGGAGTGTTGGAGACTTGACTGTCTAATACATGGGTCTTGTCTGATTACACAACAAATGTCTATATGGTGTAAAAAGCGGCATTAAAATATGCTTTTATAAAAAGTATGTTGCACCCGCTGCATGCTGCATTCAAATCCCAGCTCTACTGCTTGCTGCTTCTGTAACCTTGGGCAAGTCACTTTTTAACTAACTGGTTTTTAAGGTCCCTTTCACATAGCCATTCAGTCAGTCAAGGACCATTTATTTAGTGTTATAGGCCATGCTAAACCCTAGTTACACAAAGAAAGGCATAACCACAGGGCCTGACCTCAAGGAGATGACTTTCTTGACTGCTTTTTAAAATTATTTTTTGAGAGGCAATGGGGGTTAAGTGACTTGCCCAGGGTCACACAGTTAGTAAGTGTTAAGTGTCTGAGGCCAGATTTGAACTCAGGTCCTCCTGAATCCAGGGCCGGTACTTTATCCACTGTGCCACCTAGATTCCCCAAGGAGATGACTTCCTAATGGAGTGATAAACACACAAAAAACGATGTATATACAAGATTTATCAATGTAAATGGGAGGTAGTCTCTGAGAGGGGGACTTGAAAAGACTTATTGGAGAAGTTTGGAATTGAGCTGAGTATTGAAGGAAGTCATAGAAGCCATTATCTGTTGGATAAGGGTCAGAAGGCCTAGCCTACCATGGCTGGATTGAGGGAAGAGTGACCTCAGAGTGGTGAAGGATTGTTTGGAAGATACACTAGCCAGGTAGGTAGACTTCCCCTGCTTGCCTTCTACTCACAGGATCCAACTAATCCAGTTCCTTCATTGGGATGAAGAACTGAGACCCAAATAGATTAACTGACTTTCCTAAGGTCATTTATGGGGAGTAAGCTGGAGAACCAGGATTTAATCCTAGGACCTTTGACTCTAAATTCAATGTTATTTAAAAAAATTATTTCTATCTTAGACGATCAAGCTTCTGATGACAAACTGTATTTTTCCAATGCATCCTTTTTTTTTTTTTAATGGAGGTATTACTCTAAGAATAGTAAACAGGTTCTGACTCCCCTTCTGTTTGCACACCTGAATGGGGGAAAGGTGAAGAAGCTCTTGAGAGAGGAAAATATATGAGATTTGTGATCTTAAAAACAGAAGCAAATTAACTGTTTTCCCATTTGTATCTCAGGCAACATTTAGTTACCTAGGGTTCCAAACAGAGCTATAATGGTCATGATTGCTGGCCAAGATTAGCAATGCTTTACTCCTGTTTTGTTTACCGTAATGAACTGGTCAATAAACATCACAAATTGTTTATCTATATAAATCTTGACAGATTACTGTTTATGAAATCCATTTAGCAAGTGAGGTTTTCCCATAAGGATGAAAAATGAAGATTTTAAACAGATTGCGGGAGAAGCTTGAGCTGTACCTAGAGAGTCAATGTAATAAAGGTTTCTTTATATTAATATTACAAAAACCATTTATCCTGGCAAAATCAATATCACAATTCATCTTAGTTTGGTTTTTCTCTTTCCAAGTTGAAAATGTCTTTTCTTTTATTATATATAATTCTGTTTTAATAAATGTGAGATCTATCTCATTTAAAAGGAGCTCTTGAGGAGGAAGCACTTATAAAATGACATGAAACTTGTAGCTTATTTGGTAAACAGTCCAAGAGAATGTAGAAAATTATATTTGTGGGTCTGCAAAATTTGGAGGCACCATTGTACTTAAATCTTAATCAACAAGACTCCCCCATGATCTTTACTTTAGAGGAATAAACAACACCACTTAGAGAGGATCCAATCCAAAGGTTCCCATCAGGCAGAATTCCCACCAATCAAAAATCAAACAGTTATCACAACAGTCAGGCTTCTGCCTGGATAAGAGGCCAGAAAGTCAAGCACAGCCGTTTTTAATTACTCAAAGTACAGTATGCTTTTGTGGGAAGGGATTTATTTAGTTTGGGCTTACAGGTTAATATCCCATGGATATTGATTGAATGAAGGTATAGTTAGATGAGTGGTAGTTGGCTGGGAGAGAAGGAAGCTACATCTAGGAAAGGAACAATGTTAGACACTAGGAACCATTACTGTAAATGTACTGTATGTAAAATAAGTTTGTCTCATGAGTGAATGGTAATGAAAACTGAAATTCTCAGGAGACCCTTATTCATGAGTGGTGCAATAAAATAATTGTTGCAGGAGCAGAAGCTTGTCTTTCAATGTTTATGAGTGTCACCATAACATCAATGCCACATCCCCAACACCCCCCCCCCCGGCCCCACACCAACATGTATGCTAAGTAATAGCGTAAAATGAAATCAAGAACAAATAAACCATCTTTGTCTCTCCCAGGATTCTTCAATCTTATTTTTTAAAGGGCATTTTTCTTCAGCTGTGGAAATAACTAAATAGTCCAAGCAAAAACCACTATATGAATGAGGGATTTTTGAGGTCATGTGTATAGATGAAAGAACCCAGAATATTTTTTTTAAAAAGAAATACAAAATGTCCTTTTCTCTCCCTTTTTAAAAAAAAAGATGGCAAACTAGAGTATAGTGGTTTCCAAGAGAGAATGTACTTTATTTATTCCCAAAAGGATATTAGTCCATAAAACAAATTTGCAGTTTATTTTGCAGCTTTAGCTTTTATCAGCCTTTTTAAGGGTGTTGAATGATTACCCAGGAGATCACACAATCAGAGTTGCAGTGGGGTAGAGGAACTCTAATAAAGAAAGACCTTTGCTGTATAGAAAAGATAGGTGAATGATACCCTTAAACTGGTTTTAAATGTGTCACACAAAGAACTCTGTGTTAAAGGTGGTCTTTAGGCATACATACTTTTTTTTTTGTTCTTAATAATTTGTAGTGCCAAGATTGCTTATGCTAATCAACACCATTGCCGTGGGCTAATTGTTAGAGTAATTCTTTTCAGAGGTAACACATTTCAGTTCCTATCACAGTTAATAAAATGCCAGTGCAATAATTTTTCTGGGCAAGTCTGAGGCCCAGAAATTGCAGATAGAAAGTGGATAATTTGTTTCCTAATATTTGCTTCACTGGTTATAGTCATTGATCTCAAACTATTAAGAGGTGCATCGTAGTATACTCACTGGGCAGAACTGAAAATATGGTATCTGATGTTATTTCAGAGGCCTAAACTAAATTGCCCAGATTTAGGTGTCAGGAAGCCTCTCATGGCAGGAAGGGCCTGGTTATGCTTTGGAGAATGTTCTCACCTCTCTTGACTCAAGAGAAGGTAACTGACTTTGATTTAACTTGGAAGGAAATTTGACTCAAGTAAAGGTAACTTTTCTTGGGAAATCTGAGAAAATACAGGTACAGCAATCCTTGGTATCCTGACACAGAACTAAAAAGTACAAACGATCTGCACCATAATATTTTCATACGATTATAGATCTTGGCCTGGTGGGGATCTTATAGGCCATCTAATCCAACCCTCATTTAATGGATGAGGAAGGTGAAATCCAGGGTCAAACAGGTTATAAACAAGAGACAGGGTTTGAACCTGGGTCTTTTGCATTCAGCCTTTCCCTTCTACCACACCCATAGCTAAGTAACCAAAAAAAAAAAGAATGGTAGCGTAGAGTTTAATTGCTAAATGAGTAGAAAAGATACCAAATGATCAGATCATAGATTCTGATCACAAATTAGAATAATAGAGTTAGAATTAGAAGAGATCTTGTTGCTTTTTGTCTTGTAAAGGCTCTTTGTGACCCCTTTGGGGAGTTTCTTGGCAGACATGCTGGAGTGGTTTGACAATTCTTTCTTTAGTTCCTTGTACAGATAAGGAAATGAGGCAAACAGGTGAAGTGACTTGCTCAGGGTCACACAGCTAGTAAGTGTTTGAGGCCAGATTTGAACTCAGGAAGATGAATTTTCCTGACTCTAAGCCAAGTACTCTATTGACTGGGCCATGTAGCTGCTCAGAAGAGTTCTTATTGGATCATCAAGTCTGAGGTAGAATTCGAGCTCTCGTCTTCTCTACCAAATACAGCACATAGCTTCCTCTTAAATTTTTATTAAAAGGAGTAAAATGAAATCAAGATCTTTTAATGAAAAACTATTTGTCCCAAAATGAATAATATTTTTAAGTCACATTTGTGAAAAGGAGAGTTTCTCAGACAGGTTCTTTGGCCCCATTAATCCTTTGTTCACCATGATGTTCTCTGAAGGGAAAAGTGATAGAGAATGGGATATTTTCCTTTTCTTCTTAGGAGTCTAGCTTCCTGCCATACTTTATGGATCTGTATCATTCTCTATAGTTTCCCAGTTTTTCAGTGCCATCTTTCCCATACAAAATGAGCACAAAACCTTTGTACCCTTTTCATGTCTCCAAGTGCTGTTATTAAGTTTTCTTTCCTTTCTCCAGCCTCCAAATCTCACTAGCCTCCCACCCACATTAGTTACCACTAAGCCTTCATAGAGCTTACTTTTATTCTTCCTCGTTAATCAACTCAGGGAGGGAAGTGAAGAAAATAATATGTCATTTGGTGTATAAGGGGAAAAACCCTCTCTTCCAGAAAAGTTTCACTCTAATATCTTTTCACAATGTGGAGGTGACCCTGGGTTGCTGAAGGCTATCCAGTAGAGTACAAGGTTGGTAATCCTACCAATCTGAGAAGTCTTTGAGAAAGGGCTTAGTGACAAATTATCTGACTGCCAGCCTAGGACCCATCTAGCCAAATCTGAAAGGCTCATCACCAGAAGGTTGTTCTTCAGGTTATGAAACTTTTTGGCAATCTGAACTCATGAATATCTGGAGGCCTTGTGATTCATATTCATGGAGGGAGTGCTCAAAGCGATTAAATTATAGATTCTTGAAGAATATGAGGTTTTTTTAGGGTAATGAGGGTTAAGTGACTTGCCGAAGGTCACACAGCTAGTAAGTGTCAAGTGTCTGAGGCCACATTTGAACTCAGGTTGTCCTGAATCCAGGGCCAGTGCTTTATCCACTGTTCCACCTAGCTGCCCCCAGATTCTTGAAGAATATGAAGAAAAAACATTGGAAAACTTAGATTTGGATTCCCTTTGGATAACAATAGAGGAAGATTTTATATTGGACTCTGGTGCCTTTTTCTTCAAGGACTTCTACTTCACTAATTCAACTCTCGCTTTACATATTTAGACCTTCCTGTCTCATTTGGGACATTTTTTATACCTACTATCAATTTGGGGCAATGTGGCATGATGGATAAAAGTAAGATCTAGAGTCAGGAAGACCTGCCTTTAGCCCTTAAGAGTCGTGTGACCCTGGACAAATCATGTAACTTTTATGTGCCTCAGTTTCCTCATCTGCAAAATGGGGATAAAAATGTCTATACTACCTACTTCATAATGTTGTTGTGAGGCCCAAATAAGATAATATATGTAAAAAATTCTTGAAAGTTTAATAAATATTGGCTATTGTTATCGTCATCCATTGACGTCTGTCAGGGGAATGCCAATCCTAATATTAACTCAATTCAAACATAATTCTGATTCATGCATTTTTTTAAAAAAAATTATGCTCAGGAAGCTAGGTGATGCAGTGGATAGAGCACCAGCCCTGGATTCAGGAGTACCTGAGTTCAAATCCGGACTCAGACACTTAACACTTACTAGCTGTGTGACCCTGGGCAAGTCACTTAACCCCAATTGCCCAGGGGAAAAAAAAAAGTTATGTTCCATTCTAGAGATAAGTTGGTTAATTAATTCATCCATTCAACAGATATGTGTTGAGTCTGCTACAAGCAAGTCTTTAGTTGCTGTAGAGTATAGTGTGGCAAATACTGGAAAGATACTGGAAAGAACTGGTCTTGAAGTAAGAAAACCTGAATTTTAATCCTAGCTCTTTCATTTAATTACTATATGACTATTGACAAGTCACATAAATTCTCAGAGAGAGAGAGAGAGAGAGAGAGAGAGAGAGAGAGAGAGAGAGAGAGAGAGAGAGAGAGAGAGAGAGAAACAGAGAGAAAAACAGAAAAAAGAAGAAACATGGAGAGAAAAGAAGAAACAGAGAGAAAGGGAGAAAGGAGGGAGTCTGGGAGGAGAAGGTCGTCAGGGCTTCTGGCTAAAACTGCTGGATGTATGCATTAGTGGAATGGTTGGCTCAGGAGGTGGTGAGTTCCCCATCATTATAGAGGTCTGTAAGTGGGAACAAGATGGCATGTTATAAAGGAGATTTGTGTTTATTACATACCTGAGAGCCTATTTTATTTTATTTTATTTTGCGGGGCAATGAGGATTAAGCGACTTGCCCAGGGTCACACAGCTAGTATGTGTCAAGTGTCTGAGGCTAGATTTGAACTCAAGTCCTCCTGAATCCAGGGCTGGTGCTTTATCCACTGCGCCACCTAGCCGCCCCCCAATTTGACTATTAACAACTACTAAGTTCTTCTGATGTGCAAGGCACTGTGGTAAGCACTGGGGGAATATAGCTTCTTCAGGGCTTTTAATTTCATTGCATTATGCTGTAGAGGCAACTACCATTTTTCTACCTTCTCCTTTCTGTGAACCAGAACAGTTCAATATTTTACATATCAGAAAGGAAAGCCTATTTTCTTACAAGCATAAACAATACTCTTTATTTATCTTTTAAACTGGGGCATATAGGTGTTATAGTAGATAGAGTGCCTGGCCTGAAGTCAGGAAGATTCATCTTCCCAAGTTCCAATCTGGCCTCAGATACTTACTAGCTGTGTGACCCTGAGCAAGTCATTTAACCCTGTTTGTGTTGGTTTCCTCATCTAGAAAATGAGCTGGAGAAGGAAATGGCAAAACACTCTAGTATGTTCACTAAGAAAACCCCAAATAGAGTCACAAAGAGTTGGACACAACAAATGACTGTGGGGACCAATTTTTAAATGGGGAGTGCTAGCTAAGCTATAGCTCACCGCAATATTGGGGCAAGGAAGGAGACCGGTAGCCTCCCTCAAAACAAAACAAGATTTATTTTTAACAAGAACGAACTTAAAAAAACAAAACAAAACACAAACAGGATCAGTAGGATCAAGGGAAAGGAAATAAAATGGGGAAAGGGAAATTATAATACCTGAAAAAATACCACCGTCCAGGAATTAGCTGAAAATACCCAGCAGAATGCCTGTTGCTTTCCAGCTTCCACCTAGAATGCCCAATTCTCCTCCTCCAAACCTAGAAACACCCCACACAGCCCCAGCCAATGAGATGGCCACTCTGACAGTCACATGACTGCCCTCACTAGGCTTCCAATCATTATAATTTTGCCAGGCCCATGTAGGCATTGGCAAGTGCTGATGAGGTGAGGTGCCAGAGCCCTGGCAATGACTACAACCAATGGGTGGAGCACCTTGCGGTTTGTGGAACCCCAGGGCAGTGCGCGCCAAGGCATAAAAACCTCAAATAACAATTAATTCTTTACATGACTCAACAAAAAACATTTAAATTAAATCTAAGGAATTCCTTCACTAGCTAATAGCTTATTTAATTTTTTTTTTCCCTAATGCTATAACTAACTCCCAAATACCTACACTCACGGAAGGGAATACTGGCACATGAAATTCAAAGAGTAGTGCATGATTCTAAAAGCATAAGTAGATGAACAAATCCTGGGGATTAAGGACTATTTTTCATTAATAATCAGTGTCAATTAAGTGCTTTGGGATTTACAAAACAGTTTCTTCCCAACAACTGTCGAAAGTAGATAATATAAATAGTTAGATCCCCATTTCTAAGTAAAGAAACTGAGGCACAGAGAACTTTTGTGACTTGTCAGTAGTCACATAGCAACTAAATGAAAGAGCTAGGATTCAAATTCAGGTTTACTTACTTCAAGACCAGTCCTTTCCAGTATACCACACTATAATCCGCAGCAACTAAAATCTTTTGTGTAGCAGGCTCAATACGTATCTGTTGAATGGATGAATGAATTAACGAACTTATTTCTAGAATTTATCTTTTAAAAAGTCATAAGAGTCAGAATTATGTTTGACTTGACTTAATATCAGGATTGGCTTTCCCCTGAAAGACGTTAATTATTGATGATAACAATAGCCAATTGTTTATTAAACTTTCGAGAACTTTTTGTTTTTTGTTTTTTTTGTTGTTTTTTGTGGGGCAATGGGGGTTAAGTGACTTGCCTAGGGTCACACAGCTAGTAAGTGTCAAGTGTCTGAGGCCAGATTTGAACTCAGGTACACCTGAATCCAGGGCCGGTGCTTTATCCACTGCGCCACCTAGCCGCCCCCTTGAGAACTTTTTACATACATTATCTTATTTGGGCTGTACAACTGCATTATGAGATGGGTACTATAGACATTTTTATCCTCATCTGACAAATGAGGAAACTGAGAGTTAGAACTTGAATGAATCCAGCTAATACAGTGCCCTGATTTTATAGATGGAGTTACTAAGTTACTTGCTGAACATCACACATATATTAAGTACCAGAGCCAAGATTTAAATCCAAGAACTCTGACTCTACTCCCATTTCTGTTTCTACTATACTATGTTATGTTCCCTTTCTATCAGAGAGGTTTGTCAAAGATCAATTTTATTATGTCTGTGGCATTCTTCTGTTCCTATAATTTTAGTAACCATATTTAAAAAAAAAAAAGGATCATGGGAGCCTAAATTTAGACCTAGAAACTGATCTTACTCCAGGTCATCTAGTCCAATTCTTTCATTTTATACTTCATTCCTGTGACACTGGTCTCTCGGCTTTCCCATGAATGAGACACCTCTATGGACATTTTCATTGACTATTCCTCATTTCTGGAATGCTCTCCCTCTTCAACTCCAACCACTGACCTCCCTGGCTTTCTTTAAGGCCCAACTTAAATTCTGCCTTCTTCAGGGAGCCTTTCATAAATTTTAATTCCATTGCCTTCCCTATTTTAGTTATGCCCTATTATACCTTTATACAGCCTGTTTCTACATTTTAATTTCCTTTTTCTCTCCCCTGTTAGATAGAGAGTTCTCAGAGGGGAGATATTACCTTTTGCTTCTTTTTGTATCCCCAGCACTTAGCACAGTGTCTGGCACATAGTAGGGAATTAATACATTTGATTTTATAGATGAGGAAACAGCTGAGTCTTTTTGTGACAGAATAAGTTAGTCTCCCTTAAGAGGACACCACTGGTCAGATTATTATATACATTGGAAGACTGCCAAAAAAAATTGAATACAGCTGTTTTAGTGAGGACTTTAATTATTTAAATTAGGAAAGACTTTATGGGGGAGGTGTGAGCAAGATTTTGAGTCACTTGGGTTGCATTTCTCAATTCTTTATCACATGGGGAAAATTGACTATCTTTGGTCTACTGTGGTCTACTGTGAATGACATTTAACATAACTTATTAAGCCCAATGTTGTTTTCCTTTGATGACTTATTTATTTTATTTACAGATGCCACCCATGCAACTGTCATCTCCCTGGAGCCTTGAATGAAAGTTGTCATCTAGTCACTGGTCAATGTTTGTGTAAACAGTTTGTAACTGGCTTAAAGTGTGATCTTTGTGTTCCTGGTGCAAGTCATTTAGATATTCACAACCCATTCGGTTGCAGCAAAAGTAAGTATATGAAGCTTAAAAGACACACTGAGGTTTTTTTTTCTGTTTTGTTTTTTTTTTTTAACTAACACATGGCATGTCAGGTTCTTCACTGGGAACTGAGAAGGAAAAATTGGATTTACACTTAATTTGGGAAAATGCAGGTAAAAGACAAAGGTCAATTACCAGAGGTAGTAATGGAACCTACTTTCTCGGATATGGTTATCCTCATCTAGAGCTAGTGGTTTGAGTATAATGTTGCTTGTAAAGAAAAGAACAGAAAAAAAAAGAATTGATAATATACCCTTACAATCAAGATTCCTTTCAGCCCTCTAATTTCATGACTCATGGAAGATTTCTTCATGTTAATGTCAAATTCTTATATCATTACCTTCTTCAAAGGTAAAGGTATATTTTTAGGAATCCTTGATGGTTAGCATTATATTGTGTGCCACATATTCTTCCATATGGTCTCCTGAGACATCTATAAGTCCTTATGCTAGGAAATGTCCCACGTGATATCAGGTTGTCACAAGTCAGTAGGCTGTTGTGCTGCCTGTATACTTGATGGTAAGGAAGAAATGAGCTATCAAGTATCACCCCTATGGCACCCACTGTGAATCTGGAGTGGATGAAAGACTGAGTGTTCAGGCTGTCTTTGTATGTTATTAAGTGAATAATAATTATGATGGCTGTCATCCACAGTGCTTGAAGGTTTAAAAAGTGCTCAAGATATATTTTCTTACTTGATTCTTCTAACAATCCAGGAACATAGTTGCCCTAGGCAATACCAATAATAATAATTTGCTTTCTATAAAATATTACATATTTTATAATATTATAATGAATATAATATAATATATTATATGTTTAATATAATATAATACTTTATATTATTATTATTATTCCCATCTTGAGTGGCAGCATCATCTAGACTCTGATGTACTGATGATCTTGGAGCCCAGAAGACCTGAGTTCAAATTTTGCTTCTGTACTTAGCAGGTGTGTGACCCCAGGCAAGTTGTCTAACCTCTCAGGGACCTCAGCTCCTTAACACCAAGAGAAGACATAGAAGATGGTGATCTGCATTGGTAAAGAGAGTTTCTTTACCTGGCAATCCATACCAATGATATCACAGGTCTAATTCCAACCCAATTATTTGCATTTTCAAGACAAAGAAACTGAAACTTAGATACTTCAAGGTACCTATGCACAAGCATAGCTAGTATCAAAGGAAGGAGATCATGCCTAGTTCTTTTTTTCCTGACTCATAGGCCAACATTTCTGTTATACTGTACTGCCTCAAGTTTAATAGAAAGGAAAGGAATTTGTTGGCATTTATTTAATGCCAACAAGTGCTAGGCATGTGTGCAGCATTTTATAAATAACTTCTTATTCATTCTTACAACCATAATGGTAAATAAGTACTATTATTATCTTCCTTTTACAGATGAGGAAACTGAGGTAAACAGGTTAAGTGACTTGCCACAGAGTCATGTGGTTAGTAAAGATCAGAGATTGAATTTGACTTAAGGTCTTCGTCACTCCAGTGTACCTTGATGTTTCTGTCATAGAGTCATGCCTGAACATTTTAAGGCATGTAATCTGAAAAGCAGCATTGTGAATGTCTATGCCTTTATGTAGTTACACATGGAAAATTATCTTATTCAGTGTCTAAGAATCTGGGTCATAGTAGGCACCTGACAAATTTTTGTTCATCATCACTAATTAAACATATAGATGGATGTCAAAAGTAAAAGAGACTTCAAAGATTATTTTACCCAATGTCTTCATTTTACAAATGAGGAAACTGAGGTCCATGAAGTCATAAGGCTCTTTAGGGGCAGACCTGAGACTAAAACTAGTGGCTCCAAATGCAAAGTTTAATTTTTTTCTCTTTACACAGTGCTGCTTTTGACTTATTTCTAGCATACCTTTTGGGTGTAGGTATATGTGAAATTTTCAAACTGAATTTTGTATTGGCACTATACACACCTAGTGCTGAAGGATTCTGAGGTTGGCTCTGCTATTTTTTTATGATTCACCTCAATATAAAAATAGATGGCAATGATTTTTTGAGGATACTGGGCACATACTCCACCTTTGCTTTCCAATATAATATCATCTCCAAAAATCTAAGAGCTTATTCTTGGTCATGAGACAAAATCTTAAGAATTGTCCCAAAGTTAATGTCCCTGAGCATTTCTCTGCCTCTTGAAGTGACATATATTTTACTTGAATAATAAATAAGTGAATTTTTTTACTGACTGACTGGGAAATTAGCAACATCCTACTGTACCAAGCTTCTGTTGTTTTATAGTGTTTAATTATTAAGGATTATTAAGGTTGTAAAGTTTGAAAAAAATTCCTTTCTCCTTAAGAAATTAAAGAATAATATAATTGCTTGGTTAAAGTTTGGTCAGGATTAGAGGACATAACTATTACCTAAGAAAGCCCTTTCAATTCTGGGGGCCCATGAAAGGAAGGCTCCCTCAGAATGAATGGCAAAACTATTTAGAGGGAGAGTCATTTGGAAAGGGCCCTCTTTTATTGAACTTGACTTAGTTTAAAATATGATACTGGTCACATTGTGGCAACTTGCATCATGCTAACTTTTTAAAAAATTAAAATTAAAAAAAATTATTTATTTAAAATTTTTATGCTAACTTTATAATTTTTAAATTTTCTTAAGAGTTTGGAAGAACTCATATTTTCTAAGAGTCCTATTGAGCTCATATGATATCTTGTCTAGCCCCAAGAGCCATCTCAAATGAGATTCTAAATTGTCTCCTCAGAAAGCAGAGTGGCACTCATTGAATCATTAGACTTCACTAGCTGAATTTCCACAATTTCTCATTTCACTGCCGCCCAAGCATGGTTTACTTAGGCTGTGAAATCTGACAAGATCTTAGTCAGAGGCTATCACAACAAATAATCATGTGTAAACGTTTGAAAGACTAAGTGAGATGAACTCTTGTTGCCAAGGAAATTTTTATTCCATGCAAATGATCATTCTGGTTTTCATTTTCTGGGACCTTATGCATGAAACTTAAACAGTCTTCTGTGAGTTGTATTACAGGTATTTCAGGAAGCTGAAAGCCAGTATTCAGATCAATTTTTCTACCTCTTTTATCTTCCATGTTTCTGATTAGATGCAGATTGTTATATAATAACAATAACAATAGCTATTTTTAATATTTGTATAGAGCTTTATTTAGGGTTTGTAGAACACCTAAAATATATTCTCATTTGATGCCCACAATCACCCTGGGAGGTAGGCACTATGATTACCCTTCATTTTACACATGAGGAAGCTGAGGCATACAAAGGTTAAGCAGCTTGTCCAACTAAAGTCACAAAACTAGTAAGGGTCTGTGCCTCAAAATGAACTCAGGGCTTTCTAACTCCAAGTCGAACACTCTACCCACTGTACCTGCCTCTCTCTCTCTCTCTCTCTCATCCATCTATCTATCTATCCATCTATCCATCTATCCATCTATCTATCTATCTATCTATCTATCTATCTATCTATCTATCTATCTATCTATCTATCTATCTATCTATCATCTATATATCTCTATCATATATCTCTATCTATCTCTATCATATATCTACCTATCATCTATCTATTATCTATCTATCATCTCTCCCTCCATAATAAGCTAGAAATATTAAACAGGCAAGAATTGCTGGCCTTTTTGGATGACTACAGATAAGATAGCTGAGTCTCAAAACTTTTGTGAGCAATTAAAGACAGTTGAGTTCAGAGGCCTAAATATAGGTCCACTGAAGGGATCAAATGCACTACCAATCCTCAGTCAGCAAAGGAGATTTTGCCAAGGGCAAGCCCCTTAGGTTTTTAAGTATAGGGTGCTGGTTGCCAATAACTGTATTTTCATATGTCATCATTAGTGCTACTTGCTATTCTGTCAGATCCATATTCATCCAGGATCATGGCTTGTAGGAATTGTGACATAAGGAAGAAAAACCTACAGGAAAATGAAAAGGCCAAGGAAAGGGGAGGCATGAATATCCATCTTAATGCTTCTTTAGAAAGTGATCTTGTTACTAGTTATTAGGCTAGCAGAGAGGTATAATTTTGGAGGTCTATTCATAAGCTCTGGAACCGTCCACATTTCAAATTAATTGAATCTGAAATTTCTATTCTCATTGCAATTGTCTTAATATTTTTTAGGCTAGTGCACTGATATGGAGGCAGCATGGTGTATAGCACGCTAGACCTGGAAACTTCTTTCGAATTCTGGCTCTGGCATAATCTTAGGTATAAGCATTGGCAGATCACTTAAATTTTCTGAGACTTAGTCTTTTTATTTGTAAAATGGGGGTTATTGTGAGGAGAGTGTTTCTTAAATCTTAATGGGCTATATAAATATGTTATTATTGCTCTGTAATTATGGAATTCCATTTGGTACTGATGAATCAGTAATCACACTTATTGGAAAGCCTTTATCTAGAGATTTGGGCACTTTTGATATTGACCTCTTTTTTTCAATGTATCTGGTTCTTCGATTTTGAATTTCATGGCAGAGGAAGTAGCAGCAAAATGCTTGTGGGGGTTGAACTGGCATGGGAGAATATGTCAGTAAGCTACATTAGGATCAGTGAGGTGGTGTAGTGAATTTTGATAGGCTTGCAATCAGGAAAACATGAGTTGTAATTCAGCTGCAGACACACTTTCTAGCTATGTGACCTTGGATGAGTCACTTAACCTCTGTTTGCCTCAGATTCCTCATCTGTAAAATGAAAATCATAATGGCACCTACTGCCCAGGGATGTTGTGAGGAGAAAATGAGATAATATTTGTAAAACACTTTGTAAATGCTATTGTTGTCATTGTTATGGAATGTAGCTTAAAGTATTTAGTGAAGTTTGATGAATCTTCCACATTTGCATTTGTCAATGTAGATGTGCCTGTGGGAAGGGCTATAAATAATTGACCTCTGAAAAGATGAAAAAAAAAAAAAGACTTTGCTTTTTTTCATGGACATGATGGAAATGATAAGCGACTGACTGATAAGACTGATAATAGTCCTAGATTTGGAGTGATAGGGCCTGGACTTGAATCCCAACTTTCCTACTTATTAGCCATGTGACCTTTCACAAGTCATCTAATCACCCTTCACCTGTTTCCCAATCTGGAAGATAAAGGGATTGAAAGATATGACATGGGGGCAGCTAGGTAGTGCAGTGGCTAAAGCACCGGCCATGGATTTAGGAGGACCTGAGTTCAAATCCGGCCTCAGACACTTGACACTTACTAGCTGTGTGACCCTGGGCAAATCACTTAACCCTTATTTCCCCACCAAAAAAAAGAAAAAAAAGAGAGAAAGATATGACATCTAAGGTCTCTTTCAGTTTAAAAGCTACAAACGTGTGTATCTGAAAGAAGGAGAATGGGGTGATTGTGTTGTATCCTCAAAAAGAAGAGTTAGGCAGGAAATGCTTCTTTGTTTCTTATTGATAACCTTTGAAAAAAACTCCAGAAACTTGAGAATGTGGAAGTGTAAGGAAATGTTATATCAAGAGAACTTTTTTTTTTCCTAAGCTATTGGAAATAATATATTCTGTCATATGGGGTAAAGAGTTATCTGTTACGGTTTGTGGGTTTTGGGGTTTTTTTGGGGTGGGGTAATGAGGGTTAAGTGACTTCCCCAGGGTCACACAACTAGTAAGTGTTGTATCTGAGGTTAGATTTGAACTCAGATCCTCCTGAAAACAGGTCCAGTGCTTTATCCACTATGCCACCTAGCTGCTCCATATGGTTCATTTTAAACATGAATTTGGATGACCATTTGTTTGGGACATATATATGGAGAATTCTTTTAACCTTCAGGGCTTTGGAGTGTCTTTTCCAAGTTGAACTATGATTCCAAGAGGAAAGCTTTTAGTCATAAATGTGACATTAACTTCATTCCCCCATTAGAACAAAAACTCCTTGAGGGCAAGGACATGTTTTTATTTATCTTCTATTTATATCTTCAGAGCTTAGCTCAGTCCCTGGCACATAGTAAGCACTTATTACACACTTGTTTGCTAAAATAATAAGATGGATTTTCCCATCTGGCCTTGGGGCATGCTGCCTCATCATTCAATTGTTACATTGGGTGTGTATGTCTGTTGCTTTGTGATAGTAACTCTGCTTTTAAAGATCAATAGCCATACATAACCCCAAATAGGATCCTTTTTGCTCTCTGAAGTGAGATATGATATGACTGTTGCAGCAGTGTAATAGAAAAATTCCTTTAAAAAGCCAAGAAATTACATTGCTTAAAACTTCTGGTTTTAATTAAACTCAGTCATTTTGGGTTATAAGTGAATTAAGCAGACGTAAGATAAGCACTGTCCATCTTTGGATAAACTCTGAAAATAAGGGTCAGGAAGAAAGCTCTTAGAAAATTTTGGCATTTATGATCATAGACTTTGGTGGGTTTTTCAAGTAAATTTATGTCAGCTACTTTGACCTACCAATTTGTTTTATGTTGATAGATAAAAAGCTTTGTTTCAGAGAGCTCATGATACATTAGCTTTGTTTATTAATGTCTTGGTAAACCACATGTCTTTTTGATAAAGTAATTCTGAATCAGAAAGACCTCTTGGCTGCTGATTTCACTTCAGTTTACTTGCGTGTTTATTGATTGCCTTTGTTTATAAATGCTCTCTTCATTGTAATCTAGCTCCATCCCAGCAACCTCCACCCAGAGGACAAGTTCAAAGTTCTTCTACTATCAATCTCTCCTGGCATCCACCTGATTCCCCAAATGCCCACTGGCTTACTTACAGCTTATTTAGAGACGGTATTGAAATTTACACAACTGAAGATAAGTACCCATATGGTAAGTTTGAGTATTTGCAAAGGAAGCCACAGACACTGTATTTAATCCAGAAATTTCATTTTCTGAAGTTTCCAAAGAGTAGAATTTTAGTGATTTTTCTCCATTTGTTAGGTTTCAGTTTTACAAATGATTTTAACACACACACGTATATATGTGTGAATATATATATTTATATATTATTTGACATACATATGTATGAGAATAACATCTTTTTAACTTTACATGCCTTCAAAAATATAAATAAATAAATGTTAAAGAACTCCAACTTGAAAATGTGGGAAACTAAGACTCAATAATGAATAAAGATTCTTGAAGAGATTTTACATAACATTCAAATCATTTCAACAAATAGTTAACAAAAAACTACAGCTTGCAAGACATTGAGGATATGAAATAAGACTGTCCTTAAGGCACTTACATTCCTCCGCAGGGATGTATAGCATCCACAGATAAGTAAGTGCAAAGTATTTCAAGGAAGGAGACATAACTTACCAGGAGCAATCAGGAAAGGCTTTTATGTAAGAGGCGGTACCTGAGCTGAATTTTTAAGTTAAAGGTTCTAAAGGTAAAGGTGAAGAAGGGCATTTCAGGCAAGTGGGTCAGTTTGTATAAAGAAATCATGGATGTCAAAAAATGGAACATCAACTATGAGTTTAATATGGTTGGAATATCAAGTTCATGAAAAGAAACACTATAGAAAAAGTCTGGAAAGGCAAGTGGGTCCCAGATTATGAAGGACTTTAAATGCCAAGCTGAGGAACTTGCAGTCTAATATGAAGGCAATAGGTAATCACTCAAGGTTTTTTTTTGGGGGGGGGTGGTTAGAGGAATGATCAGACATCTTATGTAGCAAAATTCTTTTGGTAGTGGTGTGGAGGATGAATTGCAAAAGGCAAGAAGATGGGATCCCTATGACTGAGTAGAAGATGATTAAATTAGTCAAAGTTAGAAGTTATGTGTGACTTGGCAATGTGGAAATGTTTTGCATGACTGCTCATGTATAGCTTATATTGAATTCCTTGAGTTCTTGGTGGGTGGGGATGGGGGTGGGATGGGGAGGGAGGGAGGAAGAGAATTTGGAACACAAAGTTTTAAAAACAATTGATGTCAAAATTTGTATTTTACATGTAATTTGGGAAAATAAAATTCTAACTAAGAAGTAATGTGTGCATGAAGTACAGTAATTGTGTGAGCAAAACAAAAAAGATAGAATTAATAACTTTTATAGAGGCAGAGTGGACAGCACATAGCTGCTGATTAGATATGGGGATTGAAAGAGTGGGAAGAGTTTGAATGGGGAATGGAGGAAATGAATTCTACATTGGGTGTGTCGACTTTGAGATATCAATAGGACAGTTAGGTAGATATATTTCACAGGTAGTTGATAATATGGGACTGGAGTTTAGGAAACAAATTAAGGCTGGATACACATACACACAATTGTGTATGTGTGTATGTATTTGGGAGATTATTTATATAGCAAAGTTCATTAAACCTATGCGAATTGATATCACAAGATCAAGAGAATATAGAGAAAAAGAGCAAAAACTGGAACCTTGTGGGATGCCCATTTAATGGATGAAGATAGAAGATGATTTAGCAAATGATACAGAGAAGCAATATAACAGGTAGAAGAAAACCAAGAGAAAACAATGTAGCAGAAGCCAAAGGATGAGAAAATACCAAAGCATTGTCAAAAGTTGCAGGAAGTCAAGTAGAATGAGAACTACGAAGCAGTCAGTGGATTTACCAAAAGTGAATAGTAATTGGAAAGAGGAGTTCTGTTTGAGTGGTGTTGGAAGTTAGATTGGAAAAGGTTGAGAAGTTAGTGGCAGATAAGGAGTTGGAAGCAATTCTCTAGAAATTTGTGAAAAAGAGAAGAAAAAGGATAGTTTGAAAGGAATGTGGGATCAAGTGAATTCTTTGTTAAGATAGAGAAATGGAAATGTAAGGAGCAGGGAAGGAATGAGGAGATAAGAAGACATTGAAAATAAGGGATAGGATTTGCCAGGCTCCTGGAAGAGATGAAAGGGGATGGAGTCAAAGGCAGAAGGTCAGGGATTGGCTTTAAAGCAAAAGTCCACTTGCTAATTGGAGACTAGAGTGAAGGGGAAGAGAAAGAGTAATAATGTAGTCCTGGTGCCAGCAGACAACTGCAACAAAGCTGTAGCATGGATTATATAGCTTGAATGGAATGTACTTTAAAGGAGGAGAGGTTACTAAGGGAAGGAAGATCTAGCAGTGGTAATGTGAAGTAATGAGTATGCCTACTCCTCATCTTGTCCCAATGTGTCCAGGGGCATAAGAGGAATTTCCAGAGTTGAAGAAGGGAGCTGGGGATATAATGCTTTCTGGGAGAGGCCAGCTTTTCATGAGTTTGAAAGAAAGATAAACTTTAATTGAAGGAAGAGGGCTTTTAATGGAAGTTGAAGAAATTCTTCATAACAGGGAGATAACTAAAGGGGTTTAGAGACATTCTGACCACAAATAACTGTCCTTACTCATTATCTTTAAAAATATTTATTTTCAGACAGATTTTAAACATTCTTCTACCTTGTTGTTGTATAACTGTTTGTATTCTGTTATAAGAAGTTATTCAATTTAAGAAATATTAGGAAGTACTCGAATCAATTTTTGCTTTCTACTTTATTCAGAACTTTAGAAATGAATGATGAGTTGGAAAGTTTTGTGAAACAAAGCTCAGTATGTTCTTGGTTCTGTGTATACCATTTTCAAAGTGTTTAAGGTGATGGTTCTTCCCAACATGGGTCAATGTGCTATATTGATTAACTTTGAAATGTCTGTGTAGCATAATGTTTTATTATTATATATCACTGTAGGTTACATTTTGTAGTGTTATTACCTCTGACATGAGTCTAGGTTGTCATGTTTACAGTTCTTACAAGGATATCTCTCTTAAGCTGCCTAAGCTTTCTTTGAAGTTGTGGGGGAAACTCTGTACTCAAAAGAGATGCAGATTGCAAAGGGAAATGAACATCTGTCTACATCTGCTATGTTGGCAATGTGGCCTAAAAACCTGCCACTTGAATGTTTGTTTTCTTCCAAATAACAGCATGATGCAGGTGTCCTGAAACTTCAGTTTTCATGATAGTGGAAAAATATGTACAGAAATATTGGAAACACTTCTAAAAAGTACATAATTGTACTTTATAATTGAAGATCACTTATGAATGATGATGTTATCTTCCTATATGACCATTTGAGATGCCATTGTCCTACTTCCCATATAAGCTTTTATTCAGTGGAAGAACTAAAGTTAAAAAACTATGTGAAATACCTTTGTACCTAGAGACAAATTTCACCATGGCAACATAATATGATCCATTTTATAGAACATTAAAAATGGAATATAGTGCTTTGACACTATTTCATGATTGCACTCAGCTAGTATCTAAATAATAGTTTCTTACACAATAACTGTGTACTAGTTCGCTAATCAGACATTTATATAATCCTATTTAACAAGCCATTATTTTCTAAAACCACAGTTTTCATGAAAAAGATTACAATTCTGACATTTCTTGACAATCACTGTAATTAATGATGTGAAAATCATCTGCATGATGGCATTTGAATAGTAAGAACAATTTGTTAATGCTGTCAGAACTTTGTATCATTCCAATAACACCCTGATGTTTATTACTGTAGTTTTGGTGTGTGTGTAGCATATGTAATATGAAAAGGAAACACTACTTATATACAGCTGGATGAATACAGATCTTTTGGTTAAATAAAAGAGTTTGGAATTATACTTGGAGGAGCATTGAACTTTTCAAGGTAAATTAACAGTATTGTCTTCAAAGATAGCTTGATGTTTTGGATGAGGAGATTATAGAATTCCTCATTAAAATAACTTTTGGACTTCTGCTGACTGGACTGATGCATGTGAGGTTCAAACCAGACATACTTACTATGAAAAATGAAATATTTGAAATTTCACATTCACTATAAATGACAGAAATGTATAAGGATTCCATTTCTAATGTGGCCATTTTGAGAGGTACCCAGGAATGTTACCACATTGTTTAGGTTGAATATTATAGGTAAAAAGGATGTATCAAGGAATCTTGTGTGGCTATTTCTTCCTTTTAACAACATAGGATAGAGTTCAATCAGAGAACTGTAGAATCTAAGAGCTGGCAGAGATCTCAGAAGCCATCTAGTACAGTCAATACTGAACCAAAAATCTTTTCTATGCCACCCCTAAAAACATTTTTTCAGTGTTCAGTGAAGGAGGATCCACTACTTACCAAGGCATCCCTTTTAATTCTTAGATAGCTCCAACTCTTGGGAAGTTTTTCTGACATCAAGTTCACATCTGCTCCTCTGCAATTTCTGCACATTGTTAGTAGTTCTGTTTTCAGAGGCTAAACTACAAGTCCAATCCTTCTTCCACATAATAGTTCTTGTGATGTTTGAAGATATTTTCAAGTATTCCCTAAGTCTTCTCTAGGTTAAATATCCCTAGTTCCTTCAACAAATTCCAATATAACATATTCACCACTCCTTTCATCATTTGGGTCATCCTTTTCCATACATGCTCCAACCTGTCTATGAATTTCCAAAAATGTGATGCCCAGAACCAAATATTATTTCATACATGCTTTGACCAGGGCAGCTTATAGAAAATTATATTTACAGATGGCTGTCCTCCTATAGACTTCATCATTCCTACAGGAACCTTATCATCTTACAAGATCACATCAGCCCTGGTACTCACACCTCATCAGCCTACTCTACCCCTTGTACTCATGCTCTCATTGAAGGGAAGAAGCAGAGAGCTCCTCTCAGAACCTCCATTTCAGGAAGGCATGAAGGCTAGTAATTTCTGAGTTTCCCATCTGGCTTCGCTCCATTTGAAATGATTATCACCCTGCCCTATTGTTGCTCCTGATGCATATTCTCCTTTTGCATAGCTTCCTCCCTCCTGCTCCATGATGATTAGACTGGCTAGTACCTCAGTCATAGTCTAGCCCGAGTCAATCAAAGGGTCAGGGAAGTTTCCCAGCAAATGCCAAGAGAATATTCTATGTTCATCCCTAATATCAGAAATTTTGTAGTCCCTTGCAAAATCCACTGTAGTTATTTGACATTCCACATCATAGCAACACCTTTGCAATATTAATCCCATTATTTATATTACATGCAATTATTCATAAAAATGGATATCAGCACTTAATACAACAAGGATTATTAATCCACATTCCCAGGAAACCATCTCAGGGAGCCATTCACAACAAATATATATGAAAAGTACTTGTAATAGTCATAGCACCATATAAAGCAGTGCTTGACAGACTGACTCATTGTTTAAATTACTCAACAGAAATATTAAGTGCATGTCATAGCAGTACATGCATACCCATAGAACACAAGCAAATATGAAGAACAAAAAAGCATCCTGTTCATCATACCCTAAATAATGTACCTTGAACTTGACAAAGAATTTTCTTCGTATTAGCCCAGCAAAGTCATCATAACTATTTCCCTCCATCCTATTCCCTTCCCATGATATTTACTCTATTTTCCATCTTCTTTTAAACTATTCCTCCTCAAAAGTATTTTACTTCTGACTGTCCCCTCCCCTACTCTACACTCCCTTTTTTTCCACCCTTCCTTCCTTATCCTCTTCCCCTCATACTTTCCTGTAAGGTTAAATAGATTACTCCTCCCAACTGGGCGTGAATGTTATTCCCTCCATGAGCCAACTCTGATGAACAGGATACTATTAGAAAAACCTGGAAAGACCTACATGAACTGAAGCAGAGTGAAATGCACTGTATACAAAATAACAGCAATAGTGTAAAATGATCTGCTGGGAAGCATGTGGTTATTTTCAGCAAGGCAATGGTCCAATATAACCCTGAAGGACTATGAAAATGGCAACCCATCTACAGAGAAAGAAGTGATAGTATCTGAAATAGTTGGAAACACATTTTTTTTTTTAATTTTAATTTTTTTTCTTTTCTCTTTTTTTTTTCTTTTTTGGTGAGGCAATTGGGGTTGGGTGACTTGCCCGGGGTCATGTGGCTGGTGGGTGTTGGGTGTGTGGGGCTGGATTTGGGCTCAGGTGCTCCTGGTTCCAGGGCCGGTGCTCTGTCTGCTGCACTGTCCGCTGCACCACCTAGCTGCCCCTGGAAACACATTTAAAAAAAAAAAATGTTTTTTCTCTTTGACAATTCCTCAGTCTGAAGTTTTGGGAGTTTTTTGACTGTTTTTTCCTCACAACCTAGCTAATGTGGGAATGTTTTCCATGACTACCCATGTATAATTTATTTTGAAATGCTTGAGTTCTAGTGGGTGGGGGTGGGAATAGAGGAGGAAGAGAAGTTGGAACAATTTTTTTTTTAATTGGTGTTAAAATTTGTTTTTACATATATTTTGGAAAATAAAATTCTATTCTAAAAAAAAATTAAATTAAATTAAAAAAAAAAGAAAAAAAAAGAAAGACTGGGGGGAGGGGCAGTTAGGTGGCACAGTGGATAAGAGCACCGGCCCTGGATTCAGGAGGACCTGAGTTCGGGTCCGGCCTCAGACACTTGATAGCTACTAGCTGTGTGACCCTTGCAAGTCACTTAACCCTCCTTGCCCTACAAAAAAGAAAAAGAACAAAAGAAAGACTCCATTTATTTCTATGCTTTCTAGTGTCTTTAATAGGCATGGGTGTTGCATTTTGTCAAAGTTTTTTCTGCATATATTCATATAATCATGTTTTTTTGTTTTTGTTATCAATATGGTTAATTATGCTGATAGTTTCCCAATATTGAACCATCCCTGAATTCCTGATATGAATCTCACCTGGCCATAGTGTATAATCTCTATGATATATTGTTATAATGTTCTTGCTAGTATTTCATTTGCTATTTTTACCTCAAAATTTATGTTTTTGTTTTTTATTTTTTGTTTTTGTTTTTTTTAGATAGGCAATTGGGGTTGGGTGACTTGCCCAGGGTCACACAGCTGGTGGGTGTCAGGTGTCTGAGGCCGGATTTGAGCTCAGGTCCTCCTGACTCCAGGGCTGGTGCTCTATCCACTGTGCCACCTAGCTGCCCCTACCTCAAAATTTATTAAGGAAATTGGTTTATAGTTTTCTTTCTCTGTTTTTACTCTTCCTAGTTAAGGTATTAAAACCATATTTGTAGGACCAATATGATAATGTTTTACATAATTGCACATGTATAACCTTTATCTGTTTTTTTTGGTTCTGCTCATTTTGCTTTGCATGAATTCAGGAAATGAGGAAGGGATCGAGGGAAAGGATTTGGTTATGGTTAGAATTGGGGAGGGTTAGAATTTGGAACTCAAAACTTCAAATAAAATTGTTTATTATAAAAAAAAAAGCATCAGTAGCACCACTATGTTTACAGAATAACAAAGCAAGAATCAATAGTGTTATAGATGCAAATAAACAATAGAAATATGTAAAACCAGCAGATAAGCACATGTACAATGTATACATGATACTAAAGAGACAAATATACATAAACAAAATATCATAAATCAGAAACACACTCAAAACTTTCAGTAATTAACACGTGCCAGTGATCATAAGCAATTCCATTTCAGGAATAGACTGTTTTGGGGATGGCCTGGCTACCTCCCCCTTTACATATCACTCTACTCATGTTGAAACTAAGTTCTTCGATTTGCATTTGGACCTCCACAAACTGAATTAACCAGTGACACAATTTTGGCTAGTTTTAGCCCTGATTTCATAAAATTATCAATTCCCTATCTCCATTTATTCTTACCATAATGTTACTACCACATAATTACAGAATCATGGCATTTTAGATTTGTGAGGAATATCTAATCCAACTCAAATCTGCAAAGAAATTCCTATTACAACATATCTGCCAACTGGTCATTGAGTTCTACTTGAAAGAAGAAACCAAATGAGGGGGAAACTGACTACCTATTGATTCAACCTATATATTTTTTGAATAGCTCTAATTATGAACTAACTTTTTTCTTGAAATTAAAGCTAAATTTGACTGCAGTTTCTATGCTTTGCTACTCACTTTTTCTTCTACACTGAATCATTTCAAGGTGGCCTCAATTCATATACTGGATTAATCTTTCTCCTACTATGGCTAAGTAAATCTCCTTTTGTTAACTGTTGAATGACCTGTGAACATCTCATTTGATTCTAATAATGAACATAAATTACCAAGGGACTGGATTGTTAGGTTTAGCCCAGAATACCTGGTTTGCTTACAATTCCTGTACTGGTAGCTTTGGATAAAGGGGTGTGAATGATTTAGTAACCTTTTTCACATAAAAAGTTTTCCAAAATGGTTTAAAAAATCATAGTATAAGCTGTGGATTGGATTCTTTATTTTGCTCATTTCCCCCTCATTTATGGTTTGATGATAATTCTGAAGTGTTATAATTTAAATTGCTCTAATTATTAAATTTAACTTTTTTTCAGGTTGATATGTTGATTTTTTGAAAATTGCTAATGTTCTTTGACCACTTTTCTATTGGGAAAATTTCTTCTAATTTACAGACATTAATTTTTCATAGATTTTGGATGTCATTTACATTAGAGCTTTATATAATTTTCATAATATATTTTATATATTATATAATTATATTTGTGATTTTGTTTTTGATATTAATATGAATAATTATGGTAATAATTTTCTAGTGTTGTAACATTCAACTTGGTCTTAGTGAATGATTTTTTTATACATTGCTACAGCTTTTAAAATGACATTTTAATATTTTTTCATCAACATGCATTAGTGATAAAAATCGATATGTGATTTTCTTTTTCTGATTTGTTTCTCCTTAGTTGAAATATCTGGGGGTACACTATTTATTATAGGAGGATTTGTACTAAATTCTTTGTCTATTGTTGTGGAATTTATATAATACATGATTTTTTACATTTTTAATATAATTCATTTGTAAATTCATATGGACTCAGATGTTTTTCTTCAAGAGTTGATAGGCTCATAGGCTTATACATCAAGAATTGGAAGAGACCTTAAACATCATCTAGTTCAACCCTTGCATTTCACAAATGGTGAAACTGAGGCCCAGATAGTAAGTAGCAAAGCTGGGATTTGAACCTAAGACATCTGATTCCTTTACTCCCCCAGTACTCTTTCTGTGAAATTATGTTGTCTCTCAAGTTCACTTACAGGTTGCAGAATTTCTCTGTTTAAGATTTTGTTAATGTGTTTGTTTAAAAATTTTTGTAGATATTTATTGCTTTCTTTTAACTTTATTTTTATTGAGATTTGATTATGTTAATTTTTGATAATTTCCCTCTATTTTTTTTTCATTGTGAATTCCTTCTTTTCACTTTTTGTCTTGGTAAGTTAGTTCCCACCAATTAAATCTCAAATTAGCTAATAGCTTATTGATTCCTTTGATCTTTTTCCTTTTTAAAAAATGTTTACTTTTCTTTAATGTAAAATGATATTGTACTCTTTTTTTTTCTTTTTTGGTGAGGCAATTGAGGTTAAGTGACTTGCCCAGGGTCACGCAGCTAATAAGTGTAAAGTGTCTGAGGCCAGGTTTGAACTCAGGTCCTCCTGACTCAAGGACCGATGCTCTATCCACTGCGCCACCTAGCTGCCCCAATATTGTACTCTTTATTGTATTATTAAATTGTTGATTTTATGGTCTGTTAATTGAATGTGTATTTCATAAATATTTTTACTTTACTAATATAAATATTAAGAAATATACATTTTCTTTTAAAGACTATTTTTGTTGCAACCCATAAATTTTGTTTTAATGTTTTATTATTCTATGGCAGCTAGGTGGAATGGTAGATATTGTTGGGCCTGTAGTCAGGAAGACTCATATTCCTTTATTTAATCTAAAATATTTTATTATTTTCTAGTTACATGTAGAGATAGTTTTCAACATTTTTAAATAAGATTTCTAGTTCCAAATTTTTCTCTCTCCCTTCCTTCCTTCCCTCCCCCCTCCCAAAGACAGCAAGCAATCTGATACCGCTTATATATGTACAATCACATTAAACATATCTCTGCATTAGTCATGTTGTGAATGAAAAATTAGAACAGAAAGGAAAAACATCAAAAAACAAAAAAGTAGAAAGAGTACAATTCAATCTGCATCTAGATTCCACAGTTCTTTTTTTTTTCTGGCTGTGGGAGAGCATTTTCCATCATGAGTCCTTTGGAATTATCTTGGATCATTGTATTGCTGTCAAGGATTAAATCTATCACAGTTGATCATCAATGTTGTTGATACTGTGTAAAATGTTCTCCTGGTTCTGATCATTTCACTTAGCATCAGAAGACTCATATTCCTGAGTTCAAATTTGGCCTCAGACACTTATTAGCCATGTGACTCTGGGCAAGTGACTTAAGCCTTTTTGACTCAGTTTTCTCATTTGTTAAAAGTGTTGGAGGACATCTCAAACTACTCTAGTACTTTTTCCAAAAACAAAAACAAAAAACCTCCCAAACTCTAAATGGGGCCACAAAGAGTTATAGTCTGAAAATGACTAAGTGACACTTTATTACTATCCTCTTTAATAATAAATTTTATTTTTGATACTTTCATTTTTACCCTATTCAGTGTGTGGGATATCATTCTGTATTATCCTAAATGGATAATAAAGCTATATATTTTGTTGTTGATCAAAACATTTATCCTGTTATGGCTTATAAAATATGTATAATATTTCTGCCTTTGTATCTATTAATTTTTTTCTTATCACATCAATTTTTTAAAAGTGCTTTTTTTGCTGACAAATAAGTTTACTTCTTAAGATTCCCATTTAGTAATCATGAAAGGTCTACAATACCTAGTATTTCCTATCTTCTATTCTGATCTATATTTTCCTTCCTGTTTATTTTTCTGCCAATTTTATCAAGAATTTGAAGTCATATCAAAGTCATCTACTGTTACTATTTAATTTTTAGCTTTTATTTATTTTTTTCTATGTATATAATTTATTTAAACTTTTAAGGCCTTTGGCAAACTTCTATGCCAACAAAGCTATTTTAAAATTGACCCATCATCAGAGTAGAAGGGATTGGCCTAGAGTTCAAAAAATAATATAGGAATCCCATCCTTCTTTTCTCTCTTTAGGGCAGGTGGTAGATTTGGACTCAAATAATCTGAGTTCCAATGACAGTTTTATTATTTGCCACCTGTGTAATCTTAGAATAGCTAGCTTTAAATTTTTTTTTTTATTTACAAAATCAGTCTAGTCATCTTCTCTTTTAAGTATTTAGATGCTATGCTACCTGCCACACATATATGGATATTATTTCATTCTGGGAAAGGGGCATGGTGGCTTTAAGGTCAGTATGATGTGGATTCATGACCTCTTTTTGACACATACTGACTGTGTAATACAGATCAAGTATACTTTCAGTGTACCCTGATGATTCTCCAAGTTTCAGAATCTTTTAAAGTCTTTGCTGGCAGAGGGAGGTTTGTCACTGGGGACTGTTGAGACCTGTGAAATCCTAGATCTAATCCCACATACCCATACTAACCAAATTCCATCATCTAGTTATTTTCTAGTTATTATAAGTTATTTTCTAGTTACTGTAATTTCTTCTGAAATCATGGTATCTAGTTTACCATTTTAATGCCGAATGAGATTTTCTACCCCCCAACTTACTTTATTTTCTCAGTATTTTGTTCATCCATTTTAAGGGTCAGTTTTACCCATTAACATTCAAGATTATTTATGTTCATTTTTCATCAAATTCCATTATATTACATCTTAATTAAAAAAAATAGTCAGCACTAAGTAACTACAACTTGTCTTATTGGAAGCATCCTGAATCCAGGAAACTAATTCCTTTTTTTTTTTTTAATCTATGGGCCAGATTGCTGTATCTTACCTATTTATCCCTTCTAATTAACTCTAGATACCTGTTCCTTGTTTTTAATGAAGCAATTCATCCATGACTTCACCTTTATATGTGGAAAATTCTTTTCTTCCACCCTTTTCTTGACCATGCCAGATCACTTTTAAAACCATCTTTCTCTTTTAGGATACTTTTTCTGATCACCTGAAACCACAAATAATTTCTCTTTGTTTCATTAATTAACATTAGAAAAATCAGTCTTCATTGGGAATCTTAATCTCCTTGAAGCATATGAACAAGGAGTCATTTGGCCCTTATAGGCTATTTGAACTTCTTACATTTATTAAATTTTCTTGACTTCTAATTTTTTTCAAAAGGTCTTCTCATCTCATCATCTTTCTCAAAAGGGATGATTAGAAGTCATTGATTCTGTTGAAAATCCTCCCCCCCCCCGAATATGTTCAGGTTTACAGGATGTTACCTTTAGACAAATGCTATTTTTCTTTCAATTTTGAAATGTCATAATTGAGCATTTTCTTTCATTTCTCAGTGTCAATCAGTAGTCTCAATTTAAACTGTCATTCTGTTAAAAATAAGTTATCTCCTCTTGTCATCTTATAAAACTTTCTTTTTGACCATGAATTTCCTTTGGGGACAAGTAAGACTTAGGGTTTCTTTTTGATGGCTCCAATTGTACTGTATTCATCTGTACTTTGTCCTCTAATTCTGATGATTCTAGGCTATTTTTTTTTGCACAATTTTGTGAAAAACAGACTTTTATATCGTCATATTTTCTGGGACTTCAGTTATTCTTAGATTGTCTTGCTAAGTAGGTTTCAAGGTCAGTTGCTTTGATTGTAGAGACCTTAACTTTTCACTGTATTTTTACTTTGCTCTAATATTTCTTACATCTCTGTTTCTGTGTTCTATCTATGCTATTTCCCTTTGCAAAATGTTCATTGCTTAATTAAAAATTTTCAACCTCTCTTCTAAAACTTCAATTTTTGTCTTTTTAGATTCATCTTTAAAAGCCATCATTTTTTCCTTATAATTTCCTTTAATTTTTTTAAGACTCTGAAACACTTTGAGGTATGTATGATGGTTTAATTTTAATTAATCTGGCCCTAGTTTTTCTTATTCCAATATTATCTCTTGACTTTTACTCCATAACATTTCTTCATTGCATTAGATCTTTTTTGTTTACTCATTTCTTCAATATCTCATGCTTTTTTGTGGGATTTTTTTTCTTGAGGGGATTTCTTTCCTTTTTCTTTTTGTGGTTCCTATTATTTTACTTTGTTTGTTGGATTTGTTACTGTTTTGAAGTGTGAAATGGGAGCTAGGCTTCAATGTGACCATTCACTAAGTTATATCACTGCAACTGTTTGTTGCATATTTATGGGACTTTGTTAGGGTCATTCCATCCCTTGCCAATAGCTTATCCTTATTCTTCTTGAAACTATAGATCAGAAATATAGGTCCAATTCCAGACACCAACTTCTTAGCTAGATATTCAATTCCTGGATCTAAATTTCTCTTCTGAATATCCTATTTTCAGTAAACAGTAATGAAGGAAACACCCTACTTTAATCTTTTAAGTTTCCATTTTTTTTTTGCTAAGACTTTAAAAATTTTTAGTAATGCTTTCTAGATTCCATGTGGCAGATCACAGATTTGGAGATATATAGCTAGAAAGAGCCTTAGAGGTAAGTTCTGAGGGAGCTAGTGTGGCATAATTGATAGAGCACTAGACATAATCAGAAAGACCTGGGTTCGCATTCTGCCTCTAATGCTTACTAGCTATGTGTATATGAGTAAGTCACTTAAGTTTGCTAAGTCTCAATTTTCTCATATGTAAAGTGAGGAGGTATGTAATATATTTCTTTTCAGGTCCTTCCTAGATATAAATCTATGCTCCTTTGATCCATCTATCTAGTTCACTCCCTTCATTTTTCAGATGAGAAGACTGAGGATCAGAGGTGTAAAATTATTTTCCCATCATCACATGATTAATAAGCATCTGAAGCAGAATTTGAACCCATCTCTTCTGATTCTATACTCAGTGTTGTTTCCCTTATGGTATTGCCACCTGGATAAATACACATGTTTAACTGTAGTGAGTTTTGAGAATTCTTTGAGTGTTCTCCATCTTATCTTGTTTATATGCCTTAGGAAGACAGAGAACTTCTATTGTTTATGTCAGGTTGACAAATAGCTGTCTCATCTCCTCTTAGTCAAAGCTTCTTAAACTGTGGGTTGTGATCACGAATAGCTCCAAAATCAGTAAATGGTTTTACTCCTTTTAAGCTAGGCAGAATAAATGATCAGACCTCTCTGTTTCACTATCAGTTTTGACATGTGCTAAGGGTCCTGTGTTGTCAATCAACAAGTGTTTGTTAGGTGCCTTGAATGTGCCAGACACTATCTTAGGCTGAAGAGATACAAAAGAGAGACCTCGACCTCAAGAAGCTTATATTTTACAAGACAAATTAATTATCTTCACAGATAAGTAAAAATAGAATGGTCACGGTACAAAATAAATACTGAATTTGGGGTGAGTGCTAACAACAGAGGTGTCTTGAAGGATGTGGCGTTTGAGATGTCTTGAAAAAAGCTGGAAGGTGAAGAAAGAGAAAGCATTCCCCTTATGGAAAATAGTCTTTATGAAAGCATAGAGTAGGGAGATGTATGCTGTGTATGGAGAACAGCAATGTAGACCAGGTGGGCTGGAGAATAGAGTATTTAAGGGAAACTAATGTAGAACCAGCCTGGAAAAGTAGTCTGGGTGTGTACTGTAAAGGGCTTTAAATGATAGGGTGGTTGGTATTTTATCCTAGAAATGATATCGTACCATTCATGCTTCTTGAGTAGAGAAGTGTCATAATTAGACAACTTGGCCACTGTGTAAAGGGTGGATTTAAGTATTTTTATTATATTGGAAAGGACTATAGTTTTTCCATTTAACCAATTCTACAGAGCAGGAGTGGAGTATGAAACCAGGAGTACAATAATAATAATGTCAGGATTGTCATTCAGATTATCCTAATACAAATTTGTAGAATCTGTATTGGGAGACCATAGTTCACAGATGTTCTTTTTTCAAAAAAACATTTTTATTTAAAGTTTTGAGTTCCAAATTCTATGCCTCCCTCCCTCCCTACTCCCTTAAATGATAAGCAATCAGATATGTTATATATGTGCAATCATGTAAAACATTTCCATATTAGTAATTTCATACAAGAAAACTTGAATAAAAGGAAAAAGAAAGTGAAAGCTAGCATGCTTCAATATGTATTCAATCAATATCAGTTCTTTCTCTGGAGGTAGTATGCTTCATCATTAGTCCTTTGAATTGTCTTGGATCATTGGACTACTAAAAAGAGTTAAGTCATTCACAGTTCTTCATCAAACAATATTGTTGTTACTGGGTCACAGATCTTAGAATCAATCAAGAAGCATTTATTAAGCACTTACTATTTGTAAGGGATCTTGCTAAGTGCTGGGGATAAAGGAAAAGTAAAAAACAGTTGCCCTCAAGGAGCTTCCATTCTAATTGGGGAGACAACATGAATATAAATACATACCAAATACATACAGGGTAAATGGAAGGTAAAAACTCATGTAGCTCCTAGAATATATTTTTAGACCTCTCAAGGGTCTTAGAATATACCTAGCTCTGAAGAAGGCAAATAATTTGCTTACATTCTCATAGGAATTTAGTAGCAAACTCAGGATTTAAATTCAGGTCTCTTGACTCTAAGTGCAATCACCTTTCTCCCTTACAACAAACTAGTTCTCCAAGAATCCATAAGATTGTGAGTTCCTTAGATGCTGGGACTGTGTGTTCTTCATATTTCTTCCCAGTGCTTAGCACAGTACCTAGAACATAAGTGTTTAATAAATCTTCTGGGTGGATAAGAACAATAAAAAAATTTCCCAGGTATGACTTTTAAAGTTTAGCAATAAGAGAGGTTAGAATTAACCATTGGTGGAAGGGAGGGAATGGGGAGAGTATGTGTGTGTGTGTGTGTGCCTCTTTGTGCTGGGGGGTAGGGGGTAGGGAAAGACTATGACTATGAGATATCAAATATATTTGGAAAGGAATTAAGACATACACAAAAAACATGGGTATTCATTCCTTCTTTGAAAGAACCTCATCTGACTCATGAACCTCATCATGCAGATCATAGTTTTAAGTGGATGTTTTTTTGTCTTAAGGAGAAACACCACATGCAGTGAATTTTATATAACAGGAACTTAATAGATTTATGGTGAATTGAACTGAGAAATTTCCAGATAATAAGTTAAGTGGGACCATACCCATCTTTTTGTGCCCTATAGGACATAGGTAAATGATGAATTTATAAGACAGACTGAGTGTAAAAATATTAAGAAATGTCCCCTGGGGCAGCTAGATGGCGCAATGGATAGAGCACTGACCCTGGAATCAGGAGTACCTGAGTTCAAATCCGACCTCAGACACTTAACACTTACTAGCTGTGTGACCCTGGGCAAGTCACTTAACCCCAATTGCCTCACTAAAAAAAAAAAAAAAAAGAAAAAGAAATGTCCCCTTCTTACTAGTCACACATATATGCTTCATAAATTTTCTTTTTAAAATATAGTTTTCTTGGTTGTGCAGACTCTTGGCACTTTTGCTCTCTCAGGTGTAATCCAATTATTTATTTGTTTCAAGAAATATGGGCTGCTTTAAATGAGATACTATGCAGTCAGTATAGATGACAACCTTCTCTATAGTATTCATTCCATTTAATGTTTTTCCCCCATACTCCATTATAGGGTAAAAATAAGTGATATTTAAGCAATAGTCAATTGTGTAACCATGTAGCATAGCACATTTTAACATTATTGATAGGTGCGATGCTTACTATTTAAGTATTTTTGCCCTTCTTCATGTCTCCAATGCTTAGCAGAGTGCTTAACATTTAGCAATAATAAATGCCTGCTGACTTACTGGCCTGGAGTTGTATATCAGGAAATTTGACATGATCTCTTGCCTACTTTCTGAAGGTAATTATGTTCCTCTTTTTCTTTATTTCAGATGTTCAGAACTTCACTGATACTACTCTGTTACCTTATACGTCTTATTCCTATCATATCTTGACCACCAATGTGCATGGTTCAGAAAGAAGTGCAACTGTGACTTACAGAACAAAATCTGGGACTCCAGAAGGAAGCCTGAACCTTAATTATCTTATTCCCATTAGCCCATATTCTGTGACACTGTACTGGACTGCTCCTTCAAATGATTCTGGCCCTATAGAAAAATATATTTTGTCATGCATTACTTTAGAGAGCCTTCAGCCTTGTGGTCCATATGAAGGTCTTGACACCTTGGCCACCATTTGGAATTTAGTTCCATTCACAAAGTACCGCTTTTCTGTTCAGGCCTGTACAAGTGGTGGATGTTTACATAGCTTACCTCTGATCATAACTACTGCTCAGGCACCTCCCCAAGGAATGGACCCTCCTACAGTGCAGACAATTAGCTCCACAGAACTCTACGTAGAATGGCATCCACCAGAAGAACCCAATGGTAGGAGTTTCAGGGTGTCCTTGCCATTGAGGAATATTTGCCACTGTGGAATATGAATGGGAATCTAGAAATTTGGAATTCTGCATCGAAAAGCTGTGCTTAGGTTCGCAACTGTGGAATAGTCATTGAGAAGCAATTTCAAAAGATGAAAGATATTAGTTGTCCTGGTCAGTGGAGCAAGTGCGTTTCTTTTAATCTAATCAAAAATTCCATTCAATTAAATTGCCCGTTAAAAGGCTAGTATTATCTTTGCTCCTAATGACATCTGCCACAACAGGAATGATGTTTATAATTTGAAACTCACTTGTGAAATGCATTATATTTGACTGTGTCACAAGTTAGGTCACCCACATGCAGTAAATTTTCTCCTTTAAGCAAGAAAAAGATGTAAAAATAATAAAAAATATGCATATAGGGTAGCTGACTCCATTAAGTTAATTTTAGTGTTGATTATATTGAGCCCTTGGTTATATAGGCCAGACTTGCATATTAAGATTTTTAGTAATGTTAACATTGCATACTTTTTCATGGCAAGACCCTATGAGGTATTAGTTTTTTCTTTGTTAGGTTCTATGACTTATTTGCTGATAACAAGCAGAAAATCGCTAAAATATTATCATCTTTATGCATATCAGCTAGAATTATAAGAAATAACTAACCAAAGAAAAATATAATTCCAAATTAGAGGAATAGTTTTCAAATCCTAGAACAGAATTAGTTCTTGTTTAGCAATAGAAATGTTAGCTTTTCCCCTGGGACAGATTTTTACCAGTTATAAGTTGCAATTTCTGTGGCTACTTTTATGTTTGGTGGTGTTATGCAGAGTAAGGGCTTTACCCATTGAACCAAAATTTAGAGGACACTGACACTTGCAGTTTTTCAGTAGCATAGAAATAATGGAGTTCCATATGTAATTTAAAATAATAGTAGTATTTCTCCAGTGACCACAGACCAAGCAAGCTGCTACTTGTCCTGGAGAGTTTTGTTTGTCCTCCTTCCTACAAATTTGTCAGACTTCTTAACAATAGTATCTCTGTCTCCCATACATGGGGTTGTATACTAGGTACTCACCTCCCTTCTAAAAAAGTTGGCTTCAGGGTATGATTCCTCAGCTTCCCATGTAGGCCCTAGTTCCCTTTGGAGCCCATAGGGTGGGTTTGTGTGTTTGAGTATGTGTGTGTGTGTGTGGGGGGGGTTGTGTGTGATAATTTTATCACTTAGCAAACTATAAAATATCAAATTATTTGATAAAATATATTGACTTGTGTATTTTAATTTCTAGGAATAATTATAAGATATGAACTTTACATGCGAAAATTGAAGTTTAATGATGAACCAACTGTGACAGAAAGTAGGGTTTTCCAAAATAGTGGATGGTTAAATCCTCAACCAGTTACAGCATCAGCCAATGAAAATGCCTTAACACCTCCAAAAACAACTACAATTATTACCGATTTGGAGCCATACACTAATTATGAATTTAGTGTTGTAGCTGTGAATATGGCTGGTAGTGTGTCTTCAGACTGGATATCTGAAAGAACTGCAGAGTCAGGTAATAATTAGTGATTCTTTCCCTCCCTCCTCCCTTCCTTCCTCCTTCCTTCCCTCCCTCCCACCCCTCCTTCTCTCCTCCCCTTATTTCCCTGCCTCCTTCCTTCCTTCCTTCCTTCCTTCCTTCCTTCCTTCCTTCCTTCCTTCCTTCCTTCCTTCCTTCCTTCCTTCCTTCCTTCCTTCCTTCCTTCCTTCCTTCCTCTGATACTAAATCCTGTGCTTTTTCTGCTGTACAGTACTGCTAATTTCCCCAATCTTTTTCTACTCTTTTCTGATATGAAATACCTCCTCCTCTGATAATTCTTCTTTGTCATGTAAGATAGATGGATATTTACATATTCAGGGTAATTATATTTTAATCATACCTTGTATAATAAAACACCAGATAACTTAAAATGAGAGGGGAAAAAAGGGAATCCACATGTTTATTTCAGCAAGAGAAAAAGGAATCATGAATGATTTCCTTCAGTAAATCCTATTCCAAAACACTATCATGGTGTGGAGGTCATTTGGGGTTGTTGAAGGTTAACCCAAGTGAAGTGCAAATCTCATCAAGTCCTAGCACTCTGGATAGTTATTCTTTTTTAAATACATGCCTAGTGATGGATTTGTATGTCTTTTGTCTGAGGACCAACCTAGTTAATTGAGAGAGACTCCACCATCAGTCAGTCAACAAATATTTATTATTTACTCTGTGTCAAGAACTGTGCTATGTGCTGGAGATACAAAGACAAAAGTGAAAATCCATCCTCTCAACGAGCTTACATTCGAATGGGAAGAAAGCTACCCAAAACAGGATTTATATAGAAAGTGGTTTTGTGTGTGTGTGTGTGTGTGTGTGTGTGTGTGTGTGTGTGTGTGTGTGTGTGTGTGAGAGAGAGAGAGAGAGAGAGAGAGAGAGAGAGAGAGAGAGAGAGAGAGAGAGAGTTTTGATCGAAACCAGAGATCTGAGGGGACAGAAGTAAGGCGGGACAAATGCTCTTTGCTTAGGTGATAGCTAATACAAAGAGATGGAGATAGGAGGAGTTTTGTGTGGGAGCAATAGTAAACATACCAGAATGTCTAGATTATAGAGTACAGGGAGGAGGGTAACGCATAGGACTAGGAAGTTAGGAAGGGGTCAAGTTGTAAAGGGTTTTAAATGTGAAAGCAGTCTATATATGATTCTTAGATAGGGAACCATTGGAGGTGTGTGTGTGTGTGTGTGTGTGTGTGTGTGTGAGTGAGAGAGAGAGAGGGGGGGGAGGGAAAGGGAGGGAGAGAGGGAGGGAGGGAGGGAAGGATAGGACAGAGACAGGGACAGGCAGGCAGGCATGGTCAGACCTGTACTTTAGGGAAATAACTTTGGCAGTTATGTGGAAGATAGATTGTAGTGGGAAGAGATACTATCACCTCTACCCGCCTCTACCATTTACATAGTGTCTTAAGCTTTTACACTGCTTTCATATGATCTTCACAACCACCCTCAGAGGTAGGTACTATTATTTACCTTCATTTTCTATATGAGGAAACTGAGGCAGACAGAAGTTAAATGACTTGCTGATGGTCAGCTAATACGTATCTGAAGGTGAATTTGAAATCAAGTCATCCTAACTCCAGGTCTAAGTCTCTATCCTAATAGGAGGTTACTGAAATGAGTAGTAAGAAATAATGATGGCCTGAGCAAGGATGGTGGCTGTGTAAGTGGAAAGAATGAGAAATATGTAGGAGACGTTGTGGACATAGAAATGATAAACTTTGGCAACAGATGAGGCATGAGTGACAGTGATGGGTTGAGGATGACACTGAGGTTGAGAACTTAGGTAAGTAGGAGGTTTGAAGTACCCTCAACAGTATTAGAAAAGTTTAGAAGTATGATTACTTTTTGAGGAAAGATACTGAATTCTGTTTGGGACATGTTGAGTGTGAGATCCCTATGAGGCAGTGAGCTCAAAATATTCAGTAGAAAGTTGGTGATGAGATGCTGGAAATCAGGAGAGAGACCAGGGTGGGAAATTTTACATCTAGGAGTCATTTGCATGGTACTCCTTCTGTTTGGTCATTTTAGTCATGTTGGACTTTTCTTAACCCCCATTTTAGGGTTTTCTTGGCAAAGATACTAGAATGTTTTGACATTTCCTTCTCCAGCTCATTTTACAGATAAGGAAACTGAGGTAAACAGGATCAAGTGATTTACCCAGGGTCACACAGCTAGTAAGTGTCTGAGGCCATATTGAACTCAGGTCTTCCTGACTTCTCACTCTGGTGCTCTATCCACTTATACAAATGATTTCTAAATTAGCATATACTCCTCCCTAGTCTTTTTCTGGAGTTCAAATCTTGCATCACAACTGCCTAATGGACATGTTGAACTCAATGACTTTTAGGTATGTCAAACTCAACATGTCCAAAACAGAACTCATCTTTCTCCCAGATCCTACCTCCTTCCCTTCTGAGCCTCCCTAAATCTGTTGAGGGTACCATAATCTTTCCAGTCATCCAGGTTCTCAATTTCAGTGTAATCTGCAGTCTCTCACTTTCACTCATCTCACACATCCAATCAGATGTCAAAACTTGTGAGTTCTATGTCTGCATCCTCTCTCACAAATGTATTCTTTTCTCCACTCATGCATACACTGCCCTTGTTCAGAGCGTTATCATTGTTTACCTGGATTATTCCAGTACTCTCCACCCTACCTCAAATCTTTCCCCACTCTGATTCATCTCCATGTAGTTGCCAAGGTTGTTTACCTAAAGTGCTGGTCTGATCATGTCACCCCATTTCCTTTCCCCCTCTTCCAACCAAGTAACTCCATTGCCTCTTTGTTACTTTTATCAAACTTCTGTCTGCCACTTAACACCCTTCTCAATATGGTCCATTCTGAACTTTACATTCTTCTTACATATCATTTGGCCTTCACATACTTCTCTTTGTTGTTCATACATGACACTTCATCTCCTATCTCTATTACTTTGCCTGCAATTCTCTCCCTTCTCACCTCTATTTCTTTTTTCTTTTTGTTTCTTTCTTTCTTTTTAGGTAGGGCAATGAAGGTCAAGTGACTTGCTGAAGGTCAAACAGCTAGTAAGTGTCAAGTGTCAGAGGCCAGATTTGAACTCAGGTCCTCCTGAATTTAGGGCCAGTGCTTTATCTACTGTGTCACCTAGCTGCCTCCCCCACCTCTATTTCTTACCATCATTGGCTTCCTTTAATACTCAGTTTAAGACTTCTAAGACTTCCGCAGGAGGCCTTTCCCATTCCCCTCCCCCCCAGTTTCTAATACCTTCCTCCTAAGGTTATTTTGTACCTACTTTGCATGTATCTCACAAACATATATATACATATACATACATACATATATGTTCTTATGCGTTTATATCTATATCTCTCCATCTGATGATTTTGTGTAGCTTTGCCTCATTTAAAACCAATTCACACACAAGTCAAGACATTCTCCTTGTAATTTCATTGGTCCCTTTTGAACATGAAAGATGAACAACAGCAAGACTATCTATATGTACATGTAAGTGTGTATATATATATATATATATATATATGCATATTGTGAGTGAGATTTTCCCCATTTCTTAGATATAAGTGATTTAACTATGGTACTAATCAGTTTATAGACTACAAACTGTGATTTTAAAATATTTAGATATTCTTTAGTAGCTTTAGCAAATAATAATGAAGTAACATAGATATTGGTAGAGAAAAGGCAAATGCTATATTGTTAACTTGTCTATTCTATCACCTGTCTATCAGACTTCCATTTGTGGTTCAGTATAGCTATCAATCAGCTTAAAGGTCAAATACCTAAAATAGTAACTTCTGAGCTGAAAGGGACCAATCAGAGGCAGGGAGAAGTTGGAAATTCATGCTTAAAGCAATATGGTGGAAATCCTTGATAGTTTAAAACAACTCAGAGGACTAGAGGTAAGAGAGGTATCATCTGAGATGGCAAAGACATATTCCAATAGATGGCTTCCTATGTTATAAACCTGTTACTTAGTAATGGGGCTGTTTTAAGTAGGGTATATAGAATGGCAAACGGCTATGTTGTTATCTGACTGGTGGTTTCTTTCTTCCTATTCCATACTTATTGTATATGTACCACTTGGATTGTGTTAAATTGTGGGAGGAGTCATTGTGTGTATAAATATCCATGGATCCCGAGGCTCTTTGGGTTCTAAATCTGAGACTGGCTTTATTGTGAGACAGGATCCCTCTCTCAATAAACCTATTTTCTTTGGCTTGGAGACTGTTTTTTTCTTTGTCTAACATCAGGCTTAGAAATTTCCATAACAATTTATGTATGAATGTATGTGTGCAGATACATATAGACATGTAATATACAAATATATGTCTATTCATAGAAGTTGTCTCCTTCATTATAAAGTAAGCTCTTTAAAAAGTAGGGACTATTTCCCCTCTCTCTTTGTATCCCTAATGCACGGCACAGTGCTGAGCTCACAAGTCCTTCATAAATGCTTGTTGGTTGATGGATCATTCTACCTCCAGCTCTGGATGTCAGAACTAGTGCTCACAGAAAAGAAAATCAGTTAGAAAATTCTTGAATCAGTTTCTTAAAACCAATAAATAGCTTGGATATGAGATTCTTCCTAATATGACATACTTTATAAAATAAAAAAATACTTCTTTTTTTTCTTACATGAAAAACTTTTATATATGTACACACACACACACATACACATATGTACCCCTTCCTTTTGTCATGCATTGTGTCCAAAGAAACCCAGATTCTGATCTATATTTCAGCCATAAAGCCCTTTGAGAGAAACAGTCATTTTTATATTAGCATTCATGGAAATCTTCATGAACAGAATGTTCATTGTGTTTGAGGATCTCTTAATGACTATTAGCCATCTTGGACAAATAATAGAACCATGCTATCACAAGTGATGAGGCATGGAATTCTGGAAGGGGAAAATCAAGGTCAGGAATGAAAAGTAATGGGTGAAAATGCAATACTGGACCCTCATAATATTATGGGTCACTGGCTAATGGAAGTGAGATGAGGTCCTTTGGTAATACACCTTTGGTTAGCACATTTTGAAATCCATATCAGGATCCCAAAGGTAGCAGAAGGATATATGTGTGGTGTATGTGAACATTCCAACTAAGATTTATTTAAAACTTTTTACAGTCACTGTGGGTAGTAGGATCCTTCAAGTTTACTTGTTTTTGAACAGTTTTTTTCAGGTGGAAAAAAATGGTTTTGTCTCAGCACAATATCTTTTTTTTTTGCCTAAGATTTTTTTTATGACTTGTCCTCATTTTATTACTAGCTCTTTGAGGCTTTTCCACTTAAGTGAATGTGACTTTGCTTCAGATACCTAAAACAGGAAGCCCACGTGATTAACAATGATGGAGATTAATTTCATGTCTTCTTGTTACACAGAAAAAGATTGCATTTAATATGTTTGTGCAATGAAGCCTTTTCCTTTGGTCAGAGCTATGTGGTGTAAGTCAGGCTTTATTTTGATGAGATCTTCTTAAAAGTATGAACTTTTCATTGATTCTTTCTCAAAAATTTCTTTCCCTTTATCTCCGAGGTACTTAGTACCATATTTTATTTATTTAATTTTAACATTACCTTAATGATGATTTTTTAAAAGATTGTATATACAAGAAATAACTTTATTTATGGATGCCATAAAGCAATAGGTAAATGAATTATGAATTTGAATGTTGCTTTTTTTAAAAGGGTGGGGGCGTTTGATTTGAAGTGATTTTAGAAAATAGAACTAGTAAATGAATACTGTTAGAAAACTTGCAATCATGGCACAAAACAATAAGAATGAAACACATTACTTAATGTTTTATCTGTCTTCAGCTCCTGTTTTCATGCCACCTCCTTCAGTGTTCCCTCTTTCTCCATATTCCCTAAATGTGTCTTGGGTAAAACCAGGAAATAATGCAACAAGGGGAGAAGTAGCAAAGTATAAAGTCAACTTGATTTCAGAACAACCACCTCATCAGCTAGCCTTCCTTGAAGTTTCACAGGTACTATTATTGTCCATGATTCTTCATTAAATGTTTAGATTGTCTGTGCTTAGATTACAGTCTTCATTACAAAGTCATCTTTACTGTTTTGATCAGATAATAAAGGTTGAATCTTTCTTGACCAGTATGCTTAGATTTATACATATGAATTTTTTTTTTGGTGAGGCAATTGGGGTTAAGTGACTTTCCCAGGGTCACACAGCTAGTAAGTGTTAAGTTTCTGAGGCTGGATTTGAACTCAGGTCCTCCTGAATCCAGGGCCAGTGCTCTCTCCACTGTGCCACCTAGCTGCCCCAATGCATATGAATTTTTAATAATTATTTTTAATTTAGTCAACTATGTGATCAAAAGAACTGAAATATATATTTATATATCCAAACTATATTAACCTAAAAAGTGATAGAATACCAGTAACAACAAGCCCACATGTCTTGTTTTCTTATCTTTATGAAATATTTATAAAAATTATCTACATGCAAATTAAAGGTATCTGATAAAATATAAGAAGCAGTGAGCTTTCACATCTCCCCCGCCCCTATCAGAGCACTTATTTAAAGTCAAACAGTTGACTTATAAGTGGAAAATAAAAGATGGTAAGGTATTATCTCAATTTTTTTCTTTGTGTGCCAAGAGGCAACCAGGAAAGTCCCTGGATCATAATTGGAACTTAATAAATGCTTGTTGATTGAGTTCTCATTTATTAACTTGTAAAAAAAAAGATTTAATGTGATAGAACAGAATATAGACAAAGTTTTTTTCTCCCTTAACAAAGTTATCCTTTTGTTATGATCATGCAAGATTCCTTGATCAATGCAACTACAGGAAAAACTCTGTTAGGAACTCTGACAATACACTCATTAAACATATTTGTCATGGTTATGGAAGATGTGCAAGATATAAAAGCAAGCTAGTGAGCAATGAGATTGTAGCCACGGCCTCTGCTGGTGAGTCCCCTAGCAACTTATACTTAATTTTGGAACAAATATATTTAAAAAAATAAATAGTTATGGAAGACCTGATTATTTTTTAAAAGGGAGATTTACTTAGTCATAGCTTTTGAAAGATATTAATAAAATATATTCATTAAGAATACTATCTTTATTCACTTGAGTGCTGCTTCCTTCCTTTTGTTTTTACCATGGCAGAGCTTTTGATCATTGAGTACCTCATGACTTTTTATACTCAGAAAAATGTGTGCACCATGGGCATCTCCAAAACAAAACTTCTAAAATCATCTCTATTGAAGACCATACTGCCCTTTCAACCTTTTTAAAATTTTTTTAAAAAGTTTTTATTTTTTTAGTGAGGCAATTGGGGTTAAGTGACTTGCCCAGCATCACACAGCTAGTAAGTGTTAAGTGTCTGAGGCTGGATTTGAACCCAGGTACTCCTCACTCCAGGGCCAGTGCTCTATCCACTGAGCCACCTAGCTGCCCCCTTCCAATCTTTTTAATTGCATAAGGCACTAAGAAATGAAATTATTTGCCTAGGCTTAAACCTGATTCAAACCAGATATATCAGAAGTTGGACTTAAACTTAGGTCTTCCTGGTTCTGAGGCTAATTCTTTATCCACTCTGCTATACTACCTCTTACCTTGCATATGGTAGCCCCTTAATAAATGCTTGTTAGGTTGGGTTATACTTTATTTTTCATTTCAGAGTCAATACCTAGTTGAAAAATCTGGAATAACTTGTTCTCTAAGATTATACAACATGTAAATTTGTATGGTTCATTTGCCCATTTCTAGTCAGAAGTATGCAGTCAACTCAGTTCTCTTTCTGGTTAGTATATCTTCATTTCATCCTTCACACTACTAATATTGCTTGTGGATAAGTATGGTTATATTACTCTGCTCAAAAATCTTCAGGAGCTCACTATTATATACTTGTCAAATTTTAGATTGTTTTACTTCATGTTTATGACCCTCTACATTCAGGAAGCACCTTATCTTTCTAGGCAGCACCTTTCCTTTACCTTATGATTATGCTCAATGTGATGTATACTTTAGCCAAATTGGGCTAATGTGTACCTTGAACATACCCCATTTCTGCTTTTGTCTTTTGAATTCCTACAGTCCTTTAAACCAACCCAAATGCCACTGCCTCTATCAATTCCTCCTTGATCTCTCCTGTCAATAATGACCTTTTCCTTCCCCACAGACTTCACATTGTACTTTATTTAATACCTCTCAAATTCCCTTACATTGCTATTTTTCATTATAGTTAGCTATATGGAGTATAGTCCCTTTCCTTAGCTAGTTTGTAAGCTCTGTGAGTCCAAGGACAAAGTTATCTAAACTTTGTCTCTCCCTTTGTCCCTCCTCAACCCCAATCCCAAAGCACAGGGTTTAATACATTGTAGCCATGTAATAAGTATTCCTTTAATTGAATTGAAATTCTCAGTTTATCAAAGGTTGGAGATGTAGCTTGTGGATTGTTCAGGGTTTCTTATTCTTCTTTAAGTCTCTTCTGCCTCCATTTTATCCAGTAAGTTGGAAGGGAACTTAGAATAGGGATTCAATTTGGACAATGCCTTTATGGTATCCTTCAGTCAGCCAGACAATTACAAGTTTCCTTTATTTGAATGCTGAAGTAATCTAGTTACTTTTCTTTTTAGTTAAGTTTTAGGGGAAATGATAGCATTTATTTAACACTATGACATCTATCTATCCATCCCTACCACTTAGAATATTGGCCATGCTACTCTAATTTCCTTATGCCTAAACTGCTCGATGGTTTAGCTTGAATTTCATCACATAATAGTGACATTGCCATCATCCTTTATCTCCACTGTTGGTGGCAATAACCATCCCACCACGCTGCTTTATGAGGCAATAACTTGGTTTCCTCATTTATCCACTCAGGAACTGGATTATTACCTCATAAAACAGTGTGATGGTATAATTATCAATTAAATTCTAGCTTGTTGAGATTCTCTTGCTCCCCCTAGCCCCCCCCCCAAAATTCCCTTTTCCTAATAGGTCTTGGCAATCATTTTCAGTGTCTAAACTCAAGGAATTTTGAGTATAGAAGCTAAAATCTAATTTACTATTAATTATGTATTAACAAACCTAGAAATGCTATATTGGTTGCTTTCTTCACAGGTTTTGTACACTGCTGAAGCACAAGAGCTTTTCTATGTTGTAAGGGGACTAAAGCCTTATAGGATATATAATTTCACCATTTCTCTATGCAACCTGATAGGGTGTGTTACCAGTGAGCCAGGAATGGGACAGACCTTAGCAACAGGTAAGCAAGTTATAAGAAACTTTTAAAATTCTTTATGTAGCATGTTCTACTTTGACTTGCTGCTTAATCTTTATTTTCTCTCTCATACTTTTCCTGATATTTCCCACCCATACTGCCCACTTGTCCTACAAGTATAAAGGTAAAGAATTTAAAATTAAAGGATGTGGGAGGTACCAAGGTGGCTTGACTCTTAAAAGTGATTTCTGGGGCAGAGCTAAAATGGCAGAGGAAAGGAAGTAAGCTCTCAGAACTCATGACATGATCACTACAAAAAACCTCCAAGTAATGCCATAGGACAAGTCCTGGAGCAGCAAAATCCACAGAAGAATGGGCTGAGATCATTTTCCAGTCAAAGATTGCTTAGAAGGTCAGAAAAAAGGGGCTGTTGTGCTGGGGCAGGAGTGGAGCCCAACCTCACCATCACACTAACACAGATTAAGTCTTAGGCAGGCCAAGCCAGAGAAAGAGATCCCCAGAGCCTCTGAATCACCTGCAGTGCCACTGTCATCTGGAACTAAGCTCAAGGTCTGGTGAGAGGGCTGAGCAGTTGGCAATGGGGCATTACAGGGGTCTCTGCTGGAGCTGAGGTGGAACTTGGGTGTTTCACCCCTGCTGGGAACCAAGAAGTAGGCTTCAGTGTTGGGGGCCCAGGTGGGGGAGGGGTGCAGGTTCACCAGAGCTAACAACCATAGCACACAAAGTTTTGCTGCCTGGTTAGTTAGCAAGTTGGCCTGGGGTTATCTACAGAACAGAGAACAGGCTAGGCAAGTGAAGAACCTGCCCCTCCTTAAATTGTACCACCTTAGACCCCCTGAAGCTTGGGAAAGTACATCCTGGAAGCAGTGACCCACTTTTAGAAGGAGTTAAAAGTCAAGTAAAAGATGGGCAAGATGAGCAGACAGAGAAAGTTGAGGACCATAGAAAGTTTCTTTAGTGACAAGGAAAATCGAGGTGCAACCTCAGAAGAGGATAACAACATCAGGGCTTCTACATCTAAAGCTTCTAAGAAAAATATGAATTAGTTTCAGGCCATGGAAGCACTCAAAAAGGACTTTGAAGATAAAGTAAGAGAGGTAGAGGAAAAATGGAAAGAGAAATGAGAGTGATTAAGGAGGGTCATGAAAAAAAATTCAACTGCTTGAAAAGCCAAATTAGTCAAAGGGAAAAGGAGGTACAAAAGCTCTCTGAAGAAAATCATTGCTTAAAAATTAGAATTAAACAAATAGAAGCATATGACATTGTGAGAAATCAAGACACAATAAAGCAAATCCAAATGAATAAAATAAATAGAGGACATTATGATATTTCTCCTTGGAAAAGTAGCTGACTTGGAAAATAGATCCAGGAGAGATAATTTGAAAATTATTAGACTACCTGAAAACCATGATCAAGGAAAGAGCTTAGACATCATCTTTCAGGAAATTTTCAGGGAAAATTGCCGTGATATTCTAGAAGCAGAAAATAAAATAAAAATTGAAAGAATCAAACAATCACCTCCTGTAAGAGATTCCAAAATGAAAATTCCTAGGAATATTATAGCCAAATTCCAGAGATCCCAGGTCAAGGAGAAAATATTGCAAGCAGCCAGAAAGAAACAATTCAAGTACTCTGGAGTCACAGTCAGGATAGCACAAGATCTAGCAGCTTCTACATTAAAGGATCAGAAGGCATGGAGTATGATATTCCAGAGGGCAAAGGAATTTGGATTACAACCAAAAATCACCTACACAGAAAAACTGAGTATAATCTTTCAGGGGAAAAATGGGACTTCAATGAAAAAGAGGGCTTTGAGGTATTCGTGATGAAAAGAACTAAAGTGAATAGAAAATTTGACATTCAAATACCAAATCCTAGAGAAGCATAAAAAGGTGACCAGGAAAAAGAAATTAAGAGGGATGTTAAAAGGTTAAACTGTTTACATTCCTACATGGGAAGATGATATGTCTAGCTCATAAGAAATTTCTCAGTATTAGGGAAGATAATAGAAATAAATTTAGGGCACAGGTGGGAATTGATTATGAAGGGATGATATCTGTAAAGCATTTATTTTTTGTTTATCTTTTTTTTTGTGGTGTGGTTGGAGTTGGGTGACCTGCCTGGGGTTGAGCAGTGGGTGAGTGTCTTGTGACTGATGTTGGAGGATTTGGTCTCAGGTCCTCCTGGGTCCAGGGTGGGTGCTTTGTCCACTGTGTCACCTAGCTACCACATGATGACATATTTAGGGTAAAATTGAGTGTGTCAGAGGATTGCACTGGGGGAGGGGGAAGGAGAGATGTAGAATGGGGTGAAATCCCAAATGAAAGAAACAGGAAAGGGCTTATGGAGTGGGGGGGAGAGATGGGGAGGAGCAGGGCAGTGAATAAACCTTATTAATCAGAATTGGCTCAAAGACCTTAATCTCATCAGAGTTGGCTCAAGGAGTGATTAACATACACACTCAATTGGGTGGAGTAATCTATCTAACCCTGCAGGAAAGTAGGAGGGGGAGGGGATAAAGAGGGAGGGGTGAAAGAATGGAGGGTAGATTGGGGGAGGGGGTAGTCAGAAGCAAATCCCTTTTGAGGAGGTATAGGGTAAAGAAGATAGATAATAGAGTAAATATTATGGGAAGGGAATAGGATGGAGGGAAACAGTTAACAATAGTGAATGTGAAAAAGAGAAAAGGAAAAAATGTTCAAAAATATTTATAGCAACTCTTTGTGGTTGCTAAGAATTGGAAATTGAAGGAATGCCCATTAATTGGGGAAACAAGCTGTGGTATATGATTGTAATGGAATATTATTGTGCTATAAGAAATGACAAGCAGGATGATTTTAGAAAAACTTGGAAAGACTCATATGAACTGATATATAGTAAAGTCAGCAGAACCAGGAGAACTTTGTGTACAGTGACAGCATTTTTGTTCTATGAGAATTGTCAATGACTTAACTACCCTCAGCAATACAATGATCCAAGATAATCCCAAGGGACTAATGATGAAGCATACTATCCACCTCCAGAGAAAGAATTGATATTGATTTAATATGGGCTGAAGCTTGCTATTTTGAGCTTTTTTTTTTTTACTCGAGCCTTTTTAAATAAAATTACTAATATGGTAATGTTTTACCTAATTGCACATGTATAACCTATACTAATTGCTTGCAACCTCAGGGAGGGGGAAGGGTAGGTAGGTAGGGAATGAGAGAGGGATGGAATTTGGAACTCAAAGCATTAAATAAATAGACATCCTTGACTTTTGGGGGGGGCGGGGCCATGGGAGTTAAATGACTTATCCAGGGTCACACAGCTAGTAAGTGTCAAGTGTATGAGGATTTGAACTCAGGTCCTCCTGAATCCAGGGATGGTGCTTTATCCACTGTGCCACCTAGCTGCCCCAACATCACTGACTCTTAAAAGTACCTGCTAAGGGCATGGATTTGACTATCTCTGTCCCAAGAGTCCACAGAATAGATAATCATCTGTTAATTTCAAAATCATTCCACAAGCATTTTTAAATTATCTGCTCTATTCTGGGCACTGCATCCTGCTCAACTGGGTATAAAAAGATAAAAATGAAATAGTCCCTGTATTCTAAGATCTTAGGGAGTATAAGGGAGCCACTTCTTTGTGTATAAATATGTTTACATTTGCATACAGATACTCACATACACATATACTTGCATATATGTGCATACAAATGTATACATTACCTATCTGTCTGTCTCTGCAGTAAGGATAGAGCATAATGGTACTGTAATTTCACTAGTACGGGGAACTCCTGGGTGTTGAAACTCTAATGATGCAGATCAGCATTTTCTTTGTAACTTGTATTCTTAGAAGGTTGCCTAAAGTACTGAGAGTTAATTTGCCCAGGTTTACATAGTCAGTATATATTAGAGGCAGGATTTTAATTAAGCCTTCCTGGTCTGAGGCTGGGTCACTGCAAAATAAATAAGTTAAAAACTTGGATAACTAGAAAGGCTATGGTTCCCTTGAAAGAAAAAGTGAAGCTCAGAATAACGGTGGGTTTTGGAGGAAAATAATGAGTTCCATTTTGGACATGTTGAGGGGATATCGAGTTTAAAATGTTTAGTAGGCAGTTGATGTGGGGCCAAAGCTCAGGAGAGATACTGTGGCTGGATATACAGATTTAGGAATTTGCTGCATATAAATGATAATTAAGCCTATGAAGCTAATAAAGTCACCAAGAGCAAGAAGTATAGATAGTTAAGATAAGAGGTCTTAGGAGACAGCTTTTTGAGACACCCAAAGGGAAGGGGTTATAGATAATGATCCAGTGAAAAATACTAATAGGAAGGTCAGATATATAGGAAGAGAATCAAGAGAGCAGGTTCCTAAAGACACAAGGAGAAGCAAGTGTCTAGGTATAGAGAGTGGTCTATAGTGTCCAATGCTATAAGAGATCAAGAAGGATGAGGATTGAGAAAAAGCCATCCGATTTGGCAATTAAGTTACTCTACTGCTATTTTATTACCCTTTAATAATTAGATAACTTCTTATTTCTTTAATTAGTTTATAAAATAATACCAAATTTGTAAAATTCCTAGAAATCCCATGTCATTTATCATAGTCATATACTATTCATATGAAAAGGTTTTATTCATTTATTCAAGGATGGATTAAAAACTAACTTAATTTGGAAAGGTTAGTAAGAAGGTTTTACTTCTGATTATGTGCCTTACTAACTTGAGTTAATTGAAGTTCTGTACATTTCCAAGTCACAAAATTCTTAGTTGGCAATATAATGAGGCTTACTCCCCTGGTGATATTTGAGAGAATGCCCAGGTGTGGAATGGGTAAAAGATGCTTAGATGAATTGTAGATACTGTGTAAAAAATTATGTATATACAAAAATAATCTTTAGATCTCCCTTCTATATGTCATCCTATTACTCATGGGCCCAGTGCTACAAGGGAGGAAAATAAAGCAAAATTTGTTAACTCTGAAAAATGAAGGATTTCTTTAGTTGAGATTTGGTTTTCCTTAGCCAATTTTGTTTTCTTCAAATAGGAAATCTCTCACAGTGATCTCTAAGAGAATACCTTTTTTGGGGCCTGACTTTTCTGTTATTGAATTCTTAATTATCTATCTATCTATCTGTCTATATCTATATATCTCTATCTATCTATCTATCTATATATCTATATCTTACTTTAGTACCTCATTGTGGTGTTATTGACCCTGAGTTTTTGAATGTCAAGTCTGAAGAGTACTAACTGACAGATTCTACCACGCTAAAACAAAAACAAAAACTCTGGAGCAAGTTCCTATCAGAGGACTAACCCATCTAATTACAGAGAAGTTCATCACCAGTAGAATGGCCACTTGGTGATGAACCATTGGCTTATGGCACCCTAAAGAACAAAGGAAAATACAAAATGGCCTTCGATCCTACAGGTTCTTTCCTGATTTTGCAATAATACTGGTAGAGGAGAAAGGGGTGGGGCAGAGGGTGGTAAGATTTACATAGTTTAAAAAGAAATTATTGATATCTTTTATTTTGATGTAAGCTGCATTTTTTTACATAACCTGAATTTTCCACTCTATCTCTTATCATCCTATGGGAAAGCCATCCTCTATAACAAAGAATTTTTAAAAAGGAAAACTATATTCCACAGTTAATGAAAATTGAGCAACACAAATTGACTACTTTTCTTTTTATTCTAGTTTTGTTAAATTTGTGCAAAATGTTTCCAATTTCACAAAACTGAAATTATCTATTTTATTTAATAATAATAGTAATAATTAATAATAATAAACATTTTTATTTAAAGGTTTATATTCCAAATTGTATCCCTCCCCTCCCTCCTCCCTGCGGTGGTAAGCAATCAAATATAGGTTATACATATGCAATTATATAAAACATTACAATATTAGTCATTTTATATAAGAAAAGTTGAATAAAAAATTAAAGAAAGTAAAAAATAGCATGCTTCAGTCTGTGTTCAATTAATATAAGTTCTTTCTTTAGAGGTGGATAGTAGGCTTTATCACTGGTCCTTTGAAATTGTCTTGGGTTATTGTATTGTTGAGAATAATCAAGTCATTCACAGTTCTTCATCAAACAATATTGCTGTTACTGTGCACAAATGTTCTCCTGGTTCTGAATACTTAACTATTCACTAGTTCATACAAGTCTTTCCAGGCCTTTCTGAAATCATCCTGTTTGGAAATTACCTATTTTATCTTCTGTGATCATCTCTGTCATTTGTTTGGTTCAGAATTAAACCTCTCTAGTCATGGCTATGAAATGTAGCCAGTCTGGTTCTCTTCTAAATATTATTCTAGCACTTAGCACAATAGCAATACATAGTAAATGATTATTAAATACTTGTTGACTTAACTTTACCTTTAATTTTCAGGACACATATCCATTTTAAGCTTATTGGCATATATGTTATAAGATAATTATCTAACCCTCATTTCTGCCCATCTGCATGGCAATTTTTCCCAGCAGTTTTTTGACAAATAAACAGTTATTTCCTAAGTAATTCATGTTCTTAGGTTTATTGAAGATTACATACACATGAAGGGAGAAGTATCTTGTAAATAGAAAACTGGCTGCAGATGTGGGAAAATCTTGGCTCAGATCTCTCCTATGACCCATATTGGCTTTGTGACTCTTGGCAAATCACTTAACCTCTATGTATTTCAGACAAGTCTCTATATCTATAAACTCCATAACAACTGTTATTTTCCATTGGCAGGAGTTTCATCACTGAAGAGTTCTCTGCACCAATGAAATAATAGGATATATATGTGTACACACAGTATGAATATGTGTATGTATGTGCATAAGCATACATCCATACATGTACAAGCATCTAGGTGGTACAGTGCATAGAGCACTGGAATTGGAATCAGGTAGACTTATCTTCATGAATTCAATTCTGACCTAAGACACTTACTATCTAAATAACTGTGGGCAAATTACTTTACCCTGTTTGCCTCCATTCCTTAATCTGTAAAATGTTCTGGAGAAGGAAATGGCAAATCACTCCAGTTCCTTTGCCAAGAAAATCTCAGATGGGGTCATGACTGAAAATCTCAGATGGGGACCTGACTGAAACTGAGCAACAAAATTTATGTGTGTGTTTATCTATGCATGTGTTTGTTCAGATATATATGTATATGCATCTTTTAGGTTCTTTTCTTCATCATGCCCCCATCATTTTAAAGCAATTCCAAGGCAATTATTCTACCATGAGAACCATATCTATATGGGTTACATCTTTATCTGAGATAGACTGATAGTTATAGGAAGGTTTGTTGGTGATGTATAGGAGTTAGACTCATGCAAATAGATGTTTTTAATTGCTAAAGAGAATATCTTCTTTATTCTTTATGAGGAAGAGCAATCCCTGGACTTCCAAATAATGTAGGGGTTCCTTTGTAGGACTTAAATAACTTCACTAATAAATGTTTTTTTTTTTTGAGAGGAGAGTATGGTAATTGATAGACCTTCCATCAAATTATTATATTAGTAGGAAAAAAAAGATAATGGAAAAAAAAAACCTCTCAGAAATGATTATTTTAGGGGAAAAGCCCCAAAACTTCACTATGTTAAAAGTCAAATTTGTAAATACTTGCTACAGATATTTATATACCAGGGCATTCTGGGCGTATGAGATGGGTCAGTAGGCAAATTCAGGGGGCTGGAAAAAGCCCTCCCTTGATGTCCATCTTTTTTCAGATTGTGCATTTTGCTGCTGCTATCCTTCACACTGCTTTCCCTGCATAATTTCTCATTTATAATATAGTACAGCCTGCTCATGCCTATCATGCACCGCTCCACTGCCCTTTGTGCGATGCTTAACTTCGGCTTTTGAGAAACGGTGGTACTGCCAGGTTTGCAGCCATGCAACAAACTGAAAGTATACTTTCCATGCAAAGGATGGGTTTTTGTTTCAAGGAGAGCCTTGGGGTCATTAAAAGAAATGTGCAGTTTCTTGAGGGCAATCTCTCCCCCTTTATTCCTCCTATTCAATTCTAGGCCCAGCTTATTGTCCATTTTCTGTGTCTGTATAAGTTATATGCAGTCATGGGACCCATGAAACAAAGGAAGTTTAACCAATTTAAATCAATCACTGCAGTGAGGAGCCCCAAATAGCATAGCAACTACCTTTTGCCAGCAAACATTTGAACAGAGGGAGCTAGGTACTAGATGTAGAGCCAGGATGGCCTGAATTAAAATTTGGACTCAGATTCTTACTGCCTATATTATCTTGGGCAAGACATTTAACCTCTGTTCTTATACTTATAAAGTGGAGATAATAAGAATGTCTGCCTTCCAGGGTTGTTGTGAGGATACAATGAGATGTTCTTTACAAAGCACTTAGCAAATTTTAAATGCTAGGTATTAGTTGTATAAATATTTGGTATTATTATGATTCATCTCCCTCCCTCCCTTCCTTCCTCCCTCCCTCATTCCCTCCCTCCCTCCCTCCCTCCCTCCCTCCCTTCCTCCCTTCCTTCCTCCCTCCCTTCCTCCCTCCCTCCCTCCCTCCCTCCCTTCCTTCCTTCCTTCCTTCCTTCCTTCCTTCCTTCCTTCCTTCCTTCCTTCCTTCCTTCCTTCCTTCCTTCCTTCCTTCCTTCCTTCCTTCCTTCCTTCCTTCCTTCCTTCCTTCTTTCTTACCTAGCTAGCTAGCTAGCTAGCTATATTGAAGATGAGGAAACTAAGATTAAGAGGTTAAGTGACTCATCCAGGGTTTCATAGCTAACATGTCCGAGGCAGGATTGAAACGCAGTTCTTCCTGACTCCAGATCCAGCACATTATCCACTGTGCCACCCAAATACTACAGATCTCATTACCATACAAAAGTAACAGAAAACAATTGATAATTACTGATCCATCTTCCTGCATTTTCAGTCAGTCAAGAAGCATGTATTAAGGACTTACTATGTGTCAGGCACTGTGCTGGGCACTGGCATTATTTCTCTATATAATCTTGGTGAGAACAATCTACTTATATATCCAGGGCATCCTTAGTATAGGGTATAAATACTAAGAAAGTATAAGAAGTTAAAAGAAAATGTGTTATATGGCACATCACATCTCAATATCAATTTCCTGAAAATTGAAGGAAATATAAAATCTTGCTGTAACTATTGTTTATTGACTATGAAAAATAGAATTTTATGGAACAAAATGCCACCTTAAAGGGTCTCATTCAGTTATAATAGCCAACACATATATCTCTTTAAAGTTTACAAAGTGCTTTAAAACATCCCAAACAATCCTCAGAACAACCCTGAGAGATAGGTACTATAATAATTCCCACTCTACAGCTGAGAAAACTGGGTCAGACAGAAATTGTGATTTTTCCAGAGTCACAGAGCTGGTGTCTGAGGCTGGATTAAAACTCAAGTCTTCCCAAAGCCAAGTCCAGTGCTCTATCTGCTTCACCACCTAGCTAAGTATCACCCAGGTATATGTCAAAATCTAAGAAGGTTCATTGCAAGATAACGAAGATAACATGTGTAAAACAGAACCCATTATCTTTATACCCCAAACACACTCCTCTTCTAAGCTTCTTATTTCTCTTGAGGACCCCATCATTTTTCCAGTCATTCAGGTTCTCCCCTTGAACATCATCCACAATCCTTCCTTCTAATTCAACCTACATATCCAGTCAGTAGCTAAATCTCATAATTTTACTTCCACAATATCTCATATCCCATATCCATTCCCTTCTCTCCACTCAGACAGTAACCACCTTAATTCAAGTCCCCTCCTTGGGACACCTTGGATAAACTCCTTTGCTTGTCATTGAAAGCCTTTCACAGTGGCATTCCAGTTTATGTTTTTAGCTTTATTACTCATATTTTTTCTTCAGGTGATATATGGTCCAACTAAACTGGTCCTCTGGTGGTCCTATATGGCTGCCATCTCTTTATCTGTATGTCTTTGCATGGGCCATCCCTTGTGTCTGGAATACAGTCCCTCTTCTCAGGCTTAGAGAATCTCTAGTTTTCTTTCAAGGCTCAGCTCAGGCCTCACTGTCCACATGATGACTTTTCTGACTCCCCCAAAATGGTTTGTTTCTGCAGTTTGATTATAAGCTCAACAAGGGCAGGAACTGTTTCACTTTTATTTTTGTGTGCCCAGCATGGAACAAGTGCCTGGCATGTTGTAGGTATTTAACAAATGCTTGTTGCTTGATTGATTTGGTGATCTTTTCATTAGTAACATCAAACAAGATATAAAAAGAGAGACATATGCTCTCCAAAGGTGGTTGGCACCATTGCATAAGATGTGAAACACAGAGTCCAAATGGAAGAGGGATTCTCTATAGACAGTAATGTCCTTCAGAATATGCATCTGTGGATGACATTGTGCATGTCATATTAGTATCCAGAATGGTGTGAGGCTTCCTAAATAAGAATCATAATTACATAAAAGATGTTGGCCCACCTTTTAATAAAAGAAAAAAGTGGATGGAAAATATCTATTGTGCTATGGCATGCAGTTGTATGGAAAATATATCAATCTCTTGAATAGCAAACATTTATCAAGCACTTATTATATGTCAGGCACTGTGCTGAATGCTAGGGATACAAAGAAAGAGCAAAAACAAGTCCCTGCCCTCAAGAAGCTTACACTCCAATGGGTGAGACAACATGTACATCAATATACATATATAGTCGATACATACAGAGTAGATAAAAATAACCTTAGAGGGGAAGGCAGTAGCATTCGGTTAACCAACTTGCTGTAATTATAATTTGACCTAAGTCTTGAAGGAAGAGCCAGGGATTCTAAGAAGTAGAGATGAAGTGGGAGATCATTCTTATACAGTCTTATGCTGTATAGGACTCCAGCTGGGTGGCTTAGTGGAGTGCTAGACCTAGAGTCTGAAGAACTTCTAATCTCTGAGACCATGGGCAAGTCACTTAATCTCTTTGCTAACCTTAACCTCTTACCTTCTATGTGCCTAGCACATAGTAGACATTGAATAAATGCTTATTTTCTTCCCTTTCTTCCTTTCTTGCCTCCCTTTTGCTCTCCTTCCTTCCCAACCTATATAGCTAGGTCATTTGTCCATATATCCTGGAGAGATATTGCTCCTGGACGATGAGCTGGATGCAGAATTGAACAGGGGTTAGAGCATGGGCTGGGACTGTCTTTGCAAAATTGTTCAGTGCTTATGATAACACCTTGTTTCTCCTTGTTGTTTTGGTAGTAGTATTCTTTTGTTGATATTGTGTGGCTGAGTAATCTAACACTGTCCACTCTGGTTACCTCTCTTGCAATGGCCTTGACAAATACTTTCCTGCCCACATCAAAAACCATGTCCTTTCATGAAAAAGGAAAGCCTCAGTCAAATAGCACTTCACTCCTTCTGGCCACCTACTTTACAGCTTCCTTGCCAAACCTGTGGCCATTCTCCCAGATACCATGTGCCTTGTGGCTTTGTACTTGTTTGGTGACTCTCTCTCTCAGAACACTATTTCAACTCTATCCATATGCTGTTTCATTCCCTCATACCTGGCCATCTTACCCACAATGCTCCTCCCCCCTTCCAATCTTTCCCCTCCCTCTGTTCTGGAATCATAAAGCAGGATCAAATCAATGCTACCACTATTCCTATGTGTGGGGTGTGTTAATTGGCTCCCATATGTCTGTGCTTAGCATGCCTGTAACTTTTTGGACCAAAGTTTCTTTTCTTGGCTATCACTCTTCTATGTGTGTTGTCTTCCATATTAGAACATAAGTTCCTTGATGGCAGGGACTACCTTTTTTTTTTTAACTTGTATCTATCATATTTGTCATATAGTGAATTCTTAATAAATGTTTTTTTTTTCCATTCATGCAGTTAAAGTTATTGGTCATTGAAAGGGTTGTGGAAAAATGCATGGTGTACATGACTAGGCTGCACCATATTACCAAGGAAGAATTGTATAAGAGAAGTTGAATAAAAGGTATCATTGGAAAGATGTGTAAGAAGAAAAGAAGGTGAATTGGTCATGTAGAGAGAATGAGAAGTAACTAGTGGATAGCTTCAGTGCTCATTTGGTTTTCATATGATATCAAGACATATTGAGATAGGCCCTCACTGTTGTGGAAATTTATTTTGATTTGGGGACCCTACCTTTGGGCTGAGATTAGAAAGCCTTGGGCCCTCGAGATTTTTTTCTGTGTGAATGGCTGGTGCCCCTCCCCCGCTGCTTCAGCTGAGCAAAAAAAGCCCCATGGGCTGTACGAGATGCCAGGTCAGACGGCTGGAGGAAAAAGCCCCAGTTCCCTCCACCCTGAGCGGATCTATCCGAGAGATCCCAGGCTCATCCCAGCCACCCTGGAGCCCTGGGTATGGTACTCATGAGACACTCAAGCATCCCCGTCCCCCCAGCCGCAGCCCTGGCTGGCAGATTAGCTTGGTGTGTGTGAGGGCGCAGGAAGCCCCGAGATTTGAGTGGAGAGAAGGAAGATGTATATAGACTGGGAGTTAGACAGCTAAAGGGGGTGCTGACAAGATTAGAGGGATGGAGAAGGGGACTGACAAGATTAAGGAGGACTCTGGAGACTAGAGACCCTGAGACAACAGAACAGAGAAGGACGCAGGAGATTAAGAGGACTGGGGAAGGAGAAAAAGCTAAGAGCAAGAAGGGATAGAGGCCGATATAGAGCAGGGGGGCTTTTCAATGAGGAGGAGGAAAAAAAGTTCCAGGCACAGCAGGTGGAAAGAGACACACTGGAATGCAGTCAGGTTGTACATTTTATTTCCCTGTATTCTCTCTCTCTCTTTTTTTTTTTTCAGGGCAATGAGGGTTAAGTGACTTGCTCAGGGTCACACAGCTAGTTAAGTGTCAAGTGTCTGAGGCCGGATTTGAACTCAGGGAGTCCTGAATCCAGGGCCAGTGCTTTATCCACTGCACCACCTAGCTGCCCTATTTCCCTGTATTCTTAATCTTAAATAGTATCTCATAAATAAACTCTGCTTTGATTATTTAGTTAAGAGGCTTCTTAATCTTTTGCTTATCAATTTTGGGAGGGGAGCAGTGTGGTGGAACTTTATAAATGGCCCATATTAAATTAATAGCAGTCAGATAGCCAGTTAGTCAAAAGTCCCCAGATTAGTCCTCCAGTCAGATTAGGCCCCCCAGATTAGACCAACCAGTTAAAATATTTTTACACTGTGGAGGATTTAATGGTCACATATCAATTAGCAAACACTTATTAAGTGACTGTTGTATGCCAAGCATTATGTTAGGTAGTGATAGTATTCAGTCATTTCAATCCTGTCCAACTTTTTGTGATCCCATTTGTAGTTTTCTTGGAAAAGAAACTGGAGTGGTTTGTCATTTCCTTTTCCAGCTCATTTTATGGATGAGGAAACTGAAGCAAACAGGTTTGAGTGACTTGCCCAGGGTCACACAGCTAGTGAACATCTAAGGCCATATTTGAACTCAGGAATACAAGTCTTCCTGATTCCAGCTCCAACACTCTCTCCTTTATACTACCTAGCTGCACAGTTAGGCATGTCAAGTACTAGAATACAAAGGGAAGAGTGAAGTTCTGGTACCTGATGTTGGGAAACTAACATTCTACTGATAGGATAAAATAGGTCCATAGATAAGTAAATGTAGGCTATGTTAAAAATAAATATAAAGTTATTTTTGTGTGTGTGTGTGGGGGAGGCTTAAACATCTGTAGGAATTGGAAAACATCTACTTGAAGGAAGTGGCACTTGAGCTGAAGGAATTGGAAAGATCTTCTGGAAGGAAGTGGCACTTGTGTTGAACCTTACAGAGACCTAGGGATTCCAAGAGCCAGAGATGAGGAGGAAGAGCATCCCAGGAGGTGGAGAAGAGAAGCACTTAATGGTCTGTGATCTGCACCATTAGGAAGAGTACTGGGGTAGATGGCATTATAATTATAGATTCCCTTAAAGTACTGAAAAGGTGATATAAGCACATATAGCAACATTTCTTTGTCAGACTCAATCTAAAATATGCAGAGAAAAATGTTATCATAGGTTTAACTTCCAGCAGCTGTGTTTTAAGAGCACAAAATTGCTGAATAACCTCTGCAGGGAAAAAAAGAAAGAGCTTGGTGCTGTTAACTTCATTGTTTATCACTCACCATTCTAAAAATCTTCTTCCAAACTCAGATTCAAATATTATTTCCTTTTCTCACTTTTGTACTCCTTGATAACCAATATCTCATATACTCTAACAATATATTTAATTTTTTCATGGAACTTATTTCTTTCTTAGGTTAGATCAGTTTAGGGTAGAGTGGGGCATCTATATGCCCAAATACCGAATATTTCTTGCCTTCATTGAACCAGTGCCTACATAGCATCCTCACCTGGATGTTTCAGTGATACCACACATATAGAATATTATGTTTCTTCTCATTAAAGCCTTTTCCTGGTTTAAACTGTGTGTGTGTTTCTTGTACTCATTGAAAGAATATGAAAGTTTGCTTTGAATCTGTTGTCCTCTGATTCTCAAAAGGTGTTGTTCTAGCCCAAGTCATTGCTATTTAAAATGGGATTTTTTTTTACCAGTTTACAACCTAATTTTAAACTTTTTAATTTTTTTATACTTTTAACCAAGATGAACTACAAATTTATTTGCTAGTCAACGAATGAATTAATTTATCAACTCATGGAAGCTTTAGAAAGGAAAAATAGCTTTGGGTGGTTTTGGTTTTGGTTTATCATACCATATATGAAATTTTCAAATACTTCAAGTCGAATGTAGTGAAAAAAATGCTTATATCCCTTGGTCACTTGCCTCATCTACATTCAGTTTCCCTCTTGTCTGTTCTTTTCTTTTGGACAAAATACTTCCAATATTTTCTTTTCATGTCTGGATGAAAAATATGCATATATTGATATTTTAGATCCAGCCAATGAAAATAGGTACCATTCTGTATGACTAAAAGCTATAGTGTGAGGAAGCCACATAGAGGGATTTGTATCATCGTCATTCTTCTGGCTCTTGCTTCTAGCCTGTCACTGGAGCAGGGGGGAGGTAGAATTAACTTGAAGGACGTAGTCACCGTAAGAAATGTAATTTGGCAGTAGCTTCAAATATTAGAGGTATCATTGAGCCTTTTAAGAGTGTCAAAGTAAGAGAGCATATATTTCCTTCTCAAATCTCAGTATGATATATGAAAAGAAAGGCTTGTAGAGATGTATCTATATGTTTTGTTAACAACTGGTTAAATGCAATATATGGTTATATCTGTCTCCTTTTCTAGTAAAAAAAAATTAAAAATATGATTGGCATTGATGACATTTTTTACTAGTGCATTGTATTGCCACTCCTTTTCTTTTGATGACAATTACAGGGTTCAAAAGCTAATTTGTGGAAGATAGTCTTCCAGGGGCAGCTGCATCTGGCCTCTTGGCAGACTACTTAAGCAGTGGTATTGGAAGCTTTGGAGTTGCCTCTGGGTTTACTGGAGTAATGATGCTGATGGGCTGTCTTAGTCTTCTTGATGTCATTTTCTCTTTGATTACCCTTTTAATCTAGGTAATTTGTGCATTTTCATCCTTTGTGAATGAGGTCCAGAGTAAAACCTTTTTGAGAGAGATTCCTTTTTGAGCTCCATTCATATAGTTACAATGTGTCATTTCTTTTGCTTGTCATAAATCGGTCTTTCTGAGAAATATGTGCCACAGGCTTAAAACTACCCATATCCCATTAACCAGGTAATTAGTGGTGCATTAAGTTTTCTTTCTGAAGCCAAAGTAAAATGCAGAGGCTGTTTGCTGCTGGGTTGAAAACACACATTGTTTTGCATGCATGTACATAAGTCTTTTCATTGTGAATAGGACCCAGAGTGATTAAACAAGCACTCTTAATATGTTAATTTATAATTTTAATTACAACAATCTTGTATATATAGTCATTAGTGAATACTAATATAAATATTTTTCTACCTTTTTATTCATAATGCATAAACCAATCATCCAGTTACTTCTCGGCAGTTGCCTGTTTTCGTTTCATAATACAATCTTTGTTCTTAGTTATGAATGCATTTTGTTCATTCCTGCCTTGAATAATCCCTCATTAAGCTAGTCACTTTCTGCTCCATGCTAAAAAGGAAAAATTATCATGCAAATGTGGCATGCCATATTAAAAAGCACATTACCAAACACTTTTGTTGCTGTCCTTCAATTAGTTTCCCTTCTTTGAATTTAATTCCATTTGTTGTTAAACTAGTGACTTGATGTATGGACTCATGAATCTGAGGCTGCTGCCAAGAATGTGGGGGAAAAAAGCATCAAAGCCTCTTCAGAAAGCTGCAGAGGCGAGCTGAAATGAATTTGCTTCACCTTTGACAAGAACACTTGAACAGTACTGGAATTCTCTGATGATTCGGCTTGGCTAATTATCCAATTATTTATTTCAAGAATAAAGGCACTATTTTACAATTAGGAAAGTGTATCTGAGAAGTATATAGAAGTGTATCTGAGAAGTATATAGAGAAGTGAATCTGAGAAATTTGGTAATGAAGGGTGACTTAAGAAACTCCGAGATGAACAGTATCTCCTCAAACTTGGCACACTGAGGATTTTCAAGATGGTATTCCTAGCGCTCTGTCTTAGTGAGATAGTTCGGTGCTCCAAAGTTATTTGTTTGGTTCTCAGGACACTTCTGAAAGTGGATCACATTATTCGATAGTGTCAACCCGTTGAATTTCCATGGTCTTTAAGCTCTGTTTAAGTTGTATTTCTCTTGATTAAAAGCTTTTGGTTCAAAGCGATACTTTTTAATTGCCTAATGATATAAGTCAGTTCTTAGGAAAGAACCGCACATTTAGGAGTTCATTTGCAATATAACTGAAAAATTCATTGCATGGCAGTAAAACAATTT